>NC_090320.1:267946412-268292745 GCF_040869045.1 Eurosta solidaginis
AAATTATTTTAATAAAATATAGCTAAACAAAAGCACTACGACCCATAATGCCCAAAGCTCGCTTATAGCACGAATCTCCATCTTTACAGCCAAAACTTTATTTATAGATTTGAGCAGGTCCCTTGCACATAAAAACACCATTTAGAAATAATATATAAGATAAACAGTGCCAGGGTTTATTTTATTGCTTACTATTGCAATCTCAGTTGTAAGAAAATTTAAATGGATACTCCTACCACGTCAACATATCACTAAACATATTACTAGCGAAGTCTTATACGCGTGTACCTAGTATTGCTGGAACGGCCTTATAGAGTGTCATAATATAACATCATCAATACTTCTACAGCAGAGAGCAACAACGTAAAATTAGAATCTTTCTTGTTTTATTGTTGTCAGTTTAAGTATCTCGCTTGGAATTATTAAGTTAAAATCTTAGTATGTTCTGCGCACAATTGTTTCATATATAAAACAAACGTTTTTTGTCGTCAATAATAACCGCAGCCTTCTTAAATTTTTGGAGGGCACATTTATTTAACTCACTACTTGAGCGTTCTTATTTTTAAAGCTAGCACTTGACTTTCCACTTTTATATAAAAGTGTTTGATAAAGTATTATAAAACTTCCTTATTGCTGTGCATTCCAAGCGAAAAATAGACACGCTCTCGAGAATAATATAATTGACAACCTTCACGAAAAATTATGTTATTTGTAAGGAATAGTGAAAAAGGTTTGACTTAAAATTTATTACGCTACCTAAAGCCGATATATATAATCAACTTAAGTATTAAGTATATATATGGGGTATTCCATCCCATTTCGACCAATTTTGAACCCGACCCCTTTAGAATTGGCTGAAAGTTTTTCTTCTTTTTCAAGCTTACGAAAGACGTTTTTCAGAAGTTTTTAAAACTTTTTCATCCAACTCAAAAAAAGTTATGAATTTTTAAAAAAACACCGTTGAACGTTTGGGATCATTTTTTTTAAATATATTTTAAAATGTACTTTTCGGAAAAAATATAAAAAAAATTTTTAAGTTTTTTTTTCAATTAAATAAAATAAAAAAAAAAATATCGGCCCATCCGGGATTAGTGGGGATGATTGCAGAATTGATTGAAGTTTTTTATGAGAAAAAAAAAATGGCGAAATTCGAAAAATCTCGAAAAACTGAAAAATTACAAAAAACGAAAACTTTAAAAATTTTTTTGTATTTTTCCAAAAAGTACATTTAAAAACAAATTTTTAAAAAAAAAAAGATCCCAAACGGTCAATTTTTTAAAAAGTTGTAGCATTTTGAAAACAAAAACGGCGTTTTTTAAAAATTCATAACTTTTTTTGAGTTGGATGAAAAAATTTGAAAAAATTCTGAAAAACGTCTTTCGTAAGCTAGAAAAAGAAGAAAAACTTTCAGCCAATTCTAAAGGGGTCGAGTTCAAAATTGGTCGAAATGGGATGGAATACCCCATATATATATAGTATATATATATATATTTTCTCAATTTTAGCCCCATTTTAACAGTTAGAAGTTTCAAATTTCACCGAATGCTTACGTATATAGCATATATTGTTGTCTGAAAAAATGAAAGAGATCGGTTGTATATATAGTATATATCTCATACAACCGATTGTTCAGATAAGAAACTTTGCGATTTCGGCCCCATTTTAACAGCAAGAAGCTTCAAATTTCACCAAATGCTTACGTGTATAGCATATATTGATGTCTGAAAAAATCATTGAAATCGGTGGTATATATATTTTATACTTCATATAAACTGTAATTTTTGCCCCTTTTTTACGGCTAGAAGCTTCAGAATTCATCAAATTTCATCAAATAGTTACGTTTACGTCATATATTGTTGAAATACGTGATTCGTAGTCATAGTTTTTACACGCAGACCACAAAAACCTGAAACTTTGCATCCTCACACAAAGTACCTGCCGCAGATAAACGCCGCCGCCGCCGCCGATTTTGTCGTTTTTCGCACGTCCGGCGCGTTACTATATTTTCTATTCGTTTAAGACTGTTTAGGCCATTTAATATTCATGTCGAAAATTGGTCGGATATGGTCGAAAGTGGTATCGACGGATGCGCATCAGTGCCAGTTATAAGAAACTAATTGCGAAATTTAGCTCTTTCTAACTGTTCAAAAGTTATTTTAAAAAACAGGCGCTTTCGATGTCAGCTTAACACGGACTTTGCATCACCCAATTCACCAAGTTATTAAACCAAAGCACTAAAAGAAAAGTTATATAATAAATTTTTATGATCACTTTGCATATTTTTTTCAAAAAATTAATAATGAGCAAGGAATTCAAATAAAATTACCCATGGCGAACATGTTTTCAAATTGTCCTCAAGTTGTTAAATAAAGCAAATCACCCAAAAAAGTGCCGATTTTTAAAAAAAATTTATATTGCGATTGGCTGGAAGAATAAGTAATCAGTGATGCAAAATCCTTTAGTAGGTTCTAGGGGCATAAACACTCCTTTGAAATTATTCTTACCTCATACTTAAGTTGAGGATATATGTATTTATGAGAAGGGTTTGAAAAATCACTGGGGTTTACATTCAAACATCTGTTGTTCATTTGCGAAACTATACAATAGCGTCTTAAATGTTAATTTTGATTTTCACACTTCATCCTTCAACACCCAAGTCTCCCGGTTTGACATTTCCTAAAGTTGGCGGCCCTATCCAAAACTAGTCCCTTGGAGTGAATCACATTGATTGTAGCCTATCAACCAAGTTTAAATATCACCTACACGTTACGGCTCCTTTTACAATTGTGAATACGTAGGCACATATATCTACCAGGTGAGGCTTTGTCCTTCGCAAGAACATTCAAAGTGGTGAAGCAAAAGCTTTCCCAAGACAGTGGAACTAATGACCATGTGTGATACTACCCTAACGTAGTGGACAGTCGAACTTGTCTGAAAACTGAAGCTACGCGGTCGTAAGGCCGGAAAACAGTAGTTAACAACTTTCAACTTAAAATCCGTCGACTTTCATTCTAAATTTGATTTAACGAGGACTATTGAAATCAATGTTGTGAAATCAAGCATCTGCAATCTTTGGTCTACATTTTAAAAATTTTATCCAGGGTCCTTGTAAAATTTTAATTACGTAGATGCGCCGAGGATTATACGATTTTCACCCATGTCGCAATGACATCCACTTAGACTGCTTATGATTTCGAGGGCGGTATCTTTGGCTGAATAGTCACTCCCTAACGTTTCAAGGAGTAGCTCGGCAGCATAGCGCGACAAAAGCATCCGTTGGAAAGTCTTCGGAGCTACACCTAGAGCTTATAGGAAAGTGACGTCGACGAAAGTATGAGTTCGAAGTCGCAGTCCTATAGCTTCTGTACTGGTATATGGTGTGAGGCTCAGGAGACGTGGTAGCGACTGGTGGTAGGCATTCCTACTGTTCGCACATTGGAAATTGTAGCTCCTAAAAACAGCCGAATAAACTGGAGGCGTCCTGCGCCACGATAGTCATGAGTCTTAATAGACCATTCATAGCAACCCTAAGTCGCCTCTATGCATGACCGCCAAGGAGCGACAAATGATTTAAAGAAATTGTGTTCGCGACGATTATTAGGAGTTAACCCTAGGTGAAACTACGGTTTGCACGAGATATAATAATAATAATAATAATAAACCCAACGGATTAATACCCTCCAAAGCCCGCCCAACCGACACGAGGGGCGCATCCGCATGACGCACGGATTTGTTTTTGTTTTTGCCGAGTTGTTGATAGGCGGAGGTTTGTTAAGCGTCGAGATCTAAAACTGCTCAGCTACAGAATAAAAATCATCAGCTGAGTATTATATACATAACAGTAGAAAATTATACATATAGTAAATTGTTAAATAAGTTAAGGATTTAGCATATAAAGATTTTTATTTTTTTTTTTTTTTTTTTTTTTTTGTTACGAGTTAAGATAGGATAGGACAGTTTTCCTTATAGTAAAAAGTGAATCCGTTATATCAAATGAATTCGAGTGAGAGTTAAAATCATAACACAAACACCGGAAAGGTTCATTTAATTCGAAGTTAGTTCTACACTGCCTCAAAAGAAGAGGTTTGTAATGTCTTGACGCTCGTGATGGGACATTGAAGTTTACTTTGTTCAAAAGAAAGGGGCTAGAAATTAGTCCATTCAGTAGTTTAGCCATAAATAATACTCCTAGCATTTCTCTACGGCTAGCGAGAGTTGGAAGATTGATAAGCCTTAACCGACTAGTATAAGGTGGAAGATTATATGCAGAGTCCCAATGAAAATTCCTTAAAGAAAAAAGTAAAAATTGCTTCTGTATTGACTCAAGCCTATCTGCATGAACTTGATATCGCGGATTCCAGACTACTGATCCGTATTCTAGTATCGGCCTAACTAATGTGGTAAAAAGGGCTTTGGTTACATAAGGGTCACTAAATTCTTTAGACATCTCTTCACGAATGATAGAACACCTCTAGCCTTATTGCCAGTAGTCATAATATGAAGGTTGAAACTAAGTTTAGCATCCATCGTAACTCCCAAGTCAACAAAATAATTTACTGATGCAGGACAAAAATTATCAATTAAGCAGTTTAAATCCGCTTGAAGCAATGGACGTTCTTCAATAGACTGATAAGACCTAAAAAGTTTTACATCATCAGCATACATTAAAATTTTGGAATATTTTATTATGGTACAGATATCATTAATAAATAGCAAGAACAGAATTGGACCTAGATGACTGCCCTGTGGGACGCCAGAGGGAACATTAATGACCTCTGAAAGAGTATTTTTAAAAATTACTTGTTGCGTTCTACCGCAGAGATAAGAAGATATCCACTGAGTGAGACCTGGTTGGAAACCAAGTCGATCCAGCTTGTGGATAAGCAATGAATGGGAAACTTTGTCAAATGCTTTACTGAAATCAGTGTAAATAACATCGGTGTGAAGATTTTCTCTAAATCCATTAGAAACATGCGTTGTGAATTCAAGTAGGTTGGTAATGGTAGATTTGCCTCTACAGAATCCATGTTGAGAGTTTGCAATCAATGCAGAAATGGAAAATGTTAGCTGATTAGTAACAATGGCTTCAAACACCTTCAGGACCGTATTTATAAGATTCCTTCAAAGAAGTTAAATATGTAAGAACCTCTTCTGGAGATATTGATGGAATATTAATTGCGTTAAGTGAGTCAAGTTCATACGGGTATTCACTAGACAAAGAAATTAATTCAGCGGAATAGTTAGATTTGAAAAACTGTGCAAATAAATTAGCAATAACTTGATCGTCGCTAGAGAAATCATCACGGTATTTCATACCAGAAGGAAAGCCTTTAACCCTACGTTTAGAGTTCACGAAATTATAGAAAGCTTTCGGATTGCAAGTTATTTTCTTTTTCATGGCACAGAGATAGGTATTGTAACACTTTTTATTTAATTCAAAATATTTATGACGCAATATAGAGTACTTCAAGTAGTCGGAGTGTGACCCCGTCTTCTTGTACAGCTTGAAGGAACGCGTTTTTTTGTTTTTTAAAGATTTCAGTTCTTTGGTGTACCATATTTGGACTAGTTCAGTGAAAACACGTTTATGCTTAGGTACATGTCTGTCCAGAATAGCGTGAATGACGGCGTTGAAGTCAGAAACGTTTTTGTCAATATCTGCACCGTATTTGGGCCAAACTATTGTAGATAAAATTTGGTTGAGTTTATTAAAATTAGCCTTCGCGAATTCGAATCTAAAACTAGAGTCGTTTTCTGTGGTAGTGCAACTCCGAGAACTTTCTTCCAATTCGTAAACTATTTCCAGCGAAGGATGGTAAGGATCCTCAGGTACAGTAAGAGGTTCACCCCTCCTAAGAATGGATTTTGACGTATCATCAACAAATGCCAGATCAAGTACCCTCCCGTACATGTTTGGAACTATATTTATCTGTCTTAGGCAAAGTTCAGTTATTTCTGCTAAAAAGTCGATGCTGGAGAATTTTGAAGAAACCGGTACAATACCATGGTCGGATGTGGTCCATGATACGTGCGGAAGATTAAAATCACCCAAGACAATTATCGAGTCAATAGGCTTCAACAATGAACTGATATCTTTCAGTAACGAAATATGGCTCATATACACCGAGGGATCTGAAGATGATGGGATATAGCAAATGGCAATATAGGTAAAACCTATTCCCAGCTGGGTTCTAATGCACTTAAATTCCGTAGCTTCAATAACAGGTAAATTTACCTCAGCGGAAGGTATAGAAGAATGTACCGCGAGCAAAACTCCACCTCCAACTCTGTTCAAGCGGTCATTTCTATATATTTGGTAATCATTGCAAAGAATCTCCGAATTAAAAATATGAGGCTTTAACCAAGTTTCAGTAAAAGCGATGATATTGTAATTACAGTTAAATGATCTCAAGTATAGATCAGTTAGTTTTGTGTTTAGGCCTCTTACAGGCAAAAGTGTGACTATTTTATGTATCTCTATTTCTTTTCAGCAGACGCAGCAGTACCAATTCCAAAGACCGGGGTTAGGTTCGAAGCCTCTCTGGAGCATGCGAACGAGGGACAATCCCTTCGCAAGGAGCTACTCCTGAAAATGTTTGAACGGTCTGCGAGATTTTGATGCAAAATCCCCGGATCTTTCTGAAATGGCCAACACGTTGATTTCCTTAAATACATATAAACAAAACCTTTCCTAAATTTAATTCTTTTAAATAGAAAAATCAAGCTTTTAAAGTAAGAACACCGGCGTACGCCGGCGCGCCGCCTACGCCGCCGCCGCCGCCGCCGGTATATAATAGAGCCTACGCCACCGCCGCGCCGATAAAGTAATCGACGTAAACCTCTAGTATGTAGATCTGTTCACTATATATTTCTCATCTTATACATCCGATTATTCGGAGATTACGAACGGGATAAGATTATTGTTCAGCCTCATTCATGAAAGGTATGAAGTCTTCGGCACAGCCGAAGACAGTCCCGTTCTTACTTGGCTTTTAACTGTTTTAACTCAACGTTTGTGTTTTAAGATGGGCATTGAAGTTGGAATTTGAGTATTGCGGTTGTGGTTTCAAGCAACAGTCAATACCTCACAGCATTGCTAGCAACTTGCATATGCAAACTGATGGTAGTAGCGACGTGCATGTACCTAGAAGACCTCCCCCCCTTTAGCTCCCCTGCTGTTAGCTGACATGACTTGGATTAATTTAGTTGTTGCTTTTGGTGCATTTATGCTGAAAATTGTTCGTTGTGCATAATACATAAACGACCAATGGGAAATGAGTTTTTGTAGTTTTTTTAATTAAAATTTTTTTTTTTTGGTCTTAACAACAGCACAGGAAAAATAGCATGCACAAGCAACGAAATTATTCAGTTATCATAGAGTGCTCTTAGGCTTCGAACACGAAGTCGGTTGGTCGGTTGAACAAAAGTTTTGCTTCTTTAGTGTTTACCTGTGTGCTGTAATTTTGTTGTTGTTGGTTTTTTATGCATATATGCATTGAGTTTGTAAGGTTTCTTTTTGAGGTCAAAAAGTGTGCACTTTTTTTCAAAATTTTTTATAAAAATAAATAAATTGTGTGCTTAAAACGAGCAAGAAGAAAGGGATTGAGTTAATACAAATTTACTTGACGGTCGAAAATCAAAAAAGGCGCGAATTTTTGCTGGAGTTAATAAGTAAGGAGTGAAGCGAAATTCTTGATAAAATTTTAAACAGCTGTATAGGTAAATCAAAATCAAGTAGCTAACGATATAACTTAGTGCATTAAAACAAATATATTTAACAAAAACCTCGCATTTCCAAACCAATGCATTTAAAAACCGTTCATTTTTTTAGTAACTGCATAATATCTATGCTACCAAACGAGTGCAATTTAAAGGCTATTTCTCACTGTATGCTCTTGAGATACATTGCGGCTGCGCTCACTCGCGCCCATTGCCAACAATATTCAGCGCTTCGAAAACGTGGCTGAATTGTTAATGCTCAACATATTTTATGAGTAATTTTCATACAAATACTAATGCAATATCCAAGTACAATTTCACTGTGTGCAATAAAAGATAACCAAAGAGCGCGCTTAGAGCGAAATCCAAGAGTATAAAAATTTAGAAAACACAAAGAAAAAAAAACGCAAAGCGTTTTATGCGATACAGACAAAAAAGAAGAGGAAGCACACCAGCGATAATCAACAGCAGCCGAACATCAGCGAGCAGGCAATTTATGTAGGAACTAAATTTTTATACTCAATAAAATAAAATTGCTTAGATAAAAGTTTAATTTATTGCAATAAAAATCAAATAAAATTTGCGTTGCTGGAGAAGCAGTAAAATTTTAAAATATTTTTAAAGGGGAAAACGTAAAAAGGCAGTTTAGCTGAAAATTTTAACAAACGACCAGACAAAAGTTAATTTGTATGTGCGTGTGTATATGAAAAAATATATCGTTGCGTGGCAAAATTTTTATAAAAAAAATTGTAATTAATAAAAGCTAATTTTAACTGGAAAAAGCTATTCTTAGCTCATAAAACATTTGAAAAAGAGAATAAAAATTTTATTAAGAAAAAACGCGCTTACCAAAAAGAAAAACTAAACAATTTCACATATCAATTACTAGAAAAATTAAAAAAAAATGAATTAAAAGCACAGTAATTTTTATCTAAAACAATACCGATTTTTATCATTATCTATCTTGAAAAATAAAAAAAATCTGAAAAAGCACCAACATAATTCGCTTAAAGACAAGAAAACAAACAAAAAAACACTTAAGAAAACCCCACAGCGTATAAGAAAAAAAATCAAGTGTGTATCCAAAAATCAGCATAAAGAGTCGAACAACCAGACAGCAGCAAATACCTACATTATAAAAATTCACCAACAAAACCGAGGAGGTGAGAACAACGGTATTTGCACGAATTAAAGTGGTGGGAGTCGAAAAGCATCTAGCTACTTTTTTTCAACCCAAAAATTTTACAACACATTGGAAGAGCAAAAAAAAAGCAGCCGCAATCAACAAACATATCCACCCACAATATAAATTACACCACCCCTTAAGCAACAACAAAACAGCTCCCAGAACAACTGCCCAAACACGAGGCGCACATTTTCACCTCAGCGCTCAACGGCACAAGCAATAGAATTTATATTTCGGTTCATCAACGCATTGTTTTTGGCATGTGACGTTTGTCTCGTTGAAACACGACCACCCTCAATAGCAATACAAAAAGACAAAAAAACAATTATAAAGTACTCATATTTTAATTACTGTATTTGTGCAATTATAAGCTCTTGTTTCTTGTACTTAAAAAAAAATAAAAAAAATTGCTCTAACAAAAGCGCCGACAATTTAACGCATTTGCTTACGTTAAAAAATATTTTCAATAATAAGAAACAAAAAATTTGTCATAAAATAAAAGAACGTTAGCGTGCCAACTTCACAAGCTCCACAATTTCACAACTTATGAAAACCGAGTCTTCGAACAGCAAAGAAATGGCGTTTGATATGTATCCAAGTATTTCAGGGAAGCAGGATCCCGTACGCGAAGTTGTTATGAAGTATATTGATTACTTTTTACCAGAGTAAGTACTGTTGTCAAACTCGTGAAAAACTCTCAAAGATTTTTGATTTCCTCAAATTGATCAAAATTTTCTTTCAATTCAAGTAAACTAAAGCCAAAAAACTTCATTGAACTTTATTGAAAATTTCCAATACGATTACTACACCATTTCCATTGCATAGTTCAATTGAATTCAAAGTGTATTTTTTGAAAGACTCACTTGGATTTTATTAAGCGTCGATTGGATTTTTGAATAATTTATATAGATTTTGAAAATCGTCAACTCCATTTTAGAATAGGGAACTGGATTTTAGAAAAAGTCATTTGGATTTTGGAAAGTTTCAATGGCATTTTAGAATACATTGAAAATATCAAATTAACCTTTTCTGGAACCAAATTGACCCTTCCTAAAATCCAATTTGTGTTTTTTAAAATCATACGATTTTAGAAGAATTAAATTAATGTAATTAAACTTAAATTAAATAATTAATTATATATTTTCGATATTACATTTTCTAGAATCCCATTCGCGGTTCTGTAATAAAATAAATTTTGTTTCTGAAATCCAAAATACACTTTCGAGAATCCAAGTCACTTCTAGAAGCCATCTTGAAACAGTTTAGACTAGTAACAAATCGTGTTTTTCGGATTCAAAATCGATTTAAACCTTTTTGTGAAAATCGTACAGGTCTATTTTTTTAAGGATTTCTGATCACTTTTAAAATTTTTCGCAGACATTTTTCGAATTGGTTTAGATAAAAGTTTTTGCAGATAAAAACTTTTTTTTTGAACTGGTGACATTTTTTAAACTTTCCTTACGTTTATGGGCTTGCTTGAAACCGAATATTTTTTGGAACCCGTTCCCTTTATTTTAACAGGTTACTATTCTGGAACTGGTTAGTTTATTGCACAGAATACTTCTTTTGAATCCATCACGTTTTTCAAAAGCGGTTACCCTGTTAGAACTAGAAACTTTTTCGACTGCTTGGAACAGGCTACTTTTTAGAACTGGTATCCTATACACTTAACACTATAAACACGAATTCGAACCTGAATTAACTATAATAACTTTCAATCTGTCGGCTTTTGATTCTATTTTTTACAAGCTATATAGTTTTAAATTCTAGAAAAGTAGCAGTAGCATTTTTTAAGAGAAAACTTCCATGAATTTTGTAACTGAAACTATCCAATCCA
Source organism: Eurosta solidaginis (assembly GCF_040869045.1). NCBI lineage: Eukaryota > Metazoa > Arthropoda > Insecta > Diptera > Tephritidae > Eurosta > Eurosta solidaginis. Next base: position 267,957,155 of record NC_090320.1, read on the forward strand.
ATCTCAAAAAAGTTTTCGAAAATTAGGGAAATTTTTACGAAAATTTCGAACTTTTTATTTAGAGTTCTGAATTGGTTGGAGTATGCAGTTCTGTAGCCTTATCAATTTTAGTCTAACAATTTACAAGTTATGTGTTTTTCGAAATTTGCATTAATTTTTGATAATTTTTTCTCCGAAGAGTGTTTTGATTTTCCGCCATACAAAATGTGAAACTTGTTCTATTATATGCAAGAAAATCTGAAACACGAATCATTAAGCTAACGTATTCTAAAAATTTCTGTGAATTTATTTCAAATATGCTAAACATTTTTTGAGTACGACATCTATGTACATGCCGCTCATTTTAAAAAATGGTAAAGAATAGCTGATTTTATTTGATTTTATACGCGTATCTTTTACAAACTTTTTTGATCTCATAATCTAGGCACTCTGATAAGAGTGCATAATTGCGTTGCTAACTTCAAACGCGTCAGCATTATTTTTTTACTGTTTATCAATTATTATATATTGAATATTTTTTTTAATAATGTGTACACTGAAAGAAATGTCGCTAGTAAAGTCAACAAATCGGTTCTGTTGTTCTTGACTTAACGGAGATTCGGTGAAATTGATCGAATTATGGTTAATTCGACAGAGTTCTTTGTCAAGCGAACAAATAAGTTTAGTCATTTCAACAGAAGAGAAATTGTCGCTCTTAGGTTAACAAAATTCTGTAAAACTGACAGATTCATAATCAATCTAACTGATCTTTTTGTTAACACAACTGATCTCACTTACTGGTCATTTCAACAGCGGTCAACAGTCAATACATGAGCAAAGAGAATTTTACGCTCACTGCGCTCTCTACTTTGTATTTATGCATGCTGTGTACTATATGTATGCACATATTTACGTATGTATATGGCGGCCGCCGTGGTGTGATGGTAGCGTGCTCCGCCTACCACACAGAAGACCCTAGGTTCACACCCCGGGCAAAGCAACATAAAAATTTTAGAAATAAAGTTTATCAATTAGAAGAAAATTTTCCTGAGCGGGGTCGCCCCTCGGCTCTGTTCGGCAAGCACTCCGAGTGTATTTCTGCCATGAAAAGATCTCAGTGAAAACTCATCTGCCTTGCAAATGCCGCAACATAGGTACTTTCGTACAAAACTATCGCAACAACTTTTTTTTGTTCATTTGACTACTAAAACGGTCAATTACGAATCAGTTGTGTGCAGTTGATTCAACATCTTGTTGCGATGGATAAAAATTGACAGAAATTTCGGTTGAATTGACCCGTATTTCGGTTGATTTACCAGTCTTTCTTTCAATGTATAATTCTTGGAAATATGCTTTTAAGCGCTGCGTCCGTTTTTCACATAGTTCAATATACACTCATGTACGTATATATTTACAAATATTTATATTTGCTGTCAATTGGCTTAATTGTCAGTTCTAAAAATAGAAAATGTTCCCTTGTAATATGATAAGCCATTTTGCCATGTAATCAAATTACAATATGTAGCAAAGTAGGCCACACTATAGGCAAAAAAAACCAACTCGTTGATTGACTCGTCCACGATCGTTTCGCGGTCAACAAAATCAATAAGTAACATAAAATAAGAGAAGGCATTTATATATAAAATAAGGAGCCCAGTATGTTAGCGGTGTGTTCCTTTTTCCTGGGCGGTACTAATAGAAAAACCACTTTAGGTGAAGTTATTTCATTATCATGGAGGAAATCGAAGTTGCTTTCTTTTTTTTAACCCTCTCCAAATTAAGAAGGATCTGTAAGAAAAATAAAACTATGACTTTTGTTATTTGAAATAATATACAAAATGATACGGTTTTAAAAGCTTTTTGATAAATGTATCACAGTGGGTGGTACGGGTTCGTAGCCATATGGCTACATTGGATTTTAATACATACAAATTTAAACATATTTGGTAGGTTGAAGTTTTCCATTTATTTATATTTTTTTTTGCATTATTTGTTATAGAACATATCAAAACAGTTTTTTTTTCTAAAAAAATTAACAATGCTTGTCTTACATTTCATTCTGGAAAATACAAAGTTTGCAACTTTCTTTCACCTCGATTGGTAATAGAAAATCGTCACCACTATCATACTATACGTCTGGATTGTGTCATCTAGTACAGGCCCTTTTGTCTTTTTGGAAATGGACTTGTACAGATGTGATCCGATGGCCTTCCCCTTTTCTTATCGGTTTTAATAAGCCCAGAATTTGTCATCCTCTACGATTTCCGCATTGAATTCTTACAACGATTTTTTTTATTTTATATTAGATTTTCAATACAGTAACTTTTATATAATAAACAGGCCTATAAAAAAAAGGTTATACAAAATGCATATGTAGTGTTTTTTCGTTCCCATTTTCGATCCTTACCTTAGATTCCGTCTTATTTTCAATTGAGTTATTCAGAGTAAATACACCTTACTCGCATGGCATCATTTCGTGCAAATATTTTTCTTTCCCATTTGTTCGGCTTCTCGGAACATCATCAATTGCGTTCATCTCCTCATGTTCAACTTTTAAAAGGTTTTCCCTTTTGACGATCAAATAGGGGTCGAATCTTGAAAATTCGATCTTAATGCGCATCAGATCATTCTTTCTTTTCATTGTTATCGTTAAGTTGGAAATTCTTTTTATGATATCAATATTGCTCTGATTTCACAGAAGATTCCTACAGGACATTGGTCCTCCAGTTTAAAATCTTGAATTCATTTCTGATGATATTCCTTCTTGAACGTGACATTTTGTATGAAAAAATTATATGACAAATAGCTTCCAAGACACTCTTGAAGCGAAGAATTAAATTTTATTGATAATGCGAAGATGCTGGGTTCACGCCCCTGGCAAAGCAACATCAAATTTTAGGAAAAAGTTGTTTCAATTAGAAGAAAACTTTTCTAACAGGGTCGCCCCTCGGCAGTGTTTGGCAATTATTCCGAATGTACTTCTGCCATGAAAAGCTCTCAGTGAAAACTCATCTGCCTTGCGGATGACGTTCAGAGTCAACATAAAATATGTAGGTCCCGTCCCGCCAATTTTTAAAAGAAAATTAAAAGGAGCACGACGCAAAATGGAAGAGAAGCTCGGCCCAAAATCTCTTCGGAGGTTATCGCGCCTTACATTTATTTATTTTGCTTGCTCCTTTCTTGCCACTTCATGCCTAGTTAAATAAATAAATATTTATTTACTGAAAGATTTATAGTAAACATTATTCGCTACGCACTCATCTGTAGCGTTCATCTTTGTTGGAATTTGTTTTTGTGTCAACAACTTGGGCAAGATGAAGATGATGCTTTGTTTAAAATACAAAAGGCCCCACAAACATTAATGAGATTGAAATACGTAGAATAATAAAATGACTGGAATTAATAATTTTTGATGTACACTCTTAATATTTTAAAAGCTTTTTGACAAAATTATTACTTTATTTACATATGTATTTTCGTATTACAAATTTATTAAAAAGCTACATTTTCATTCAGCGATTAAAAACCAATTTACTGCTCATTGTTTATAGTTAATTGAAAATGATTTTTAGTACTTATCCGAACAATTCGCACAACCAAGGCTGAATTATAATTAAAGCATTTTTCAATGGGCGTCCGTAAGAACCTTATAAGCTCTGATAATCAAGGAACTCCTCCTTAATGTATTAGCCCAAGATGTCTCAAAGATATTCATCATTAGTTGAGTGCTCACTTTATATGTATATAGAAGGGAATTGAAGTTTGAGAGGAGTGTCAGTGTAAGTAGTCGTGGGAGTTATGGGAGAGTGGTACTGAGAGTGAAAGTAAGAGTGATGTTTTCAACAGGAGTGTTAAAAGAAAAAAGGATAGGAAAGAGACTTTTTTACTATAAAAAAGAATCATGAGTTGTGCCTTCTTTGGTGCGAATGGAGTGGAGAAACAAGCGCCCGCTTATAGTGTTTTCATTACAACTTAAAATGGTACCCTGAAATATGTAGACATTACAAAAGTTCGTCCATGCACACAGTAGGAATCATCGAATTTTCATAGCTCAACAGAACTTAAAATGTGTCACAGTTTTGCTGTTAAAACATTTTGGTGTATGAATATCACAAAGAACAGCTAACTTTTATACAAAGGAATCTACATAAGCCAGTTCGTTAAAACCATAGTTTTTATTTGCTACTCCAGAGTAGCACTAGCAACGAAAAATGTGCTCTACTACTGCTCCGGCTCTGAACAAGTACAGAGCATAGAGCAGAGCCATAGCATAACTAAGTGAAAGCATTTCGCATACTCTGCTACTAGCTACGTCGTGTTTAAGAGCGGAGCAAATAGCAGAAAAAAAAAACTCCATACCAAATGCTACTCGTATTTGTAGTGAAGAGCAATCAGACAGAGACAATTTACTGGAACATCGACACTCACATTAATGCACCGAATAGAATCTGCAGGAAATAATATGCTGAACATTTTAAAGGTTTACTTAACAATGGCGGAAATGAGGGCACCAACCTATCTGTTTAATTCAAATGCTTCGACATTCATAACCTTATATCCACCGCTTCACTGAGTCTTTTACGAATCCAAAAAGAATTTAATGACAAAGATACTGCGTAAATATTTGACGGCGTGCTGACAATACTTGGTCTGATATGGGTCGGAATGACCATCAACGGAGCTGGATCTATTTTAAATTATAGATCCTGTTTGAGTGTACACTCGATTCAAAGAGCTCTGCCACCATTACGCTGACTTGACCATAGCGTACACTTGAAGCAAATGGTAGAAGAATCGATAGACATTCATTACTGGCCAGCAAGTTCTCCATTTATGGTTCGGTTGGTCAAATTTCTTGGTTTATAGTACCTTATTCCTGCCTCTTGTATAAAGACAATAAGCTGTTTTGAATAAGTATGGATTTTCGATTTAGAAACACGGCACCCATTTTGAAACCTCTAAAGCTTGAAGGAATATTGCGTTGTTTTCTGTTTGCTGTTTCCCTAGGCTATTTCAGAATGCTCTGAAGAAATTAATGTAGCAAGATTTCGCATGTATAGATTTCTCTACATAAATTCTCAATATTAATTTTAATATAAAATTTAAATATTACTGGACCGCAACTCTACAAGATTTTTTTAGAATACAATAAATTTTTGGTTTGCTAAAATGAGCATTTGTGGCCATAAATTGAAACAGGGTATATTTGTTGTTCCCGACGCGTTTCGACGTTTACCTTACGTCTTCTTCTTTGGGGATATTAATATTAACATTAATAATTATTTGGTTCAAGTACTAATACAATTTGCTGCACAACATTATTCACACATTAAATGACATTTGTTTATTTTTTTTAACATTCTCTTGCATCTCTGCATATCCTCAAAGAAGAAGACGTAAGGTAAACGTCGAAACGCGTCGGGAACAACAAATATACCCTGTTTCAATTTATGGCCACAAATGCTCATTTTAGCAAACCAATGATTTATAAATTGGCCCAAACAACATAATAAATTTTTACCGCTAAATATTCGTGGCTATGGTATATTGTTGTGTATTTGGTTAAATATATGCATACATACAAACATACATATTTATGTATGTTGCAGTCAACTATGGAAAACCAGGTCATAAACAACTGTGTCTTAAACAACAAAACAAGTTTATATGTTGCAGCGATATACGAATAGTTGAACAAACTTTTACTAGGTTTTATTGCTGCTGCAGTTGTTGTGCATTAAAAACTAGACAATCGACAAACGACAGCAACAATGGCAAAGCCAACAACGACACAGCCTTGTATTTATTCTATCTGAGAATCGGTTTATGTCTACATGAACTCGTTGTAGATGCAATTTGTAGTTAAAAAGCTTTTATTTTATAACATAATATATGCTTACTTTCTTCTATTTTATTTTAACTTTTTAATTGAATTTAAAATTTATAGTTGCAATTCTTTACTTGAGCGTTGTTGCATGTATGTATGTCTGATTAAGGTATGTATATATGTGACCTGGAATTATGAAAGGGTCCTATTGTGCGAAAATACCGTTATTCACTTTTTGAGTGATTCTTATAGGAAATTTAACGCTCTTTCCAATGGAACAAATCGCAATTTTCTATCTTTCTTAGTGTTTTCACAAATCGCCTTTAAAGCCAAATCGGACCAAAAATAAAATTTTTTGAAATATTTCGATCATGCGATATCTAAAGAGATTTTTTCTAATTATTGCATTGTCATCGTGTTCTGAGCTATATTCCAAGTTTCAAGCTTGTAGCTTATCGCGAAGTTACTTAAATTTCAATTACAAAATTCGTTCACAACGGCCGGCCGCTACACAGAGACAAGCTAAACAAAAACTTTAAACTCGTTATTCCCGAGAACTTGTTTTCGCACAACAGGTCCCTTTCATGATTCCAGGTCACATAAGTATATGTGCAGCTACCCTTCTAGGCATATCTTACAAGGAAGAAACAATAGTAGTCCACAAATAGTATTTTTTTACTAATATGAAAGTATCTCGAAGAAAACCAAAATCTTATAAACCATATATCAAAATATTTTACGAAGAATGTTGTATCCATAGTATGAGTTACGGATCCAGGGAACACCACAAAACGGTAGCCGATCAACAACAATAGATACCTCGAGGATACCTTATAAAACAAGTATTGGCAGATAAGCTCGAAACAAATCGCCAAATCAGAATGACTGTCCTTCGTTTAAAGTATAAAAATGGGTATAAAATCCGTACGCCAGTTTATACCCACTGTTGCAAGCTTTCCATGAATGTTGACCCAATCTAGATATGTACATCTGTGGGTGCCACGGCTCATCGTAGTATTTTTTTCAGCCATGTCAGAACCAAGAGAGTACTTACACGTATCAAGAGGGGGCCTTATATACTGATGATCAGTGAAGTTCGCCGTGGGTAACTCAATGCCCAGGTATACCACTGTGGCTTGGAACCAGGGATGCACCTTAACGTTAAGCTAATCGTTTATCAAAAAATTACCCCCGTTTCCGTTGAAACACTTCGAAATATTATCGATAAAGAAATTATCAAGATAAATTGTATCTCGTTTTTAACCGAAACGAAAAGCTTTCGTTAACGTTAAAAACGTTAACAAAAACTTGATACTTTATGTTATAATTGTGCTGGCAATGCTATAACCATGGTGAAGCCGTAAGGTGGCAACAGCGAGCGGACATACACACACAAACTCCATGTAATTTGTTTGTGTAATTCGTTGGTGGTAATGTCAAAAATACTCTGAGAAATGTTCGTACTGTCAAAATTCATGAGAAAAGTTGCAATCAGCTTGGCTAATGCTTTTACCTTTAATGACTCCGCCATCAATCAGCTTTGCCAGCATAGTTTGAAATTAATAATCAACATAAACGATTTGATTTCGTTTTGATATGGCAGAAAACGAAACGAAATCATTTCGTTAATTTGACATTCTTAACGTTAATAAACGAAACGAAATTACTTTGTTTCGTTTATTAACGTTAATTATCGTAACGAAATGATATCGGTTCGTTGGTTAAGCATGCCTGTGGAACCCACACCTCTGCCCTAGATAAACTATTGCTGTCTTGAATGGCTTCAATCGTTGCTCAACTGTACGAGTAAAGCAAACGTAAGTGAGTATCTTCGATAATAGCCATTGAACGTTCTTTTTCATATATCATAGTTTGGTCTAATACCTGATGCAATTGCTTAGTAGTCCTATAAATCAGATACAATATCGGTATTAGCAGAATACAATTTCAGTTCAGTTGTATTTCACGCGGCCTGTACTACACGAAGTTCAGTGCGATGTGGAGTATATTGAAAATGATCTACGGTTGACGTTAAAGTTATGCCATATGTGTAAGAAAATACTTGACCGCCAGTCAATTGCTATGTTAAAAGCCAGGTTCATTAACCTTTACTGCGTTCAGATAGGCACACTTCCTTAGAAGATTCTGCTCTCCTGTTTGTAGGAGGTTCTCGAAAATGGCGTGTGGATAGACGTTGCTAAACGCTGCTTCTATATTGACAAAATATTTCTTCTGACCACTGTACTTGTTACACACGCTTTTGAGCCCATGAATCATTTTTGTAAACTTTTACTTTTATTTTAGGTATCATTTTACATTTCTCAGCGTAGTGGGAAAATATTCTTGACGCCTACTCAAAAGCGAATAAATAAATAAGCAAAGCAATTATGTATAGTCTGACATACTTGAATGAAGATGCGAATGCATATGCATAAGCACTCAGTACACAAACAAATTCTTACTTGTATAATTTGCGCAAAAACCTGCACTTCACCACTTGGTAACGTCAACTTTTGATTGCATGCACCGTATATGGATGTACCACTTACGTTGTCGTATTGTTGCCGCATGTGGCATGCAGCATCCGCATGTACGTACTTGTGAATTGTTATTGTCACGCAGGGGGAACTCCTTTGTCGTTGCTAGCGGCACTTGCACGAAAATTAATCCTTCACTTTTTTCTCTACTTTACACATACCTTCTCTTGGAACCCAATTAAATATATACATCCTATGTATGCTTATTTGTTCTACTCTTCATTGCAAAAATAGCAGACTTGAGGTATTTTTTTGTTAATTTTCTGCTGAATTTATATTTGTGGCATATTGTTGCACTATGCCGTGAGCGCGTATCCGCTTCGACTACAAGTGGCTTTTCTTGGTTACGTTTTTAAAGTCTTAGTGTTGCTGACACTGAGTGATTGGTTACGGGATTTCATTTTTATTTTGTACCATTAATGGGATTTCTCGCAAATGTTAGCTACAAGCTTAGTTATCTGATTGAAATCAGATCAATAAAAAGATACAAAACATTCATTATCTCTCAAAACGTTTTCAAGAAAGGGTTTTAAATATTAAGGGCTGTCAGTTCATTGTCTGTTTACTTGTTTCTCAAATTTCATTTGGTAAACATACGTGTGACCTGGAATCATGAAAAGGACCTATTGTGCGAAAATACCGTTGTCCAGTTTTTGAGTGATTCTTAAAGGATATTTAACGATCTTTCCAATGGAGCAAACCGCAGTTTTCTATCTTTCTTAGTTTCCAAATCGCATTTAAAGCCAAATCGGACCACAAATACAATTTTTTGATTCGTACGCCACCTATCGGAGTTTTTTTTTCTTCTTATTATTGCATTGTCATCTGATTCTGAACTATATTCCATGTTTCAAGCTTGTAGCTTATCGGGAAGTTAATTAAATTTCAATTACAAAATTCGTTCACAACGGCCGGCCGCTACACAGAGACAAGCTAAACAAAAGCTTTTAACTCGTTTTTCCCGAGAACTTGTTTTCGCACAACAGGTCCCTTTCATGATTCCAGATCACATATATGAACATTAGGGCGGATCAAATTGTATGGGAAAAAATGGGGGAAAAAAACTTCAGGTGCACATCCAGTTTCTGAATCTATGGGTCATACTGAGTAATATCCGAATAGCAGCTCTAACAAATAAAATACATGAAAATAAATGTCAAATTCGGATTCGGATTGGGATATAAACTTTTCTAACAAAATTAGGGAGGCTCAAAATTCATTTCAGACCTATGGTCCCATGGACAATATTACTCAGTATGACCCATAGATTCAGAAACTGGATGTGCCTTTTCAACCATAAAATTTACCCACCCTAATGCATATGTATGAGAGCCATATTCATCAGAATTGTTTTAAGAAAACGGTACATTATATTTTCGACTGAACTCAGTTTGCAGTTTACGAGGTATCCCGTGAGAAGTATATATACGAAGCTTGACAATCCAATTGCGGAAACCAGTTAAACGTATAAATTTTGAGTGGGAAGGGGTATTTTCGGTGGGGTCTTAAACTAAATCCGTGCTATACAAAATAATTATTGTGAAATGTCCAAATGTAATTTTGACATTAATGCCACCCTACACTGAGCTCTCAGTGAGGCAGAAGTTTTATATATATTCATCAGTGGCCTTAAAACGCTCATACTATGTATCTTGAAAGAAACAATAAAAAAGAGGGCGAAATAATTCCTGATAGCGTTTTATGACTTTTTTTTAGTAAATGTTGAGTTTTTTGGAGTCATATTCAAACCACTTCCTGCTCTTTTTTTGTTTTTTTTTTTTTTTTGAAGCTTCATTGCAGTGTTTTCGGCCGCTATTAAGATTATCTCAGAAGCCTCTTTGTGCGTTTTTCTGATCCTTTTCTGGAGCTTTGTGAGTTATGAGAACTCCAAGCTATGATTATTAAAAGAACGTTACTCGAACTAAAACATATGACTTCCGAATTAATGTTTCTAAACCTTTTTAAACAAATATAAAAAAGTCACTGGATCCGCCAGGTGTTATTACTCGGACAAAATTTTGACCCCAACTTTGTGAATTAAGAGTTTAATTTGAGAGCACACTGCGCTTGTCAGCTCAATTTTGATTGTTTACTAGCACTTAGAGCAAATAAACCTTCTTTACCCCGCAAATGAGAGTATTTCTAGAGTCATAGTAGATCTTTATTTTAAAGCGCTTAGACTTTGCTCAGTCATGTAGTTTGAAACAAACTACGTAACAAGCGTGTCTATCGTTCGTTTGTGGGAATATGTAGTGCTAAATGAGCACAAACGAATTAGAGTCATGCTCGCAGTCAAATGTGTATTCGTGATTTGTAAAATTCAATATGAAATCTCTGCATAGCGCAGTTTATTGTAGCAGCAAAGGTACTTTCTACGCCAAATCTCGCACTATTTTTGTAATTTTTTCACGTTTCTTCATTTGAAATTTTTTTTTTTCATATGTTTGTCAGAACCTTTTCCAATTTTGCTTCAACATTGCCTCATCATTTATCTGAGTTATGGAATTATACATATATTCTCTATTCTTCCAAATATCGGTCCAAATCTTTTAAGTTGCGCAATTACTGCCGGTATTGTTGCTTTTAACTGGTTGATAGGATGTTCGAAATTGTCAACTCAGTAGACATTTCGTACAGGGGCTTTTTAACCATTCAGTAATTGCTAATTTTGTCAATTATTGTTATCATTCAAACTTTACTGAGTTTTGTATCGGAAACTTTTCCCAATTTTTATTTAGAAGACTTCAGTACTAAGTCTTTAAAAATTTGCAACGATTTGGGAAGAACGACATCAAAAAATTTAAAACAGTCATCCTAACAAAATTGTCAAAAGTCATTCTGAATTTCTTATGGAATGTTTGGGGAAAAAAAATAAAATACTGCAATATTACTTTGAAAAGCTCATGATCTCGGGACTTGAAACTCTAAGCTCAGGTTCATTTAATGCTTGCCATTGCGAAATTCTTGCCATGAAGATTTTTTTTATATTGTATCGTTCTGCTTCTTCATACTCCTTTTGCATTGTACGATTGCGTAATGGAATCAATTTTAAGCAAAATTTTGCCGCCTTTTTTTTTTTGCGCAAATAATTTCGCAATGTTGCATTAATTCTTCATCTGTTACTAAGGTCTTCTATCAATTCTTTGTTTATTTTTCATTGTAACATTTTGTTTATTATTATTATGGTTTTATTTTCGACAGCTTCGTCTTCTTTTGCTTCGACTATACGCTGATTAATGTTTTCCGCACCGGAAGCATTTAGATCAACGATGGTAGTTTAAATTACTTCTTGAGCAATTGAAGCAGAAACAATTTATCGGAAGCATTGCTTCAGACATTCTTCAAGTGGTTAATGACGTGATTTCTAATAAGGCGTGAGGACTTTTTATATACATTTTTTTACATTTCGGGAGATTATGTTACGCAAAAGTATTCTTGCCATGTGAAGATTCAAAGTAATCGTAAACACTTCCATTTAAGTATGTGCAGAGAACTTTTTGTAAATATATAAACAAATTTTTAACACGAATATCCTGTTGTGGGAAAATTTTTTATGAGAACGAAAAACAACTGTTGAAATCTGTTGTCACATTTATTTGCTTTGCTTTTTTTCTCAAATTGCCATTGTGCAATTTGAAAATTTGTTTCCGTGTCGTAAAAACGTAAAATTATGTCTACATATACATACATATGTATTTTGGAAAGTCTTTTTTGTTTTATTAAGAAGAAATATTAGCCGGCGATTTTAATAATTTTTGGACCAATTGTTGAAATTTAAATATTTTGATTTTCAGAGCTTTAAGGCCATTAATGAAAGGCAAAAACTAAGTTTTTTCTTGTTCTACTACGCGTTTCGATGTTTTCTACATCTTCTTCAGGGAGGCTGGTTTCTTTTACATAAAACATAAAAAAAATGAAAATTATTAATATTTTCACAGCACAGCGGCGATGTTATTTGTCACGTCTGCCAAGAGTTTCGAATAAAGAGTGGTAATCCAAAGTAACGGTGATCGCTTATTAGTACCCCCAGCGAGTTAGGGGGCTTAAAATATACCTGCGGCAGCAAGCGCTATATAGCTTCTCCAAACCAATTGTCAACCTCACCTACCCGTGGCGAATCCTTTTTTAACAGCCGAGGCTCTGGTGACCCTTGGCGTCATGGCCTAGAACGTATCATGTGGTCATACCGAATCGTTATCGAGATGGATGGGCTAGTACCTTAATGGTGCTTCTTGCCGAAACGTACCGGATGTACATCCGGCAAAGGACTTTCCCCGGGGCCTTCAAGGAGTGTCCCTATCGCTACAACAATAACAAAATTAATACACACTATTACCGCTCGGGATGATTAATCCAATATATTAGATCAGGAATATCAAAATTAAAGGTGGAGGTATCTAGACGTGGGACATAGAAATTTTTCTGCATTTGATTTTCACCGCAACCCCTGTTCCATACATTCGAATCTTTTGTACAACACAGCGCTTATTTGTTTATTTGTTTCAGCTCTTTGTATAACATTTTCAACCTACTATGATGAAATTATCTTGAAGTCGGCGAATAACTTACTAAATAGGCTAAATCATGCGGGTAATCTAAACCAATTGAAGTTGAAATATCTTTGGTATCAAGTATAATATACAAATATATGATAATATAATTCTATGAGTGCAAAGTTCCTTATGGAATGGATATTTGCTTACTGAAATTGGATATTGTATGGGAGTTGCCACAGCCCTCATTCCCATGTACCCCGATTCTCGTTAAAACTATGACTTTAACAATATCAGATGCGCCAAGTTTATGTAATGTAAGTTAATCTGTTCAGGATATGTGATATGGAAAGAAAAACTTGTATGGGAGGTACCACACGCTCCGTTCCAATTCTTCCCTCTTTTCTTCACTGATATAATATCGATGTTAGTCATCTGCTTGCCAAGTATTATTACCCTGGTATTATTACCCTCAGAGATATTATTATATCATATGCTGGTATATATATCATACCAAAATTACCCCCTATGCAAGTCGGCCAAATGGTGCGTTATAAAATACTGTTATATGAGATTCCTATGACCTCAGTTTTATGTCTGAAATTCACTCTTCGACCGGTTTACAATTTTTTTTTCACTAAATATTTAATGAGGCACGTGGATAGGCATTTTTCTTGATGTGCGCCCTTTGTCAATTGTCTTGCCAGTTTTAGCTCCTTGACCCAGCTTACACCTGAGGAATAAGAAATGACCCAGTGTGTAAAACATCGGGAGTCAGTATTTTGGTTTCGAATCGAGTGATATAAGCAACAAACGCAAGCTATGTTGGACAATTTTAAATAAAAAAAAAAATTCTGTTTTCATTCGACTGAACAAACCTATAGCGAAAACAATGAAACGTTACTGTATTTACACAGCTGTTAACATTTCAATACGTGGAGGTGTCAAACAAAAAGACTCACTCATAAGGCAACTTGAGAATAAAAGTTGTTATAACCATTTCGGAAAGGCATGATGTTCATAAATTCGCTGACATTGCAATTATTTCAAATTTAATAACCATTACAAATGGTCTTAACTTCAACTGACTCTGTAGCCGTTTGAAGTAGTTATATGTAAACCCTCCGATTTTAAATTATATATGGTTATGTTCTTTTTCCCGAAATGGTCATAACGCCAATTTAAGAAAAGTATAAGTCAATTGACCTTATGTCAATTTGAAGTGGGTATAAGGCCAATAAGCCATTATTTTGTGTCACCCCACCTTTTGGGATATTACTATATTTTTGCTGCCGTTTTGATAATCCCCAATTTAGTGAAAAGACTCTGTCTCACACACAATTTTATTGAGCAAACTCCTGCCTCAGAATTTAGTTCAAGAATGCCCTCCCTTAGAGTTTTTTTGACACACGATTCAGTATGTTGTGAGCTTAGAACGTTTATGATAAGAAAAAACTTTGATACGAGTAGGACTTTCTTGCTTAAACTATGAAATATTGCATTTTTGAAAGAAATTCTGAGATAGGGCATGCCTCGATCAAATTTTGAGATAGAGGTTCTTGAAAAAGCAGTCGAGATATTTGGTATATGTATATTCGAAATATTCCACACATAAACGGTTCGCATACCTAAATCTGGACAGATACTACGGGCCTTGTATCTGTAAGATAAACCTTGTATTTGTAAGATAAACTTGTATCTGTAAGATAAACTGTAAGTGGCCTTGGGAAACTCCCAGTCAAAGCAAGAAAATTTAGAAAAAAGTTTTCTCTATAACAAGAGAGTATTTTTAAGTGGGGTCGCCCTTGGCAGTGATATGGCATACACTCCGAGTGCATTTCTGCCATGAAAAGCTTCTCGGTGAAAATGCATCTGCCTCGGCATTAAACATGTAGGACCCATTCCGCCAATTTGTAAGAAAAATTAAGAGGAGCACGACGTAAGTTGGAAGTAAAGCTCGGCCTAAATCTCTTCGGAGCTAAGGTTTAGTAAACATATATTCCAAAATATCTGGTGGGTTGGATTATCCTATAAAAAACTTTTCTTATTTCAGTTGATCTAGATTTTCTTTGTATTAGATTGTAAATTATAAAGATCACATTTAAGAGCGCGAGTTGGTCCATATTCTGCTGCTACTGGAAGGTTGAACCCCTCTGAGAGAGTATCATATGATAACTGCTGAATGATTTGACTCAGTCGTATATATTGAGACCGACTGTTGTAAATTGATATAATTGTTTGCAAGCAAAAATACGAACAGCGCTTACATGACCATCTACAATCTTACAATTATATTTAAAAAATTTCCAAATGTTTAAGTCCTCTTCTTCTCGTTATTTTACAAGAGACATTTGCGCTCTTATTGCTTTTCAATTAAAATGTTCAATTGATATGCTGCATACATGCTTTGCTATATAATAACTTGCTTGACTCTTAAGTATAAATTAAGCTTTCCTATCTAAAATTTGTAGACAAATTCAATAAAAAAAAATAAACAATGCACTTTTTGACGCCAGCATCCAAGCCCCGTGAATTCCAATAACTACACAGATAAATGTACAAAGTTTCCAAATGATTTTCCTTCGTTTGGCTAGCCACCAAACCAAATAGGCAGAAACCCACATTTTAATTGCCATTCAATATTTTCAACATTGTACAATATTCATTTAATGCCACCGCTCAATGCGTAATTAGCACACATGTCAATTGTCAAACGGTTTGTTGATTGGTTGTTTTGGTTTGGTAAATGGCTTCGTTGGCAAACTAGACCAGCACCAGGCGCCACTATAAAACTTGTCTTTACTAAATTTGTTGTGATATATATCTGTTGGATTAACTGTCGCTTTAACTTTCAACTGTTTTTTAAGTATTTGTTGTTACTCTTGTTCGGTTTGTTTGGTTCAATTGGTTTTTAAGCTGGATTTTCCTCTAGAGAATTTCATTTTGCCTTATTGCAATTAGTTTTTTTCATGCATTTTCCTTTATCCAAATGTGTTTTACATACATTTTCTGCTCTTGTTTTCCTGAGTTTGGCATGCATTTTTATTGCTACCATTTTATTGCTGACCAATGCTTGTCATTTATTTGTCAGCTCAATAAAACTGTGCAGAGTAATAGTGCAACATGTTTCGGTTTATTTTATTTTGGTATTTCCAATTCATAGCATTTTCATGTCAGTGGAGTCGGTCAGTGGTGTTAAATGTATGCATGTACTTATGTCATTGAAAATATCAACCAAAATTTAATTTATGTTACTGACACTATTGTCCGCTTAAATTCGAATTGTATGTCTGCGTTTGATTAATCTCCAAACTGTTTGATAAATTAAACGAAATTTTCGAATGACCTAAATATTTGTACAACCGAAATGGGAAATGTAACCTTAATTGTGAAAGAGCTATTAATTTTAATCGAACGTTCGTATTAATTCATTTATCATAGCCTCCGGTTTCTAATTCCCTATTTTTCATCAAATTTTTTAAAAACGCTCTTAGACGAATAACACCCTAGGCCGGCATTCGTTTGAAGTACGCTCTCTCTCAGAATTTGCATCAAAAACGCCCTGTGTCAGCATAAATTCAATACGTATTCAGACGAGTTAGGATGTTAATGGGAAAAATTCTGAAATGGGCCGTTTTTTAACTAAGTTCCGTGATACAAATTCTGAAACAGACAGTTTTTCAATGAAGTTCGGAAATTGGATGTTTAAAAAACAAAATGTTTCTTCTAAAAAATTCTGAAATAGGCCGCTATGGAACTACCGGCAGAGAACGGGTGAGATTCCACTAACTTTAATCGGCAATGTCAAGATCATATTGGTATCTACGGAAAAAATTTGATACCCAAATCATTTCCATTAGCAATTTATGTAGTTTTTAAAAAGGGAGCACGATAGTCATGCCTAGGGTGACCAGATCGTTCGAACGCCAATCCGTACGTCATGTTTTCCACATCGAAACGAATCCTTTCGTCCGTCTATTGCGAACTTAGTAGTGAAAACACTCGCTCACAGCGCTACGGGCTGGTTTGGAAAAAAAAGAAATGAACGATTTTCAAAATATCGGATTCGCAGGTTTTTTTCTCGTCTTACTTCGAATTTAGTAAAATCCGGAACATTTCGGAAATATCCAGGACGGCGGGAGAGGCCCCCATATTTGGTACTTACGTTTCGGATAAAAATTGTGTAAAATTTTAAAAAATGGGCGTCAAAAATTTAACGTGTGATAGAAGAAATTTTCGTACTTTTACAAAACAACTCGGTTAGCAGGAAAACTTTTTATGCGTTGGTTATCACGGCCCCATGAAGGATGTAGACTATCTCTGCTAATTGCTCAGAAAGTAGCAAAGACTCAAGATTTTTATGTTTATATTGATATCTAAGGCTAATATTAATTCTATTGATTCTAAGGCCCACTCGCAGAATGGCAAGTTTTTATTGTAACCCAGAGTTTAATAAATTAAATAATAAAAAATTTTCAAAAAAAATGAGTTTAAGCCCTCACGTCAGATGAACTCTGGGTTTAAAAAATTATTTGTCGTTCTGCAAGTGGGACTAAGCAATGTAAGTATTTCAAAAACCAAAAACAAAAAATTGTTTCAAAACAAACTATAATTTTTTTCAAAAAAGTTTTTCAGAAAATTGCTCAAATTCAGCAAATGCAAAAAACTTACAAAACTTGACTAAGTCGAGGCCCATCAGCGGAGAAGTAGACCACAGGTCGCCAACGTAACTAAATACTCTCTATAGCTCTGTAAAGCTATGGCTACGAGACAAGTTGATCCTATCCCTAAAGAAGTTCAATGCATTCAGGGCTTCAATATTCGCTTAACTATCCGAGTAGAGGTTAAATTCTCTATCATTCTGTGAACTAGCACAACGTCCAAACTGAGTCCATCTATACGATCCTCTATCTATTAACCCTTTCGAACCTGAAAGCAACCAGCAGAAAAATTCCTGATTTATTGATTATTTTAGCTTTAGTATAGGCCTAAAAATAGAAAGTTTTGAAGTGAAGTCTCTACCCCTTCCAGGGAGGTCTAGGGGGTGGGTGTTTTGAGCGCGACGTATAGGTCCCGCTGGGTCTCTATATCACAAAAAAAAGTTAGAGAATGTCGGTAAGATCTAAACGGGACATATTTATACCAACAAATAAACCTAATGGGAGACATATATCCCATTAATAAAAATTCTGTTTACAATTTTAGCACAAAAAAACAGAACCGTTACCTGAACTTCAATATACCAAACGGGACAGTTTTTAATGAGTTTAAAAGGAAAGTTAAGAGTGTAATTATAAGAAAACTTTTTCTGGGATATATGTATCCCAACAGGTCCGAAAGGGTTAAATGAATGAGGTAAATCTTATACACCTCCTAAAAGTTCCGTCATTTTCAGGGTTGACAGCCAGTTCATATGATTCAGCCCACCTAACCACCGAGTACTGATAACCATCTCGCGTGGCGTCTAGAAATATACCCCTGCCAAAAATTTTTTTCAATTATTCAAAAGTCATTAGAAATAATTTAGAATATTCAAAATTTGTCATTTTTGTAAGTCTTAAATCAAATAGATTTTCTTTTTCTTTTGGTAATCGGCCAAAGAGCGAAAAAGAAATTATTTTTCTCTTTATTGACAACAACTCTTGATATAAAACATACAAATTAAGTATGTAAATGTAAACAAAGCGTTAAATAGCAAATAAAACAATTTATGAAAAAACAATATTCACAATTCACACTACCTAAAACAAAATCAAAACAAGCGTACTGTGTACCGTGTTTTTCTTTCTTATTTTTGTGGTTTTGGTTGACTGCTTGTGAGCGCCGCTTTGCCGGGCTCTGACATCATCACTAATTTTTGACGGCATTTGTTGAACTTTAGTAAACTTCGAACAACACTCAATTGCTACGTGTTTGCTCTTTACACACATACAAAAAAGCATAATTTGTTTTTATTTAAATAATGATAATAATAATCAGTCTGGCAATCAACGTGATAGTACAACAAGTAAGGAAGGCTAAGTTCGATATCGATCGAGACAAAATAAGGGAAAATCACCATGTAGGAAAATGAACCTAGGGTAACCCTGGAATGTGTTTGTATGACATGTGTATCAAATGGAAGGTATTAAAGAGTATTTTAAGAGGGAGTGGGTAATAGTTCTATAGGTGAACGCCATTTAGGGATATCGCCATAAAGGTGGACCAGGGCTGACCCTAGAATTTGTGTGTACGATATGGGTATCAAATTAAAGGTATTAATGAGGGTTTTAAAAGGGAGTGGCGGTAGTTGAATATGTGAAGGCGTTTTCGAGATATCGACCAAAATGTGGACCAGGGTGACCCAAAACATCATCTGTCGGGTACCGCTAATTTATTTATATATGTAATACCACGAACGGTATTCCTGCCAAGATTCAAAGCCCTTGATTTCGCCCTGCAGAACTTTTTCATTTCCTTCTACTTAATATGGTAGGTGTCACACCCATTTTACAAAGTTTTTTTCTAAAGTTATATTTTGCGTCAATAAACCAATCCAATTGTCATGTTTCGTCCCTTTTTTCGTATTTGGTATAGAATTATGGCATTTTTTAATTTTTCGTAACTTTCGATATCGAAAAAGTGGGCGTGGTCATAGTCGGATTTCGTCCATTTTTTACACCAATACAAAGTGAGTTCAGATAAGTCGAGAACTGAGTTTAGTAAAGATATATCGATTTTTGCTCAAGTTATCGTATTAACGGCCGTGCGGAAAGACAGACGGACGACTGTGTAAAAAAACTGGGCGTAGCTTCAACCGATTTCACCCTTTTTCACAGAAAACAGTTATCGTCCTAGAATCTAAGCCCCTACCAAATTTCACAAGGATTGGTACATTTTTGTTCGACTTATTGCATTAAAAGTATCCTAGACAAATTAACTGAAAAAGGGCGGAGCCACGCCCATTTTGAAAATTTCTTTTATTTTTGTATTTTATTGCACAATATCATTACTGGAATGGAATGTTGACATAATTTACTTATATACTGTAAAGATATTGAATCTTTTGTTAAAATTTGACTTAAAAAAATTTTTTTTTAAAGTGGGCGTGATCGTCCTCCCCGGTTTGCTAATTTTTATTAAGCATACATATAGTAATAGGAGTAACGTTCCTGCCAAATTTAATCATGATATCTTCAACGACTGCCAAAGTACAGCTTGCAAAACTTTTAAATTACCTTCTTTTAAAAGTGGGCGGTGACACGCCCATTGTCCAAAATTTTACTAATTCTCTATTTGCGTCATAAGGTCAACACACCTCCTACCAAGTTTCATCGCCTTGTCTGTCTTTGGCAATGAATTACCGCATTTTTTCTGTTTTTCGAAATTTTCGATATCGAGAAAGTGGGCGTGGTTATAGTTCGATATCGTTCATTTTAAATAGCGATCTGAGATGAGTGCCCAGGAACCTACATACCAAATTTCATCAAAATACCTCAAAATTTACTGAAGTTATCGTGTTAATGGACAGATGGCTCAATCAAATTTTTTTTCAATCCTTATGATTTTGATATATCTATCTCGATTCCTTTATACCTGTACAACCAACCGCTATCCAATCAAAGTTAATATACTCTGTGAGCTCTGCTGAACTGAGTATAAAAAAGTATATGTAAATATGTAGTTCGAACGCCTTATATGCTTCGAAGATGCAGATAATGAGCGCTAAAACTAATAAAATGCGAGCTTTTGGTGAAAGTTGACTTTGGTACTTAGCTAAATTTTTTTGAATTATTATTTGTATAATTTATTTTTATATATTATCCAAGCTAATTTCATTTCATCTTAAATAAATTTGTTTTATTTATGCGCCCTTATTTATCACGCCCTTCTCTGATGATTACTTTCCCTATTTTGGCTGCAAAAAAATTTTAGTATGGGAATTACTTATCCACAAATTATTCTTTGATAATCAACCTTATCCTCTCCTTGCCACCTCAACGAGTTAGGGGGTTTAGATATACCGGCGGCAGATATGCCTGTCGTAAATGATTCAAGGGCTCGTGTAGCGCACAACTTAAAGCTTCTCTAACCCAATTGTCAACCTCACCTACCCGTGGCGAATCCTGTTTCTTTAGCAGCCGAGGCTCTGGCAGACCCAAGCTGCTCAACTACACTCCCTAGCGACGGTATGGCCTATAAGGTTCAATGTGGTCGGGTCAAATCGTTCCCGAGATGGTCGCGCTTGTACCTTAATGGTGCTTGTTACAGGAACGTATCGGATCTATATACATATATCCGGACCATCAACATCGATAACACTCCTCAAAACCTTCGGGAACCTTCCAACAACAAAAACATCATATTCTTTGTTGCCAAGTTTATGACTTTCGTTTCCTCATTGTGTTAATATTTGTTTACACACTTGATTGGTGATTGTTTCGAAGAACAATGAATCTATCGACACACGTGCCCCGAAAGCTGATTTCCTGAAAATAAAAGTAATCGCATTTCTTTTATTTACCAAATTATATGGTCTGAAAATTTAAGGAAAAAAAATACAAAAAAATTAAGACATTAATACTTATGATGTATTTTGCTAAAAAATCAAAAGAGCTCATCCAATTGTACAAAAAGGTTTGATAAGCTGGCTATAATCGAAGAAATTGGGGCGTTATATAAATGAGGGTGAATGCATATACATTTATACATACATACTTATTTATTATTTATGTAAATATGTATGTAGTTTAATTTGGTGCCAAAAAATTTAGTAAACAAACATAATATAAAAGGAAAATGATAAAAAAAATTTGCTTATAAAGCGATAAATGACAGCATTTGAAGAACTAAAAAATTAAGCAAATATGATATCAAGAAAAAGTAAATAACAAAATGATATCAAAACAATAAATAAGGCACAAATATGAAAAAAAACGTAGACTTATGACAAATTAATACAAAGTAAAAATACTTGAAGCAGCCAGACAATAATAAGTGTTATATGTATGTATTGTTTAAATTCACTGAAATCTCTCTGGACTTCCAGTAGCTAATATTGGCTTTTTATACTTTTTATACCTTTCATGAACATGAAATGGTATATTATCTTTGGTCTGATGTTTGTAACGTTGAGAAATATAGAAGATAGACTCACCATTAAGTATACCGAATTGATCAGGACGACGAACTGAGTTGATATAGCCATGTCCGTCTGTCCGTCCGTCTGTCTGTTTGAACGCAAACTAGTCCTTCAAATTTTGAGATACCTCAATGAAATTTGGCACAAGGATGTATTTTTGTATTATATTAGACATTTGTCGGATCCGGTAGGATCGGACCACTATAACATATATCTCCCATACAACCGATCGTTCATAAGATAAGATAAGACGATTTTGGTCATTTCTGTCGAAATTTAGAAAGTATAAACGTGAAGCTCGGTGATATATATTCTAATATACCATAGAAGATACCCTGAAAAAATCACTTTGATCGGAGCCATATATAGTTATATCCCATACAACCGATCGTTCAGATAGAAAGATTTTTGGCCATTTCTGTCTTAATTTAGAAAGTATAAACGTGAAACTCGGTGATATATATTTTAATATATCACAGAAGATTTCATGAAAAAATCAGTTCGATCGAAGCTATATATAATATATATCCCATACAACCGATCGTTCAGATAGAAAGATTTTTAGCCATTTCTCCCTTAATTTCCAATATAAAAACGTTAAACTTGGTGATTTTTATTCTAATATATCATAAAAGATTTCCTGAAAAAATCACTTAGATCGGAGCTATATATAGTTATATCCCATACAACCGATCCTTCAGATAGAAAGATTTTTGGCCATTTCTCCTTAATTTCCAATATAAAAACGTTAAACTTGGTGATATTTATTATAATATATCATAGAAGATTCCTAAAAAAATCACTTTGATCGGAGCTATATATAGTATATATCCCATACAACCGATCGTTCAGATAGAAAGATTTTTGGCAATTTCTCCCTTAATTTCCAATATAAAAACGTTAAACTTGGTGATATTTATTCTAATATATCATAGAAGATTTCATGAAAAAATCACTTTGATCGTAGCTATATATAGTTATATCCCATACAACCGATCGTTCAGATAGAAGTTTTTTGGCCATTTCTCCCTTAATTTCCAATATAAAAACGTTAAACTTGGTGATATTTATTCTAATATATCATAGAAGATTTCCTGAAGAAATGACTTTGATCGGAGCTATATATAGTATATATCGCATACCACCGATCGTTCAGATAGAAAGATTTTTGGCCATTTCTCCCTTAATTTCCAATATAAAAACGTTAAACTTGGTGATATTTATTCTAATATATCATAGAAGATTTCCTGAAAAAATCACTTTGATCGGAGCTAGATATAGTATATATCGCATACCACCGATCGTTCAGATAGAAAGATTTTTGGACATTTCTCCCTTAATTTCCAATATAAAAACTTTAAACTTGGTGATATTTATTCTAATATATCATAGAAGATTTCCTGAAAAAATCACTTTGATCGGAGCTATATATAGTATATATCCCATACAACCGGTCGTTCAGATAGAAAGATTTTTGGCCATTTCTCCCTTAGTTTACAATATAAAAACGTTAAACTTGGTGATATTTATTCTAATATATCATAGAAGGTTTCCTGAGAAAATCACTTTGATCGGAGCTATATATAGTAAATATCCCATACAACTGATCGTTCAGATAGAAAGATTTTTGGCCATTCCTCCCTTAATTTCCAATATAAAAGCGTTAAACTTCGTGATATTTATTCTAATATATCATAGAAGATTTCCTGAAAAAATCACTTTGATCGGAGCTAGATATAGTATATATCGCATACCACCGATCGTTCAGATAGAAAGATTTTTGGACATTTCTCCCTTAATTTCCAATATAAAAACTTTAAACTTGGTGATATTTATTCTAATATATCATAGAAGATTTCCTGAAAAAATCACTTTGATCGGAGCTATATATAGTATATATCCCATACAACCGGTCGTTCAGATAGAAAGATTTTTGGCCATTTCTCCCTTAGTTTACAATATAAAAACGTGAAACTTGGTGATATTTATTCTAATATATCATAGAAGATTTCCTGAAAAAATCACTTTGATCGGAGCTAGATATAGTATATATCGCATACCACCGATCGTTCAGATAGAAAGATTTTTGGACATTTCTCCCTTAATTTCCAATATAAAAACTTTAAACTTGGTGATATTTATTCTAATATATCATAGAAGATTTCCTGAAAAAATCACTTTGATCGGAGCTATATATAGTATATATCCCATACAACCGGTCGTTCAGATAGAAAGATTTTTGGCCATTTCTCCCTTAGTTTACAATATAAAAACGTTAAACTTGGTGATATTTATTCTAATATATCATAGAAGG
The DNA here is from genome assembly GCF_040869045.1 of Eurosta solidaginis. NCBI lineage: Eukaryota > Metazoa > Arthropoda > Insecta > Diptera > Tephritidae > Eurosta > Eurosta solidaginis. Next base: position 267,981,426 of record NC_090320.1, read on the forward strand.
TTTCCTGAGAAAATCACTTTGATCGGAGCTATATATAGTAAATATCCCATACAACTGATCGTTCAGATAGAAAGATTTTTGGCCATTCCTCTCTTAATTTCCAATATAAAAGCGTTAAACTTCGTGATATTTATTCTAATATATCATAGAAGATTTCCTGAAAAAATCACTTTGATCGGAGCTAGATATAGTATATATCGCATACCACCGATCGTTCAGATAGAAAGATTTTTGGACATTTCTCCCTTAATTTCCAATATGAAAACCTTAAACTTGGTGATATTTATTCTAATATATCATAGAAGATTTCCTGAAAAAATCACTTTGATCGGAGCTATATATAGTATATATCCCATACAACCGGTCGTTCAGATAGAAAGATTTTTGGCCATTTCTCCCTTAGTTTACAATATAAAAACGTGAAACTTGGTGATATATATTCTAATATATCATAGAAGATTTCCTGTAAAAATCATTTCGATCGGAGCTATATAAAATATATATCCCATACAACCGATCGTTCAGATAGAAAGATTTTTAGCCATTTCTCCCTTAATTTCCAATATAAAAACGTTAAACTTGGTGATATTTATTCTAATATATCATCGAAGGTTTCCTGAGAAAATCACTTTGATCGGAGCTATATATAGTAAATATCCCATACAACTGATCGTTCAGATAGAAAGATTTTTGGCCATTCCTCCCTTAATTTCCAATATAAAAGCGTTAAACTTCGTGATATTTATTCTAATATATCATAGAAGATTTCCTGAAAAAATCACTTTGATCGGAGCTAGATATAGTATATATCGCATACCACCGATCGTTCAGATAGAAAGATTTTTGGACATTTCTCCCTTAATTTCCAATATAAAAACTTTAAACTTGGTGATATTTATTCTAATATATCATAGAAGATTTCCTGAAAAAATCACTTTGATCGGAGCTATATATAGTATATATCCCATACAACCGGTCGTTCAGATAGAAAGATTTTTGGCCATTTCTCCCTTAGTTTACAATATAAAAACGTGAAACTTGGTGATATATATTCTAATATATCATAGAAGATTTCCTGAAAAAATCACTTTGATCGGAGCTATATATAGTATATATCCCATACAACCGATCGTTTAGATAGAAAGATTTTTAGCCATTTCTCCCTTAATTTCCAATATAAAAACGTTAAACTTGGTGATATTTATTCTAATATATCATAGAAGGTTTCCTGAGAAAATCACTTTGATCGGAGCTATATATAGTAAATATCCCATACAACTGATCGTTCAGATAGAAAGATTTTTGGCCATTCCTCCCTTAATTTCCAATATAAAAGCGTTAAACTTCGTGATATTTATTCTAATATATCATAGAAGATTTCCTGAAAAAATCACTTTGATCGGAGCTAGATATAGTATATATCGCATACCACCGATCGTTCAGATAGAAAGATTTTTGGACATTTCTCCCTTAATTTCCAATATAAAAACTTTAAACTTGGTGATATTTATTCTAATATATCATAGAAGATTTCCTGAAAAAATCACTTTGATCGGAGCTATATATAGTATATATCCCATACAACCGGTCGTTCAGATAGAAAGATTTTTGGCCATTTCTCCCTTAGTTTACAATATAAAAACGTGAAACTTGGTGATATATATTCTAATATATCATAGAAGATTTCCTGTAAAAATCATTTCGATCGGAGCTATATAAAATATATATCCCATACAACCGATCGTTCAGATAAGGGGATTTTTTGCCATTTTTTATTTTATATTTATCTTAAAAATCGTTCAGGTATGTACATCTGTTCACTATATATTTCTTATCTTATACATCCGATTATTTTGAGATTACGAACGGGATAAGATTATTGTTCAGCCCCATTCATGAAAGGTGTGAAGTCTTCGGCACAGCCAAAGACAGTCCCGTCCTTACTTGTTATATTTAGCTTGTATATATTTATAACTTTGAGTTTATTTTGCTCTGTATTTCTTTCTACTTGCTGTCTATCTGGACGTTTAAAAGCAAAATAGTCCCTCAGTTTTAAGTTTATGTATCGATTGCTAATAACTTTTTTTAAATATGGAGGGTTATAATTTGTCGGAACCTACAAGTGGCGACAACTCTGATATATTTGTTAGGGTGATCTGAAAAAAGAGTATTTTTCCTGTGGGTATAGTGAAAGTGTTGTTTAGTACATCTAAGAAGATAGCCTGTAAGAATTTCAGCTTTTTATTTCAATTTTTAGGGTTGCCCCATCGCGACTTTAGTTTTGCCAGACAAATGGTATTGGGAATTTTCAAGTTTTAGTAAAAAGCTTTTCTTGCCATTCGTACCCGAATCACTAGGTTTTCATATTTTTTTATTTTTATCTTCTAATATATAAAATTCTTCTGTCACGGCTTTAGAGGCTTAACTCCTTCGAAACGGCTGAACCGATTCTCATGAAATTTTGTGAGCATATTGGGTAGGTCTGATAATCGGCCAACGTCTACCTTTTTTTTCGCTACGTGCCTAGGGTCTTGAGATCAAAACGTGGACCCGGGTACCCCTGGAATGTGTTTATACAATATGGATATCAAATGAAAGCTGTTGATGAGTTCTATAGTAAAGGATAATTTTCATACCCCTGGGTGATTAGGGTCTCGAGATATAGGCCAAACCGTGGACCCGGGTACTCCTAGAATGTGCTTATACAATATGGATATCAAATAAAATCTGTTGATGAGTGCTATAGTAAAGGATAATTTTCATACCCCTGGGTGATTAGGGTCTCGAGATATAGGCCAAAACGTGGACCCGGGTACCCCTAGAATGTGTTTATACAATATGAAAGCTGTTGATGAGTGATTTAGTAGAGGATAATTTTCATACCCCTGGGTGACTGGGGTCTGGAGATATAGGCCAAACGGGGGCCCGTGAATGCCTAAACAATTTTTACATTGTGGGTATCAAATTGAAGCTGTTGATGAGTGCTTTAGTACAGAGTAAGTTTTGCACCGCTGGGTGACTACGGTCTCGAGATATAGGCCAGAACATGGACCCGAATACACCCAGAATGTGTTTTTACATTATGGGCATTAAATTGAAGCTGTTGATATGTGCTCTAATACAGAGTAAGTTTTACACCGCTGAGTGACTAGGGCTCGAGATATAAGCCAAAACATGGACCCGGATACACCTAGAATGTGCGTGTATTATGGATATCAAATGAAAGCTGTTAATGAGAGCTCTAAAGTTCATTGTGATATTCGATTTAGGCGCATCAACCTGGCAAAACTGAAATATGCATGCGAAGCTGAAATAAAGACAAGAATTAATAATACCCGCATACCTATTTACATACGTCCAATTCGATTTGCCTGAAATTTCGTATATAAAGTTGCCTATATTAGTATTTACGATGCTTTTTTCCGGGAAGTATACCAGAGACGGACTGGTAGGACTAGGGCTGGGACTGAGACTGAGACTCCGAGTGGAACTGGGACTGAGACTCGGAATGGGACTGGAACAAAATACATACCACCCTCTGGGACTGGCAATAAGAGATGAAGAAGAAGGAGAAAAACTTGAGAGAAGAGAAAAGACAGAAGGAGACTGAGAAAGAGATAGAATGAGACGAAGATGGAGATGAAGCGAAAAAGACGGAGGGAGGAGTGAATAAAAAGATTAGGAAAAAGTGTTGAGGGGTAGGGCAGAGTTAGACGGAATAAGCTTATTTAAATGTATGTAGATAGGCCAAATCTAGGGCAGAACAACGTCTGCCGGGTCTGCTAGTTTTATTTATTTATTAGTCTACAAATTTAACAATTAATCAGACTAAATATAATTAGGAATTACAGAATAAATTACAGAAGCATACATAGTGGCTATACATATTCTTATAGAAAATTTAACGGTCTACAAAAAAGTTTCTAAAAAGCTTTCTCGCTAAGCTTGATCCATGATTTTACACATAAATAGGACGAGAAAACAACACAATTACTAGTATATTCATGAACATGTATTAAAAAGGTCTCAACAAATATGATACTATTGCAGCATTGTCATAAAAATGTGCAGGATGATCACAATGTTTCTTCAACAGATATGTGCCAGCAGTGTGAAAACCTCAATTAGCAAGAAACAGAGTAGGAAATATGAATATAAACGTATCACCGCTGTGATAGCTTGATGGTTAGAACAGCGTTGTCAACAAATTGAATGGGTTACACTGAAATGACAGCGCTTGGTCGGAAAAAATCCCGAGTCCCTCCGATACCGGCTGCCTTGGGAAACGGCGAACCCCGTTCTTAAATATGAATACCCTGATCTCGGAGAAGAGGAAAGCCCTAGGAAGACGTGCGGCATTCTTACCTATCCAAAATCAACCCCGACATATTCTCTCTCTCTCTAACACACATCTAATTCTGGTCTACCCCTGCTGAAACTGCAAGTTTTTTTGGACTCCCATTAGAAGATATAGATGATATTTTGTGAGTGGTCGCACTTATTGAATGGGGCGAAGCACGTACAATAATAACACCGTTGTCAAATTGTTGCCGATGAGTTAGTTGGGCAGATCCCGAAATGTATCTATACAACGAGCTATGACAGTTGTCTTAAAATTGTCTTTCTTCTATCTTATTTAAAACTTTGTTCAATTAAGGAAAAAAGCGTACTCATCACAACAATAACAATGGCAAAAAAATAATGTTACGGCCTTGAGCTCTTTTCAAGCCCATGATATTAGAATGGGCCGATAAAACAACAAAATTGTTAATTAAAAGTAAAAAAAATATTACTTAATAAAAAAACATGATAATATACCCTTAAGTAATGACTATATTAATCCTGATATACCATTTTTAGGGGGTTTTTAAAGACTTCTAGCAAACTGAACTTGATATATTCGATAAAAAAGGCAACATTTTTCGTTCTCCAGCGTTGTTAGTTTCCGAGAAATGATTTTTTGAATGAAAGTCATTTATACGCTTACTTTGGCGGTCAAAGGGTTAGCCGGTCCCGAGAAAGCTATGCAGAGTGTTCGTAAATCGAGTTATTTCTAAAGCATAAGTTCCAATATAGGTTTCTATTTGGGTCCGCACTTACCATTTTAAATCCCTCATCACACCTTTTTAAAGTATTTTTGAGCCGCAAAGGCTTTACAAACTGAACTTTATAATTCCGATGAAAAAACGCCGCCATTTTTAGTTGGAACATTTTGAAGAAATTCAGAAAGTAAAAGCAACTATAATAGTAATAATAAGAAACTAAAATATAAGCGACGAAAACATAACATGTTATTCATTAATTTATAATTATTAAAGCGAAAGTGTCGTTGGCGAGTTATTTCCGTCAGATATGCTTGGGTGGCTGTTGTCAGAAAAAAATTTAAATAAGGCGAAGCTGACGATTGGTTTTAGTTTTACAAGAAATTTTTGCTTTTTTTTGCTATCGCTGATGGCCACCCGTGACAGCCCAACGACCCCAAAATGACGAGCAATGATGCGATGGGTGATGAGATCAATAACCGCAATCATGAGCGCGTGTTTACATAGTACATATGTACAAATGTATGTACAAGTTCATACATATGTTTCGTGTATTATGACAGCAACCCTGCAGAAAAATTTCAAGGGGCTTCAATAAAGGAGGTAATTATATATCCGTCTTCTGAGCTTTCAACAAGACCTGACTAAACTGCGTGAAGACAATAAAAATCCTTTTTCTTATTATTAAAAAAAATAAATTTATATGTATAATTATTCATCAATAAAACTTAGTCAAAACTTTAATTAAAAAGTAAAAATAACATTTATTCTAGAAATTATTAATTAGGGTATACATATTTTCTTTATTGACTTTCTGCTGCGAGTAGTGGGCTCTATAAAAGTACGTGTTTGGCACTACTCTCAATGTAGCCGCGTTTACTGCCTGTATGATGGTGCATTCGTTAAGGACATGCGCGTCTTTGCTAAGAGAAATGTATCGAGTAAAGAATTGATATGATTTTGTACATTCGCTTGTATACTAGACCATTTCATAAAAAAACTTATCAATAGCATAAAAAGTTTCAAATTGCAACTTTGAGGTTTTTTAGTTAACTTTTTTTTTATAGCAAAAGTTTTGTTCGAGTTTAAACTGTGATCTTTTAAGATAGGAGCTCTTGCAGATTTTTGAATTGCATAAAAACACAATTTGCAGAATATTTATACATACTATTTATTTATTGTAATATTATTTATTTATTGTAATATTAAAAGAAATGAGGTTACCTTACACCACTGAAAGAATTTTTTTTTTTAATTCAATACATTTAGCACTACAAGAATAGCTTTTTAAAATAAAAATCCGTCCATCCAGTTATGAAATATTTAAGAAATAAATTTTTTCAAAATTATTAAATGAATTATAAAATTAAAAATTGCTTCAAATAAATGTTTTGACACATTAAAAAAAAAAGTAATACGGGCAATCCCCGCTTAAATCATACATTTAAGAACTAAGTTTTACAACATTTTACATTACGAACAGCATTACTACGAACGAATGCATATTCATTGCTGCAGCGGAAAGATGTGTTATGGTGTGAGTAGTAAATCAACTGCCATTCGCTTATTCCGCTAACGAATTGGTTTGTTATTGATCGTCGTTTAGCTGTTCATACTACTTATAGTAAAATATTTTACTCATAAACCACGGCGGAAATTTTGAGGTAACTCCGTGTCTAGCTTTATGTTTCACATTATAATTATTATGATTGTCTTGTTTTCACGCTTTTCTTTATTAGATTGAAGTCTTTATATTCAAACACCATACGTCACTTCTTAAATTTTAAATTGCATTTGAAATTAAAATGCTGCAATTTTTAAGAACATCTTCCAAAAATGTCACCAAATTCGAGCAAATGTAACAAAGAGTTTCTGGCTGTCAAATTCTACAGTTTTGATTGTTGCGAAGGTTTTTTACTGGTTGCAAAGGTCAATTTAAAAATTGTTAAAAAGTTCAATTCTTTGACGAACAGAAGTTTTAAATCCCTAGTAGAGTGGAGGAACCTAAGGAGCACGAAACAAGTTGAAAGAGATCCTCGGCCTTAATATCCTCAGTGGCATATCGCGCCTTGTATTTATATATTTGATTGTTTTATGTTCTTCCAAATGAACTGCAATCCCTGAAGAAGATACGAAAAGTACCGAAACGTGTAGGAGGAAAATAAAACTTAGTTTTTTGCCGTTAATTTATCAGTCTTAAAGAAATTCAAAAAATTAGCCGCTTTAAAATATAAAGCAAGTACCCCGACTAATAGCCGAAGAACGCTTTTATGGAATGGAAAAGGAAAGAACTTTGGAACGGTCTAATGTAAGTTCACTTTTACTTGCATCTTAACATTAAAAAATTTTATGTTATAAAATGTTCACGACCTGCCAAGTTTAAAGGCAACCAGCGGTTTTATGGTATTTACTGATGTTTTCGCTTAATTGAATTGAGGAAGCTTTTGTGGAAAATTCTGTCATGGATACTGTCTTGCATTATATTTTTATACTCAGTTGAGCAGAGCTCACAGAGTATATTAACTTTGATTGGATAACGGTTGGTTGTACAGGTATAAAGGAATCGAGATAGATATAGACTTCCATATATCAAAATCATCAGTATCGAAAAAAAATTCGATTGAGCCATGACCGTCCGTCCGTCTGTCCGTTAACACGATAACTTGAGTAAATTTTTAGGTATCTTGATGAAATTTGGTATGTAGGTTCCTGGGCACTCATCTCAGATCGCTATTTAAAATGAACGATATCGGACTATAACCACGCCCACTTTTTCGATATCGAAAATTTCGAAATATCGAAAAAGTGCGATAATTCATTACCAAATACGGATTAAGCGATGAAACTTGGTAGGTGAGTTGAACTATGACGCAGAAGAGAAAACTAGTAAAATTTTGGACAATGGGCGTGGTACCGCCCACTTTTAAAAGAAGGTAATTTAGAAGTTTTGCAAGCTGTAATTTGGCAGTCGTTGAAGATATCATGATGAAATTTGGCAGGAACGTTACTCTTATTACTATATGTATGCTTAATAAAAATTAGCAAAATCGGAGAACGACCACGCCCACTTTTAAAAAAATTTTTTTTTTCAAGTCAAATTCTAAAAGAAAAGTTAATATCTTTACAATATATAAGTAAATTATATCAACATTCAACTCCAGTAATGATATGGTGCAACAAAATACAAAAAAAAAAGAAAATTTCAAAATGGGCGTGGCTCCGCCCTTTTTCATTTAATTTGTTTAGGATACTTTTAATGCCATAAGTCGAACAAAAATTTACCAATCCTTGTGAAATTTGGTAGAGGCTTAGATTCTAGGACGATAACTGTTTTCTGTGAAAAAGGGCGAAATCGGTTGAAGCCACGCCCAGTTTTTATACACAGTCGACCTTCTGTCCTTCCGCTCGGCCCTTAACGATAACTTGAGCAAAAATCGATATATCTTTACTAAACTCAGTTCACGTACTTATCTGAACTCACTTTGTATTGGTGTAAAAAATGGCCGACATTCGACTATGACCACGCCCACTTTTTCGACATCGAAAATTATGAAAAATGAAAAAAATTCCATAATTATATACCAAATACGAAAAAAGGGATGAAACATGGTAATTGGATTGGTTTATTTACGCAAAATATAACTTTAGAAAAAACTTGGTAAAATGGGTGTGACACCTACCATATTAAGTAGAAGAAAATGAAAAAGTTTGCAGGGCGAAATCAAAAGCCCTTGGAATCTTGGAAGGAATACTGTTCGTGGTATTACATATATAAATAAATTAGCGGTATCCGACAGATGATGTTCTGGGTCACCCTGGTCCACATTTTGGTCGATATCTGGAAAACGCCTTTCCATATACAACTACCACCACTCCCTTTTAAAATCCTCAATAATACCTCTAATTTGATACCCATATCGTACAAAAAATTCTAGAGTCACCCCTGGCCCACCTTTATGGCGATATCTGCGATATCTCGAAAAGGCGTCCGCCTATAGAACTAAGGCCCACTCCCTTCTAAAATACTCATTAATTCCTTTCATTTGATACCCATATCGTACAAACAAATTCAAGAGTCACCCCTGGCCCACCTTTATGGCGATATCTCGAAAAGGCGTCCACCTATAGAACTAAGGCCCACGCCCTTTTAAAGTAATCATTAACACCTTTCATTTGATACCTATATTGTACAAACGCATTCTAGAGTACCCCTGGTCCACGTTTATGGCGATATACCGAAAAGGCGTCCACCTATAGAACTTAGGCCCACTCCCTTTTAAAATTATCATTAACACATTTCATTTGATACCCATATCGTACAAACAAATTCTAGAGTCAGGCCTGGTCCACCTTTATGGCGATATCTCGAAAAGGCGTCCACCTATAGAACTTAGGCCTTCGGCCTTTTAAAATACTCATTAATACCTTTCATTTGATACCCATATCGTACAAACGCATTCTAGAGTCACCCCTGGTCCACTTTTATGGCGATATCTCGAAAAGGCGTCCACCTATAGAACTTAGGCCCACTCTCTTTTAAAATTATCATTAACACATTTCATTTGATACCCATATCGTACAAACAAATTCTAGAGTCAGGCCTGGTCCACCTTTATGGCGATATCTCGAAAAGGCGTCCACCTATAGAACTTAGGCCTTCGGCCTTTTAAAATACTCATTAATGCCTTTCATTTGATACCCATATCGTACAAACGCATTCTAGAGTCACCCCTGGTCCACGTTTATGGCGATATACCGAAAAGGCGTCCACCTATAGAACTTAGGCCCACTCCCTTTTAAAATTATCATTAACACATTTCATTTGATACCCATATCGTACAAACAAATTCTGAGTCAGGCCTGGTCCACCTTTATGGCGATATCCCTAAATGGCGTCCATCTATAGAACTATGGCCCACTCCCTCTTAAAATACTCTTTAATACCTTCCATTTGATACACATGTCATACAAACACATTCCAGGGTTACCCTAGGTTCTTTTTACTACATGGTGATTTTCCCTTATTTTGTCTCCACAGGTCTCAACTGAGTATGTAATGTTCGGTTACACCCGAACTTAGCCTTCCTTACTTGTTTAATTTAATTTTTTATATTCACATTTTTTTGTTTCTTAATATACTATGTAAATGCAATTATGGTTTTCTGTGTGGGCTGTCGCTAAGGCACATCAATTTTTTGTGATATGAACAAAAGATAATAACCACAACAGGCTATACCAGGGATGGGCACACCGTCTACCTATAAGAGCCGCATGAAATCTTGGCCGAATTTGGTTTATTTAGCGCCCATCGCTGCGCATTTCTGATGTCATATCATAATGTACGTATTTAATTTGAATTTTATCACTATGCAAGTATATACATACATACATGCCTTTGTTTTGTATATTTTCCCAAATTTAATTGCTCATTCGGCATTCAACGGTTTTCCCTGTTTTTGTAGATTTGTAGCAGCGGAAGTTGTAAAATACAAATATATTATGCACTTGTTAACTGAAGATTGCATTTTTTTAAATGCCGCCACACATCATATAATTTTATTTGTTTGTATGTGCTGCGAGGTGGGGCATCTGTCATTTTTATTAAAGAATATTCTTTTTTTTTGTCATAGCTAAACAAATGTACCGTTAATGATGGCCAACGTACTTGTTGTATTAGCGCGCCCCTTTTGGCGGAAGATATATTTGTCATGAACTTCTTTCACACCTCAAGTAAAAATATTTGTTTTGATGGTAAAAATAGAAAAGTTTCAGTCATAAGTTTGTATATTAGAATTGTGGTTCGCCAAAAATGTTGAAAGTGGTATCACGATTTGCAAAGAATATATTTCATATTTTTGATACTGTTACTATCTTTTCAAAGGCGCAAAATAAACAATGAGCCAGATTTGTTTTACTCCCTCACGTAAAAATAGTATGCAATTTTTTATGAAGAATTCGAGATAGGGATGACTTTCTATTTTTAGCAACAATACGTTCCTGAAAGCAGCCATTAAAATATAACTGAGTGCTATTGCTCACAGTAGGTGTGTTATTTTCTTCTACATTTTTTCAATCTTAGATTTCCTAACAAACAATTAATTTCGTAATTGCGTCTCATACATACAGTTCAGGAGATAAGAAAAACAGATCAGTAGCACTGCTGAAATTGCAAAGCAAGTATTTCCAGCAAAAACTGGCATAAGCTGTTGTAAACTATATAGAATACTGGTTTCACTCTATTTTCACTGACAGATAAATCTTAGAATAAGGTAAAAAGAGCACATCATACGTCTTATAGCAACACTTTATTTTAGGCTTATTTATGCTACAAATAAGCCTTATCCCTAAGCTAAACCAAAAAATAAATGTTGCCTTAACTTAAAGGATACATGATAAATAGAACCCTAGTCGATAAGTATTCGTAATATTTTAAGTAAACATTTTTTTTATTTTTCTTATGGCATACTATTCCTTATTTTACCTGGTTCATAAACCTTATAATCAGGTTATTGTACTCGATGTATTATTAACGCTGGTTTTTATTTGTTTATAAAAAAAATTTTGTTGTTATATCGGCCTACTGATTTGTAAGATCGCGGGTTCGAATCGAGCTCAAGACCTAACAATATTATTTTATCATTATTATTATTATGATAAATTTGTTCTTAATTGAAAAAATGTTTAAATTATTATTTTCTTTCTTCTATTCTAATTTAAAAATTTTTTCAATTAAGAGAAAATGTATCATAACAATAATAATGATAAAAAATTATTGTTAGGACTTGAGCTCGATTCGAACCCGCGATTTTATAAAAAAATGTAATCCTGTCTTTAAGATAAGCCTGATAAGTACAGAATAATAAGGAGTATTATAAAGAAAACGCCATACAACTAATATTCCTTATAGACGTAACACCTGATGTCATAAGCCCTTTGGCCATATAAGGGTGAAATTTGTTGCTGGGTTTGTGTTATTTGTTTCCATATAGGTGTCAAACACTATTACTGTTACTGTTATAACATGACCATGTGGAGAATTACAGGGGCATATAGCGTAGTCTTTTCCGCGTGGTAATTTCAAAATGCACCATCTTTCTTCAATAGATACTAAGGACATAGTGCAACGTTCATCATATAACTTAAGGCCCAAACACTTTCGTCTTTTGAGTCGTTTTAGCCCTTACATTGCGTCAACAGCTGACTTAACAATCGCGTCTCCATTTCTACGTTCGCAGTCCTCGGGCAATGCAACGGCAACACCAAGGCAAAGAGGATTGAAATAATAAGAGACGTCAGTTCGATTTTCATATGTAATGTACCTGATTGGCGGGTATTAGAAAATTACCTTCTACACATTTTTAAGAAGTTTATGTTAACATATTTATTATTATTATTATTATTATTATTATATATGGTGATTGTTGGAAAGAAGATGAATGGTTTAATTAATACAATCCCTAAAAACATTTAAAAATGCCTCATGAAAATGTGTAGAAGCAATTTAAAATTACCCCTCAAATGGGACATTAAAAAAAAATTTCACAAAGTGTATGAACTGACGTCTCTTATTATTTCAATCGTCTTTGACCAAAGGAACACAAAACGAATTCAAAAATTTACGTTTTGGCATGCTTTGCTGGTCCAATTTTTTAATGTTTCAAAGTTTTTTATATTTATTTTCTAATTTCATTTAATTTTCTTCATATTTAAAACTATTTTTGTTTTCTATCCAAAAATATTAGGGCAATTCTCTTAGTCTAGGAAACGTAGAAAATATTCCACGTTTTCTAGACCAAACATACAATACTCAGAGAACGGAGCACTTATACAACTAATATCCTTTCCATCTGATCCTGCATGTAGCGCCAGTAGTTAAATAAAAAATTTATATTTTATGCATTCAAAAATTTAACAAACTTGCCGCACATAGAACCCCTTTGTTTTTTTAATTGATATTTTAGTTTCAACATTCTTCATTTATAAATTTTCTATTTAAATATACATAAGTTTGAGTGTAGAAGATGTAGACAACGTAGACAAGTTTTCACAAATATACTTTGTTGTTGCGTGTAAAGAACTTTTGACAGTAAAATGGAAAACTTTCTACGGTTTTTATGAATTCTAGACAGAGAGAATACCCCTATTGTAATTTTAAATTTTCCCAAGTGCCAAAAATTAAAACATGAAATTTTTTGAGTTCATTTTGGCAGGAAAACTTTCAACATTCGTTATTTCAATGTGACGTCAGCGCTAAAGCCAAATGAGTTTGGTCCTTTAGGGTCGTTTGGAGATGGTCTGATTAGCTTTACCTTCGATAGAAGAGTATCTAACACGAAGTAATACATTCGTTTTGTAAATGTATGAAAACTGATTGAAGCTACCCAATTTTATTGAATTAAAGTAACATAATGGCAACGTAACATATAATATTACATAACAAATCTCATTACATTGTATGACAAGTATATTTTATCACCGAGCTGATAGCACATGCTCTTTTTTGTTAGTCTTAAAACAAACAATAAAATACAAAAGTCTCATATCAAATATCAACAGAAATTATCTGTTTTATCAATCAATCATCTATCAATAAAAACTGACATACGCTTGCGCTGCCATCTGGAGAATATTAGCAACTGCCGGTAATACAGTGTTAGTTCTAATCAAATATTCACAATAGTGCCATACTACAAATTGATTTATTTGTATGCTCACAATCGTTTATTTTAAACAAATTATTTTAATAAAATATAGCTGAACAAAAGCACTACGACCAAAATTGACCAAAGCTAATAGCACGAATCTCCATCTTTACAATCAAAAATTAATTTATAGATTTGGATTTCATATAAGAGCGAAAAAAGGACCTGCACATCAAAACATCAATTAGAAATAATAGCCATGTTTTTTAACACGCGTATATCCGTTTACGCGTAAACTTTATATTGACTGCTAAGGGACAAACTATAAATACACCTCTGAAATTGCTGCGCATAAATTTTGTCCTACTAAATTTCAATACGCATTATACTCAGATGTAACTGAAATATGTGTCTTTGTTTCACCCTCTACACTAATTCTATGTATTCTATGAGTGTCTACAATTCATCGCAACTGATTTAGCTATATGTTATACCTTTGGCCATCAGAGGGTTGTGTCTCCGCTTTTCGGTACACCCTGTGGATGTAGCTAGTTATTTAAGCTGGAGTCATTGGTGCCGTATGTCGTATCGCTGTATCCGTATCCCTAACGTAATCAGCTGTTTATCGTTACGACGGTAAACCAAAACCCAATTGGTTGGCTACGATACGGTTACGACCTTAGCGGCACCAATAATCGATTGCATTGATTCTCATAAGGTTGGTCGAATCAGCTGTTATAAGGTTACCGATACGGTTACCGATAAAGCACCAATGTCTCCAGCTTTAACCACAGCCGCTAGATGGGTCTCCTAAGCATTATCTAAGCGAAGATACGCGTTTTTTTACACGCGCAAACGAAACGTATACGCGCGTGTTAAAAAACACGGCTAATATATATAAGATAATAGCCGTGTTTTTTTATACACGGGTATACGTTTACGTTTGCGCGTGAAAAAAAAAACGCCTATCGCTCAGATAATGCTTAGGGGACCCATCTAGCGGCAGTGGTTAAATAACTAGCTACAGCCACAGGGTGTGCCGAAAAGCGGAGACACAACCCTCTGATGGCTAAAGGTATAACATATAGCTAAATCAGTTGCGATGAATTGTAGACACTCATAGAATACATAGAATTAGTGTAGAGGGTGAAACAAAGACACATATTTCAGTTACATCTGAGTATAATACGTATTGAAATTTAGTAGGACAAATTTTATGCGCAGCAATTTCAGAGGTGTATTTAAAGTTTGTCGCTTAGCAGTCCATATAAAGTTTAAGCTCAGCACTTAACCAGAGCTGGTGGTTTCGACGCTAGTGTTCTCAATTCACTACCTACAAAAAACTGTCAAAAAATAATAAATAAATAAAAAGCACATTTTTTAAATGTCGAATAACCATAATTAATTAAGAAATTCGAAGTCAAAATAGTTTATTGTATTAACAAATAACTTAACACACTTTCAGGTGCACTTCATACAAACATTTGTAGATTCGTCAAAAACCAGTGCTGTGTACTAATATATATCGCTGTTAAATGGCACAAAGCCGGTTTATACTTGAAGGCGTGTTCAAACACAGTTGTTTCATTCTAAACACTAAATTTACATTTACGATTTCAACTTAAATTATTTTCGTGCTAGCGTATACATATGTATGTATGTATGTAAATACACAAAAGGCAGTTAATAACATTATTCGGTGCCTTTCAAAATGCGTGCAACGGCTTCATTTCAAATGTGTTTAAAGGCATTGATATTTTTTAGTGCTATCGGGCGGCCGCCGTGGTGTGATGGTAGCGTGCTCCGCCTACACACCGTATGCCCTGGGTTCGCACCCCGGGCAAAGCAATATCAAAATTTTAGAAATAAGGTTTTTAAATTAGAAGACAATTTTTCTAAGCGGGGTCGCCCCTCTGCATTGTTTGGCAAGCGCTCCGGGTGTATTTCTGCCATGAAAAGCTCTCAGTGAAAACTCATCTGCCTTGCAGATGCCGTTCGGAATCGGCATTAAACATGTAGGTCCCGTCCGGCCAATTTGTAGGGAAAATCAAGAGGAGCACTACGCAAATTGGAAGAGAAGCTCGGCCTTAGATCTCTTCGGAGGTTATCGCGCCTTACATTTATTTTTTTTTATTTGGGACTTTGTTTTATCGTTTTTTTTTTTTTAAGTATCTTTGGCATCCTCCAAACCACTTTTTAAGGAAGTTACTGATTAGATTATTCAAAATGTTTGGTAGAGTAAAATTCTTACATACTTGGTAGTACTGTCGAAACAAGTTAGCGAATTTTATTTCGTTGCCGTAGAGCGTTAACTAATAAAAAAAAATGTGTGCAATTTAAAAAATTTCAATAAAATTGACAGAGTTATGCGCTTAAGATAAGTTCTGTTATATATTCAAAAACTTTACTCTTCTTCTTGTAGCGATCCTTGTAATATTTTCGGGATGTTGGTGCTCCTTTGACCAATGCAATTTCCGGAAAATAGCATTCTTAACATATATGTAATACTCCTATATTGCTACAAAAGGCTTGGTACATTCCCATACATCAGAGTGCCGATATATTGCTGTTTAAACGTTTTTGTTTTTGTATTCAATCATCGAATGTACCTAAATTTATATTTATTCTTTCACACTTATGCTGCTACAATCACAACAATTTTATAGGCTGTCTTGTTTTGGAGGAGTATTACATGTATGATTCTTAATATACTAGCTCTAGAACATTCAACCTTTCGTGAGGAACTTGGGGTCGTCAGAGCTTTGTTTGCTGAATAAAAAGGATGCGCCGTGGGTAGGTGCGGTTGACAATTGGGTTGGAGAAGCTTTAAGTTGCGCTGATAGCCCCTTCGAAGCGGTTATGCCCCAGAAACCCTTGAAACCCCTTTAAAAAACTAAGCACTTTTGTACTATACAACAAAAAAAACTTGCTATTGCATTCAAATTTTACCTACTTATTATATGTATTCTTAGAACTTTATATACCTATATATTTAGTTTTACAATCTAACTTTGATTGGAAAACTATGAAAATGTAATGCAAAGTAAGAAGCTTTATTTATGTGTTATTTTTTACAATATTGGCTGTGCCATTATGTGGTCATTCCGTTCAAGGTTGGTTTGTGGCTGCATATGAGTTTACTTAAACGTTTTTTGAATTTCAAATGGGCTACTTTATTTTTCACTATGTATGCAGAAAATATCTTTAACATTTAATTTGTTAAAAAAAAAGCTGTACCAGTAATTATGTATTTTATTGTTTTAGCACAAGCAAACATAAAACTACATATGCAATCGGTTATTGAAAAAATTAGCATATTATTAACAAATCAATAGTCATAAGACAATGCAATCAATTACACCAATGTTATTCATTAATTTTGAGTTTGAAATAAAATAGACATGGGTTACCTCCTACAAAATGTAAATTACAGATTGGTTATAAGCATAATTATATTTTTTAAGTGGAAAGAACTTTATAGAACGGTTGAATAACAACGAAAATGATCACAGCATTCTCAAAGCAACCCGTCAAACCGTCTGTCGCCTAGCACAAATATTTGTTTGATTGTATTGTTTGAATGTTTATGACCCTGGTGTTGTTTGGCTCCGTTAGTAAGAGCTTTTAAGGGATCGAATATCGTGGAAGCAAAACACTTTTGGTTGGAAACTTTGAATTTTTGTAAATTGGAGAAATCAGGTCTTGTAAATTTGATTGATACTGTTTTCGTTTGGCTTCGTTGTTGAGACTATTGATATAGACAAAGCCGATGAAAAAGCTAAGAGTATTCCCAAATGATTAAGGCCTTTGGAATGTTCCTGCCGAAGGTATGCCACAAGATGCTAGTAAACCTCTGAGGAGTATATTTGTGGTTGAAGAGGCCGAAGACCGAAGACAAGAACTAAGTGCAAGACTAAGAACACTATACGACACAAGACAAAAATGAAGTAGAAGACAAAGACAAACGCGAAACTGAATACGAATGTGACGGCGGAAACAAAGTCAAAGAGATATAAAACAAGTAAGGAAGGCTAAGTTCGGGTGTAACCGAACATTGCATACTCAGCTGAGAGCTTTGGAGGCAAAATAAGGGATAATCACCATGTAGGAAAATTAACCTAGGGTAACCCTGGAATGTATTTGTGTCATACATAGGTATCAAATGGAAGGTATTAAAGAGTATTTTAAAAGGGAGTGGGCGATAGTTCTATAGGTGGACGCCATTTCGGGATATCGCCATAAAGGTGGACCAGGGGTGACTCTAGAATGTGTTTGTACGATATGGGTATCAAATAAGAGGTGGTAATGAGGATTTTACAAGGGAGTGATCCTTATTACTATAGGTGGACGCCTTTTCATATTATCGCCATAAAGGTGGACCAGGGGTGACTCTAGAATGTGTTTGTACGATATGGGTATCAAATGAAAGGTGTTAAAGAGTATTTGAAAAGGGAGTGGTCCTTAGTTCTATATGTGGACGCCATTTCGGGATATCGCCATAAAGGCGGACCAGGGGTTACTCTAGAATGTGTTTGTACGATATGGGTATCAAATTAAAGGTATTAATGAGGGTCTTAAAAGGGAGTGGCCCTTAGTTTTATATGTGAAGGCGTTTTCGAGAAATCGACCAAAATGTGGACCAGGGTGACCCAGAACATCGTCTGTCGGGTTCCGCTAATTTATTTATACATGTAATATCACGAGCAGTATTCTTGCCCAGATTCCAAGGGTATTTGATTTCACCCTGCAGAACTTTTTCTTTTTCTTCTACTTAATATGGGTTTACAAAGTTTTTTCTAAAGTTATATTTTGCGTCAAAAACCCAATCCAATTACCATGTTTCATCCCTTTTTTCGTATTTGGTATAGAATTGTGGCATTTTTTTAATTTTTCGTAATTTTCGATATTGAAAAAGTGGGCGTGGTCTAGTCGGATTTCGGCCATTTTTTATTCCAAGATAAAGTGAGTTCAGATAAGTACGTGAACTAAGTTTGGTAAATATATACCAATTTCGCTCAATTTATCTTGTTAACGGCCGAGCGGAAGGACAGACGGTCGACTGTGTATAAAAACTGGGTGTGGCTTCAACCGATTTTGTCCATTTTCACAGAAAACAGTTATCGTCATAGAATCTATGCCCTACCAAATTTCACAAGGATTGGTAGATTTTTGTTCGACTTATGGTATTCTAGACAAATTAAATGAAAAAGGCGAAGCCACACCCATTTTCAAATTTTCTTTTATTTTTGTATATTGTTGCACCATATCATTACTGGAGTTGAATGTTGACATAATTTACTTATATACTGTAAAGATATTAAATTTTTTGTTAAAATTTGACTTTTAACCTTTTTTTTTAAAGTGGGACTTGTTCTTCATCCGATTTCGCTAATTTTTATTTAACACATACATAGTAATAGTAGTAACGTTCCTGCCAAATTTCATCATGATATCTTCAACGACTGCCAAATTACAGCTTGCAAAACTTTTAAATTACCTTCTTTTAAAGGTGGGCGGTGCTACGCCCATTGTCCAAAATTTTACAAATTTTCTATTCTGCGTCATAAAGTCAACCCACATACCACAGGTTTCTTCGCTTTATCTGTCTTTGGTAATGAATTATCGCATTATTTCGGTTTTTCGAAATTTTCGATATCGAAAAAGTGGGCGTGGTTATAGAGATGAGTGTCCAGGAACCTATATACCAAATTTCATCAAGATACCTCAAAATTTACTCAAGTACGGACGGACATGGCTCAATCAAATTTTTTTTTTTGATACTGATGATTTTGATATATGGAAGTCTATATCTATCTCGATTCCTTTATACCTGTACAACCAACCGTTATCCAATCAAAGTTAATATACTCTGTATTCAAGGCACGCCTGTACAACCAACCGTTATCCAATCAAAGTTAATATACTCTTTATGCAAGGCACGCTGAGTATAAAAAACGAAGGATGAATAACTAAGGCACACTAGCATAAGGCCAACTTATCTTTTTAATTCAGAGTTAACCTGACATAAGGGGTTAACTTCATACATTTTTGACACATTTTTTAAACTAACTCTGAGTCGTTCTGCAATTGAGCCTATGCCAACGAAAGCCCGGAAAACTTATACAATTATATTGAAAGAGACAAAAAAATCCAAAAGGTGAAGAACGAGAGCAAAGCTAAAAGCCCACATATACTGAGAAGCACAAAGACGAAAATGGTGAAGATAAAGGGAAAGTCCAAATAGATCCCTAAAAAATAATCCGTAAATAAATAAAAAGAAGCCAAGGCATAAATAAGAACAAAACCTACAAGGAAACATTATAATAGCTTTTCTAAATGGACACAATCTACATTTAACGGCCTGAGCGCCCAAAAGCAAAGGACCGGCCGTCATTCACACTCCAATACTCGTGTAGGAAAAAGCCACCAGCTCCAGGTGCTTGAAACACACTGCAGTGAATAGAAAACTAAGTGGCAATTTTTATCAAATTTTACTTGAATCTTTTTTTACTTTCGGTATTTTGCAAAAAAGTATCTATACATTTCGAAACTGATAATGCAAAACAATCTCAGAAACGTTTTCGAAAAAATTCGAAAATTTGTGAAAGTTTTTGTAAAAACTTTGAATTTTTTATCTGGAGTTTTCAAACATTTTTTTGGGTATGCGTTTTCGGATTTAAAAAAACCTGTTTTACGCTTTGTATGTACGAAAATCTAAAATACCCGATAAAACAATTTCAAAAATCAGTGCCAGTTTTGTGAAACCTATAACTTGTACTTTGTTGGACGAAAATTGATTGAGCTACAAAACTGCATACTGAAAAAAAAAAAAATAAAACAAACCCAAAAAAAAAAAGTTCGAAATTTTCTTGAATTTTCAAACTTTTTTAAAATTGGTTTTGAGATGGGTTTGCAGAGTCAAAAAATCTATTCGCATCGCTACTGCTAGCCTACTTTAATTTGCTTCGCAAATACACATTTTTCAGAGTTTTTTATTCATAAAGTTTTGTAAAATGTGTAATTTTGAAAATTTAAATGTGAAATTGAAATGAAATAATCGTATTAAATAGCTGTGTACCCAGATTTTATAAACTATGGCCCAGTGTACTTCGATCGCTAAGGCCTACTTGCAGAACGGCAAGTTATTTTTTAGCTCAGAGTAAATTTAAAAAAAATTGTTAAATACATACATATGTATGTATGAGTTTAAGCCTGAGTTAAAAAGTTAACTTGCCATTCTGCAAATGAACCTGAATAAAGTAATACTTCCGATGATACAAGGCTGATCATAGGCAACGAGATTTAAATATCACTAAACAAATAAACGCTCGTTTAAATTTCTTAAATGATGTATTAAACATTAATATATTATTACTTTCTTCCAAGGTTAGTCAATGAACCTCCTTCATTTGTTACACTTATTTGGTTTTATACAAGTGATTTCGAGTCAATAAACTCAAAATTATGCCAGTGTGTCATTTACTTGCTCATTATACCATTTATTTTATTTGAGTTTCGCTATTAATTAAATTTTTTTTATCAACATCCTATTGCACTTCCATGGACTAGGGTCTCGAGATATAGACCAAAACGTGGACCCGACTACCCCTAGAGTGTGTGTATAGAATATTGATATCAAATGAAAGCTGTTGATGAGTGCTTTAGTAGAGGGTAATTTTCATACCCCTGGGTGACTAGGGTCTCGAGCTATAGGCCAAAAAGTGGACCGGGGTACCCCTAGAATGTGTTTATAGAATATTGATATCAAATGAAAGCTGTTGATGAGTGCTTTAGTAGAGGGTAATTTTCATACCCCTGAGTGACTAGGGTCTCGAGCTATAGACCAAAAAGTGGACCCGGGTACCCCTAGAATGTGTTTATAGAATATTGATATCAAATGAAAGCTGTTGATGAGTGCTTTAGTAGAGGGTAATTTTCATAACCCTGGGTGACTAGGGTCTCGAGATATAGGCGAAAACGTGGACCCGGGTACCCCTAGAATGTGTTTATGGAATGTGGATATCAAATGAAAGCTGTTGATGAGTGCTTTACTAGAGGGTAATTTTCATACCCCTGGGTGACTAGGGTCTCGAGATATAGGCCAAAACGTGGGCCAGTGAATGCCTAGACAGTGTTTATACAATATGGATATCAAATGAAAGCTGTTGATTAGTGCTTTAGTACAGAGTAATATATTATCCAGAGACGAACTGGGACTGGGATTAGGACTAGGACTGGGACTGAGACTCGGTATGGGACTAGGACTGGAACAAAATACATACCACCTTCTGGGACAGGCAATAAGGGATGCAGAAGAATGAGAAGAAATTGAGAGAAGAGAAAAGAGAGAAGGAGATTGAGAAAGAGATAGGATGAGGCGAAGATGGAGATTGATGAAGCGAAAAAGAGCGACGAGTGAATAAAAGGATTAGGAAAAAGTGAAGAGGGGGAGGGCAGAGTCAGAAGGAAAAAACTTATTAAAATGTATGCAGATTGGCCAAATTTAGGGCAGGACAACGTCTGCCGGGTCTTCTAGTTTCAATATATAATTCAACAACGACACGCTTACATATGTCCAAAATTATAAAACTGCTTTAGTATTTTAATTGATTGCTTAAGAATAAGCACTTTTTGGCAAATCATAGTTTATTTGCCAAAAACAAATCTCATCTCAATGGCATACAAAATTTTCGAAATGAGTGATTAGATTTATTGGCTAACAATTAATATGTTGCAAAAATACCTATTTATTTTGTGGGAAACTAAATTTTATTGACCTTAATGCTGCTGCTAGTCGCCAAATTCATCTATTAATTATACCCAGCTGTAGTTGTACGGTTTGTTGTACAGGTATAAAGGAATCGAGATAGACTTTCACTTATCAAAGTATCTAACAAAAATTTTATTAAGCCTTGTCCGCCTGTCGTCCATCCGTTAACTTGAGCCAATATTGAAATAGCTTCACCAAATTCGTTACACGGGCTTATCTAGACCCATATTAGTTTGGTATTGAGATCGGACGATAACCGATAATCGAACGATATCGAAAATTTAGAAAAATTAAAAAAATGAGATAATTCAAAAGCGAATACTGCTTAGCTAATGAATCAAAAGCCGTTAAAGATATTACATTGAAATTCGGCAGAGACACTATCCTTGCGAAATTATATAGACTGAGTGAAGATCATCAAAATCGGTTAAAGACCACGATAACTTTCCCTTAAGGTCTAACCGTAACAAAGTTTGCAATAACTCCCCCTGTTTCGGAGGGCTTGAATGTAGCTGGTAAAGTTTGCATCCTGTCGGATAGTCAAGAAGCGATAAAAGCGCTTTCCTAGCCACACATTAACTCAAAATTAGTGTAGGCTTGTAAGCGACTCATATCCCAGTTATCCACCAATCTAGAACTATGCGTTATCCGGGCCCGAGTCATATGGGGATATAGGGTAACGAGAAGGCCGACGAGCTGGCACGCAGGGTCTCATCGGAGATGAACAAGGAAATAACCAGTGTCGAAGTAGGCATACCCTTAGCAGGAGCCAAGGGGAATATCCAAAGCTTCTACTTGAAGAAAGCACAAACAAAGTGGAATAACAAAACACCTGTGCAATATCAAAATCCATTTGGCCAAACTATGATGGAAAGAGGACGAGAAGTCTTCTGAATAAATCCAGGGCCAACACATGCAAACTGATAGCAGTCTGCACCGGTCATTGGGAAGTAGGTACGCATGCGGAAAAGTTGGGCATTCCGTATAACAACTACTGCAGAAGCTGCACAGATCCAAATGCCAGGGAGACAGTAGAACACTTTATGTGTAAATGTCCGGAATGTTTGGAACCCCGTTTCTAGAAGACCTTAGAGGTTTATCTGTAATAGCAATCCCGAATATTGTTAATTTTATCAACAACTCTGGCTGGTTGTAATATATTGACCGTAACATTCCGTAGGTTTTTAGACGAGTTACATGGCATCAAAATGGCTTTAAATAGCTACTTGGGCGACCAGGGTCGCAGCCATTTCACCTACCTACCTACCTACCCCCAGTTTCTGTTACTCTTACCAAAATACTTTTAATGCCATAGGTTGGTTAGGTTGAACTGGCCGGTCCATGAGGATCTCAATGAACTGATTGAGTCCGCCAGAAGTTTTTTTTAACGACCAAACACAGAAACCCTATCAAAACCCAGGACCTATGTTATAAAATAACTCCTTCCTCTTGGCAAATACTAGAAGCTTCCTAGGACTTAAGCCACTTGCTGCTTCTAGATCTGACAGCTGTATCACTCCTAATAGCTGGAGTCTTAACCTGGCAAGTGCAGGGCACGAGCACAGAACGTGCTCGATCGTTTCCTCCTCCAACCCGCACTTCCCACATCTGCTACCACTGACCAAGCCTAATTCGAAGGCATGTGACGCCAGAAGGCAGTATCCAGTCAGAATACCCCGTCCTCTCTTTTTAATGATAGAAGCAACTTTGTTAGCCTTCACTTTACAGCCCGGCGCTTGAACCCACGTCTTTCCCGCTTGGTCGATCATGTGCACCTCTCGCCTTCGCTTAATTTCGCCCAGTCTAATTGGGACGTCTACGGAGCAAGCCATAAGTCTAACAAAAATCTCCCGAGCCGACCGAAATTTGGCATAAACATTTTTTCATAGCCATGTACATCTGTTAAACTGCATTTTAAACCGCTGAAGTTCATTAGTGATATCCTCTGTATCCTTCTTGCTTCTTTTGAACGAACATGAGTTCAGAATAGTACCATATATACATATATAATTGTGCAGCCTTATAACACTATTAACCAGACAAAGCAAACAATTTAGATTTTCATACTTTTTTCTATAATAAAAATTTTTTTTCACATAAATTATCATCTTGTTTCCAACAGAGCAAAGGTTTGAAGCAACATAATTACGAAAAGTGTTGGACCGAGCTCTTTTTTCAATTTTTCGTCATGTTGCCCTCAAATTATTTTTAACCAATGGAAGTCCTATAAGTATCTTCTTTCCATACGTCATCTGCTACCTTACTTGATTTTTTTCAGAAGCTTTGCACGACAGAAGTACAGTTAGAGAGAGTGTGTGATGGGAACCCGCTTTGGATAAAAAATATTAAGCACTTGGGGTGTCCCAAACACTCTCCATGTTCGTGGTTCGAAGCGAATCTTATACAAATCAGATTTCTTGAATGCCGCACGCGTCCCAAATTAAATTCTTCACTGAAATCCTATTTCAAATATTATTATAAGTAACCGATTATTAAATTTAGTATTTCCATGAATGTTTTCTACTTTTTTACTAATCAATTTATTTGTCTTGTTACTCTTTGCAGTGCATCTGGAACGAGTGCAGTTGCGATCGATAACAAGATCGAACAAGCTATGGTAAGTTTGAAAAACATATCATCTCTAATTTAATATACTTCATACTGCAGCGAACACGAAAATATCAGTGACAATTTTTATTTTTTTATTTTTCGATAATTTTGTAGCTGAAACTATGCAAACTAATCTCCTGTTACAAACATATTCAACTAAAGCACCTTTTCGCAATTGTCTTCTTTGCATAGTTTTATTTTTGAGCAGTACATACTTTTATATGTCTGCTTGTACCAAAGCTACGTGTTGTTGGCAAGTTAATTTTTGGAACTGTTTTTTTATTTTATACTCAGCTGAGCAGAGCTCACAGAGTATATTAATTTTATTCGCATAACGGTACCCCGTAACGGCCTAAACTACTCGAGATAGATATAGACTTATATATATCAAAATGATCTGGGCGATCTCCGTCTGTCTGTAAACACGATAACTTGAGTAAATTTTGAGGTATCTTGATGAAATTTGGTATGTAAGTTCCTGGGAACTCATCTCTGATCGCTATTTAAAATGAACGAAATCAGACTATAACCTCGCCCACTTTTTCGATATCGAAAATTTCGGAAAACCGAAAAAGTGCCATAATTCATAACCAAAGACGGATAAAGCGATGAAACTTGGTAGTTGGGTTGACGTTTTGACTCAGATTAGAAAATCAGTAAAATTTTGGACAATGGGCGTGGCACCGCCCACTTTTAAAAGAAGGTAATTTAAAAGTTTTCCAAGCTGTAATTTGGCAGCTGAGTATATAATTTTCGGTTACACCCGAAGTTAGCATTCCTTACTTGTTTCTTATTATAAAAATACAAACAAATAGCCAATGAATGTTAATATGTATTATTAAGCGGGGAGTACTCTTTATTGCTTTCTTTTATGCCTGAACAAAATTTTAAAACAATTTTAAACAACGTCGCACATAGGTAGATTTTTTTTTTTTTTTTTTTAAGTGTCTATTCTTAAGTTGTGGGAGTCCTTTTTTTTTGTAATTGTGGCAACTTTCAGAAATTCAATTATGGCCGCCTAACTGTCTAAAATCTACCTATGTGCGTCGGATGTACAAGGCGACAGCTTTTTCGATTAAACCTGGTAAATATTTTCAAACCCCTCTCCTGGGATTGAGACTCAAACCCGCACTCATGCGATGATTGAACTGTTACACATTTAGCCCAAAAATTGCCAGTTCTATTTTCCTGTTCGCTGCTGTATGTAAATAATGTTTCTAAAATTTGGTTTTCTTACGATTTTTTTTTTAACCTTTCTCTTTAAAGAACCACTATTTAAAAACAAGGCAAATAATGTTTTTATTACCGCTATCGCATATGTAGTCCCACCTTTTTCCAATTCACGTACCATTTTGCTGACACAGGAATTTCTTTATGTTGTTAAAAGTAGTAAACCTCATACGCAGCCCACGCCTCCTTACCCATTAAAAAATTATTTTCAAATCTCTGATATACTAAGTAGTCGGATAGATGTTTACGTGTGTCATTTTTCACTTTCCTTTTGTGTCACCCATTTATATCTACATACAAGTAAATACTTACAAATTAATAAAGGAATAGTTTCATAACATGATAGAAAGAATAATACAAAAGAGGGCTGGGTTGGGTTCTCTTCAGTAGCCTACTTATCAAAAACAAAGCAAAATTATATTGAGTCAACAACTACACGACTTCTCATAACTATAAGCACTATAAATATGCGCTCTATGTAAATACATATTTATTGATTTTACAATGAGGCTTACAGTGTCGCTACTATACATATATGGGGGAAAACATTCAACTTTCATGTAGATTCACCTGATTTATGAGTTGGCGAACCCACCTTCTCTTAACAATCGCACCTTATGTACAATTTAAAATGTTGAAAATACGACAGTTTCATTGCTGGCTTGTCATATAAAGTGGTAACAATAAAGGCATTGTATCGCTGTATACTAGGGTTGACTGAAAACATATTTATACCAGCTGTACTTGTACACAGGATATTATAACCTTGATTGGATAACGGTTGGTTGTACAGCTATAAAGGAATCGAGATAGATATAGACTTCCATATATCAAAATCATCAATATTGAAACAAAAATTTGATTGAGCCATGTCCGTCCGTCCGTCCGTCTGTCCGTTAACACGTTAACTTGAGTAAATATTGAGATATCTTCACCGAATTTGGTACACGAGCTTACCTGGACCCAGAATAGATTGGTATTGATTTTGAGCGAATTCGGATGATAACCGCGCCCACTTTTTATGTATATAACGCCTACTTTTTATATATTGTAACGAATTTACTGAAATTCCGCTTATTTGCAACCTTCTAATAACGTTCGTATCGCGTTGAATAAATAACTCCAATATTCAATATTGCAGTACTTCACAATAACATTTATACTTCGCAACCAATAGCGTGCTTAAATCAAACTGATTGCCCATGCCTCAGCGGGTGCTGCTTTTATACTGTTCGGTTTTCTCGTCGGCCTAATTCTTGGCGTTTCCCCTTCTAGAATTTACTACTTGTTTAACAGCTATAAACTCATCAGCTATAAACTACAGATGCACGTTTATAGCTTCTCATGTGTGAGTGATACTTCGACCGATGATTGCATACTTTTGTGAACATCTCAGATATATGCATGTGTTTGTGCATATATCTCCGCTTCTTGTATGTACATATGTGTAGACATAATGATTGATTTGTTTATGTAGATACAAGTGACTGCTTAGTATCGGCTTAGAGATGATAGTATGCCTTAGTGTTGCTAATATTCGTCGCAATATATAACGCCCACTTTTTTTTATATATAAAACACACAATAGTATATAATACACCTATAATGCTGAAATTTGATGTGTGGACTGATATTGAGACTATTGCTAAAGATTTGAAAAATTATTTTAAGATGGGCGTGGCACCGCCTACTTGCGATAAAATCAATTTTACAAATATTATTAATCATAAATCAAAAATCGTTAAACCTAACGTAACAAAATTCGGCACGGAGGTTGCGTTTACTATAAGGAATGCTTTGAAGAAAAATTAACTAAATCGGCTAAGGACCACGCCCACTTTTATATAAAAGATGTTTAAAAGGGTCGTGGATGAATAAAATAAGATATATCTTTGCAAAAAAGAGTTTTATATCAATGGTATTTCATTACCCAAGTGGATTTATAACAATAAATAGGAAAAACTTCAAATTTAAAAAATAACCAGAAGAAAAATTTGTTCAAAATAGAACCATATGTATATGTATTATTGCGCAGCCTTGTAACACTATTAAGCACACAAAACAAACAACAACAGCATTTCAAGTGTACAACTGGGTATATAATGTTCGATTACACCCGAACTTAGCCGTCCTTACTTGTTACAATGGCTTTTGAATTTCTAGCATACCACATTATATGTATGTTTCCAATGTGATTTGTCATAGCCGTAACAAGCTTTGTAATATTTGTATATATGTATATTGAACTCTATTTTAATTATCAACTAGCCGGACTCGTGCGCATCTTGCGCAACAAAATACAAGAGTCTCACATCAAATATCAGCAGAAATCAGCTGTTCTATCAATCTATCGTGTATCAATAAAAACTTGCATGGCCTTGCGCTGCCATCTGGCGAATGTTAGCTACTGCCGGTAATGCAGTGCTAATTCTAATCAAATATTCACAATAGTGCCATAGTACAAATAGATTTCTTTATGTGCTCATAATCGTTTATTTTAATAAAACATACCTAAACAAAAGCACTACGACCAATAAAGCCCAAAGCTCGCTAATAGCACGAATCTCCATCTTTACAACCAAAACTTTATTTATAGATTTGGATTTCAAATAAAAGCGAAAAAGAGACCTGCACATAAAAGCAGCAATTAGAAATAATATATAAGGTATTTAAAGAAAAATCTTCTATGAATTTCGCAACTGAAACTATGCAAACGAATCTCGAAAACTTTTTCGAGAAAACTCGAAAGTTTGAGAACCTTTCAAACTTTTTGTTTGGAGTTCTCTGAATGACTTGTACTTTAGCAGACTAGAAATTTATTGCGATACAAAACAGCATACTCAAAAAAGTCATAGAAGTTTTTAAGTAACAAAAAAACAAGTAAGGAAGGTTAAGTTCGGGTGTAACCGAACATTACATACTCAGTTGAGAGCTATGGTGACAACATAAGGGAAAATAACCATGTAGGAAAATGAACCGAGGGAAACCCTGGAATGTGTTTGTATGGCATGGGTATCAAATGAAAGGCATTAAAGAGTATTTTATGAGGGAGTGGGCCATAGTTCTATAGGTGGACGCCATTTAGGGATATAGCCATAAGGGTGGATCAGGGTTGACTCTAGAATGCGTTTGTACGATATGGGTATCAAATGAAAGATGTTAATGAGTATTTTAAAAGGGAGTAATCCTTAGTTCCATAGGTGGACGCCGTTTCGAGATATCGCCATAAAGGTGGACCAGGGGTGACCCTAGAATTTGTTTGTACAATATGGGTATCAAAAGAAAGGTGTTAATGAGAATTTTAAAAGGGAGTAATCCTTAGTTCCATAGGTGGACGCCGTTTCGAGATATCGCCAAAAAGGTGGACCAGGGGTGACCCTAGAATTTGTTTGTACAATATGGGTATCAAATGAAAGGTGTTAATGAGTATTTTAAAAGGGAGTAATCCTTAGCCACCGTGGTGTGATGGTAGCGTGCTCCGCCTATCACACCGTATGCCCTGGGTTCAACTCCCGGACAAAGAAACATCAAAATTTTAGAAATAAGATTTTTCAATTAGAAGAAAATTTTTCTAAGCGGGGTCGCCCCTCGGCAGTGTCTGGCAAGCGCTCCGATTGTATTTCTGCCATGAAAAGCTCTCAGTGAAAACTCATCTGCCTTGCAGATGCCGTTCGGAGTCGGCATAAAACATGTAGGTCCCGTCCGGCCAATTTGTAGGGAAAAATCAAGAGGAGCACGACGCAAATTGGAAGAGAAGCTCGGCCTTAGATCTCTTCGGAGGTTATCGCGCCTTACATTTATTTTTTTTTTTTTTTAATCCTTAGTTCCATAGGTGGACGCCGTTTCGAGATATCGCCATAAAGGTGGACCAGGGGTGACCCTAGAATTTGTTTGTACAATATGGGCATCAAACGAATGGTGTTAATGAGTATTTTAAAAGGGAGTGGGCCTTAGTTCTATAGGTGGATGCCGTTTCGAAATATCGTCATAAAAGTGGACCAGGGGTGACTCTAAAATGCGTTTGTACGATATGGGTATCAAATTAAAGGTATTAATGATGGTTTTAAAAGGGAGTGGTGGTTGTTGTATAGGTGGTCGCCTTTTCGAGATATCGCCATAAAGGTGGACCAGGGGTTACTCTAGAATGCGTTTGTACGATATGGGTATCACATGAAAGGTGTTAATGAGTATTTTAAAAGGGAGTGATCCTTAGTTCAATAGGTGGACGCCGTTTCGAGATATCGCCATAAAGGTGGACCAGGGGTGACCCTAGAATTTGTTTGTACAATATGGGTATCAAAAGAAAGGTGCTAATGAGTATTTTAAAAGGGAGTAATCCTTAGTTCCATAGGTGGACGCCGTTTCGAGATATCGCCATAAAGGTGGACCAGGGGTGACCCTA
This sequence comes from Eurosta solidaginis, assembly GCF_040869045.1. Taxonomy (NCBI): domain Eukaryota; kingdom Metazoa; phylum Arthropoda; class Insecta; order Diptera; family Tephritidae; genus Eurosta; species Eurosta solidaginis. The sequence continues at coordinate 268,012,122 of NC_090320.1, forward strand.
GAATTTGTTTGTACAATATGGGCATCAAACGAAAGGTGTTAATGTGTATTTTAAAAGGGAGTGGGCCTTAGTTCTATAGGTGGACGCCGTTTCGAAATATCGCCACAAAGGTGGACCAGGGGTGACTCTAGAATGTGTTTGTACGATATGGGTATCAAATTAAATGTATTAATGAGGGTTTTAAAAGAGAGTGGTGGTAGTTGTATATGTGAAGGCGTTTTCCAGATATCGACCAAAATGTGGACCAGGGTGACCCAGAACATTATCTGTGGGATACCGCTAATTTATTTATATATCTAATACCTATCAAGATTTTAAGGGTTTTTTATTTCGCGCTGCAGAACTTTTTCATTTTCTTCTACATAATATGATAGGTGTCACAACCATTTTATAAAGTTTTTTCTAAAGTTATATTTCACTTCAATAAAATAATCCAATTACCTTACCATGTTTCATCCCTTTTTTCGTATTTGGTATAGAATTATGGCATTTTTTTCATTTTTCGTAATTTTCGATATCGAAAAAGTGGGCGTGGTCATAGTCGGATTTCGTTCATTTTTCATACCAAGATAAAGTGAGTTCAAGTAAGCACGGGAACTAAGTTCATTAAAGATATGTCGATTTTTGCTCAAGTTATCGTGTTAAAGGCCATGCGGAAGGACAGACGGACGACTGTGTATAAAAACTGGGCGTGGCATCAACCGATTCCGCCCATTTTCACAGAAAACATTTAACGTCATAAAATCTATGCGCCTACCAAATTTCAAAAGTATTGGTTGATTTTTGTTCGACTTATGGCGTTAAAAGTATCCTAGACAAATTAAATGAAAAAGGGCGGAGCCACGCCCATTTTGAAATTTTCTTTTATTTTTGTATTTTGTTGCACCACATCATTACTGGAGTTGAATGTTGACATAATTTACTTATGTACTGTAAAGATATTAAATTTTTTGTTAAAATTTTACTTTAAAAAAATTTTTTTTTTAAAAGTGGGCGTGGTCCTTCTCCGATTTTGCTAATTTTTATTAAGCGTACATATAGTAATAGGAGTAACGTTCCTGCCAAATTTCATCATGATATCTTCAACGACTACCAAATTACAGCTTGCAAAAGTTTTAAATTACCTTCTTTTAAAAGTGGGCGGTGCCACGCCCATTGTCCAAAATTTTACTAATTTTTTATTCTGCGTCATAAGTTCAACTCATCTACCAAGTTTCGTCGCTTTATCTGTCTTTTATAATGAATTATCGCACTTTTTCGGTTTTTCGAAATTTTCGATATCGAAAAAGTAGGCGTGGTTATATTCCGATATCGTTCATTTTAAATAGCGATCTGAGATGAGTGCTCAGGAACCTACATACCAAATTTCATCAAGATACCTCAAAATTTACTCAAGTTATCGTGTTAACGGACGGACGGACGGACATGGCTCAATCAAATTTTTTTTCGATCCTGATTATTTTGATATATGGAAGTCTATATCTATCTCGATTCCTTTATATATGTACAACCAACCGTTATCCAATCAAACTTAATATACTCTGTGAGCTCTGCTCAACTGAGTATAAAAAAAAAGAATTTAACTCATCCTTTTGTTCTACTCTTTGCTATAGTTTGTCTGGTGATTTGATGATATATTTGTCCCATCAAATCGATATCAGCCTTAATGTGATACATTTATAAAACTTCTTACATTCCTGGTTAAAGAGAAATTTTTAATAGCGATAATAAAAATGAGCCATCCCTCAATTTAAAATAACCCTTATACAAATCAGTGGCTTTCCGGCATTACCGAATAATCACTTACAGCTGTTTTCGAGAAAACCAACCTTAAAATTTTTGAAGTATGTATTTGTCAAAAGTTTGAAACTTTAATAATTTTATAATAGGGGAATTCCGGATTTTGTGCAAACGGTCTAGCATCATTGTATTTGCAAACTGGTTTAGTATATTTACACAATATACATATCAACAAAATATTCGGCTATGTATTTGCTACGTAGTAAGTGACAACATCAAAAACTGTATTAAGGAGTTCAGAATTTTGTGTGCTTGGTGTTGGAAACGTTGCTATGCCAATTCAATTTTTTCTTTGCATTTTTTGTTTTGTTTTGACAGTTGTTTATTTGCTATTTAAAATTGAAAAGGTAAACTACGGTTTTTGATGTTGCGCATTTGCCATGACATAGCAAATGCATAGCCGTATAATTTTTGGCGTTTTGTGTAAAAATACTACACCAGTTTACAAATACAATGATTCTAGAGCATTTTCACAAAATCCTGTACTCTTCTAGTATATTTTCTCAACATAGATTTGCAAAAAGCAACTGTCAATCCAAAACAAATGGTGCAAAGAAAAAATTGAAAATTATAAAGTTCTTCACGATCCGTGCACTGAAAGAAAAAGACTTGGTAAAATCAACCGAAATACCGGTCAATTCACTCGATATTTCTGTCAATTTTTATCCATCGCAACAAGATGTTGAATCAACTGCGCACAAATCGTTCATTCGTAATTGACTGTTTTAGTAGTCAAATGAACAAAAAAAGTTGTTGCGACAGCTTTGTATGAAAGTATGCCATATAAATAAATAAATGTAAGGCGCGATAACCTCCGAAGAGATTTTAGGCCGAGCTTCTCTTCCAATTTGCGTCATGCTCCGTTTTAATTTTTCTTACAACATCTGCAAGGCATATGAGTTTTCACTGAGAGAATTTCATGGCAGAAATACACTCGGAGTGCTTGCCAAACACTGCCGAGGGGCGACCCCGATTAGAAAAATTTTCTTCTAATTGAAAAACCTTATTTCTAAAATTTTGATTTTGCTTTGCCCGGGGTGTGAACCAAGAGCATTCGGTGTGGTAGGCGGAGCACGCTACCATCACACCACCGTGGCCGCTAATATACATATGTAAATATGTGAATACATAAATAAATACTCATGCTTGCTACATATATATGCATATGTACGCACTTATAGCGTTTTCTTTTCTGAAATAAATTGTTGCCTAAGCAAATGGTAAAGCCTTAATAGAGTTACTCCTACCCCAGAAAATTGTCAACATTTATAGTGCATACAAAAAACATTTCAACTCACCATATTCACTCATATCACAAATCACACAAGAAGATTGCGCATTGCGCATGTAAACATTAGATCAGCTCTTTTTGATGGGCAATTCTTACGTCATTTTCTTTTAGCTCTTGTTTTTTTCTCTTCCTTTCATTCGCTCAAACAGTCAACTGTGACGTAGATGCGCAGAACGAAGCAATTTTGAACGCATGAATGCGCAGTCTGGGTACTCATATTAAGAGAGTATATGTGGAACTTAATAGCGTTTTCTTTTCTGGCTATAGTGTTACGCTTTTTGTACGCCGCGCAAGGGTTGTTGTTCTATTCTAAAAAACAGGCAACGCCTTTACGGGGTATTTCGTTCTTTTGTGAAAATTGTTGCCTGCTCGCAACGCAAAAGCGTTTCACTTTTACCCTGTATAAAATGGCGTTGCGGCAGTGCAACTCTGTGAAACTCTCTATTCGCTCTTGAGTTCCACATATACTCTGTTAATATGAGTGCACAGATCACCTACCAGATTGCGGATTCACGAGTTCAAAATTGCTTCGTTCTGCGCATCTACGTCACAGTTGACTGTTTGAGCGAATGAAAGAAAGAGAAAAAAAACAAGAGCTAAAGGAAAATGACGTAAGAATTGCCCATAAAAAGAGATGGTCTAATGTTTACATACGCAATGCGCAATTTTCTTGTGTGATTTGTGATATGAGTGAATATAGTGAGATGAAATGTTCTTTGTATGCACTATAAATGTTGACAATTTTCTGGGGTAGGAGTAACACTATTAGGGCTTTACCATTTACTTAGGCAACAATTTATTTCAGAAAAGAAAACGCTATAAGAGTGAGTTGAGAGTTTCACAGAGTTGCACTGCCACACCGCCATTTTATGCAGGGTAAAAGTGTAACGCTTTTGCGTTGCTAGCAGGCAACAATTTTCATAAAAGAACGAAATACCCCGTAAAGGCGTTGTCTGTTTTATAGAATAGAACAACAACCTTGCGCGGCGTACAAAAAGCGTAACACTTTAGCCAGAAAAGAAAACGCTATTAGTTCGGTTAGAACTCCAATTGTGCGTACATCAAATATGCTGTCACACATTAAACATTATACACTTTGTTATTTTGCTTTATTAAGCGGACTTTCACCAAATTTTATAATTTATAGTTTTGAACTTCGCTTTGCAATTATATATGAAAATAGTAGTCACAAAACTGTCTCTCAATTCCTTCAGTTGGAGCTCAGCTCATTCTCCATTTCTTCTCTCGCATGTAGTTGCCACACTTTATTGTTTCGAACAAAACTTGTATAAATGTTTGACATAACATTTTAAATAGAGAACTTGTAAGTTATAGAAAGAATTAAATCGCTAGAAGGTAATTCACTACTGGAGTAACTTTATATGTAATTCGGCAAGTTTAATTTTCGTAACACTTTAAGATGAAACGTAAGTAAGTAAGTTAAGTTGAAACGATTCCAAAGCAACTCAAACTTTTATTTTGTCGGAAACATCCACATTAAAAAGGATGTTTTTTATTATCTTATTAGATTCGTTTGCATGAGTGAAAATTCGTAAAAACTTGAACAAAATGTTACTAACTTTGGAAAAAAACAAACAAAACAAAACAAAACTTTTGCAACAAGATGGCGCAATTTTGCATTTCGCTTGGAGAAGTTGCAAAATTGTACCCTATTTATCGGTATTTTTGCCCAGTAAATTCAAAAAAGGGTTTTTCGTTTTGTATTGATAACTGAAAAACTAGTTTTTTGTTGTTTTCCCATTTTGTGTGTTTTTTCGATTTGGTGGTTTTCTTATTTTGGTATTTTTTTTAAACAAGTGGCACCATTATCACAAGTACAAAGTAGAGAGCGCAGTGAGCGTAAAATTCTCTTTGAAATTTGCTCATGTATTGACTGTTGATCGCTGTTGAAATGACCAGTGAGATGAGTTGTGTTAACAGAAAAATCAGTTAGATTGATTAGGAATCCGTCAATTTTACAGAATTTTGTTAACTTAAGAGCGACAATTTCTCTTCTGTTGAAATGACTAAACTAATGTGTTCGCTTGACAAAGAACTCGGTGGAATTAACCATAATTCGATCAATATCACCGCATCTCCGATTTGTTGATTTTACATTTCTTTCAGTGTAGCTTATATTTTGCTATTATAAAGTTTCCAATACAAAATACACAAAACTCTGAACTACCTTAATATCATTTTTTGCGTTGCAAAAGCTAAAATATTTAAACTTTTTTTATGTCGGGGAAAACGTTGAGCTGTCGGGAAAAACGCAGCTGTTGGTTTGAGAAATGTCGATATTATGAACTAAGTGTTTGATATTGCAGCGTGAATTGATATTTTCTGGAAAGACCAACATTTACTGATATCGAATCGCGCACTAACTCAATTTCGAGAAAAAATTATTTTTTTTGATATGCCAGGAAACCACAGAAATATTTTCCTTCAAAGGATTAAACTTTTTTCGGTTGAAATTTCGAAGAGTTCTTTTGTAAGATAAAAAATGCTTCTGAGGTAAGATGTCCAAGTTTATTTTCGCTTCACCCTAGCATGCATGCAGGTTAGCAATTATAAATGAATCTCACTAATGTCTAAGCTGTATGTCATTTTGCAAATCGATTTGCAAGTTAATTTATTAAGAGATTGATGTGACATTTACTGAGTATCATAAATGCGCCTGGCGGGGCAATAATATGGCTGAGCTTCATTGAATCTAATAGTTACTGCACCTGCATAATATTTTTTATTTTTCTCTGAATACATTAAAGTGTCGTGAAAACGCTTTCAGACAGATGCTTCACACTTCAACTAAAAAGATTAATAAAACTGAACAAAAAGTGATTGGTGTTTTTTCCTAGATCCGATTGGCAGATGTTCGATATTGTTTTTGAACCAAAATCTCTATATTTCGTAAATGCAGGAATCATTTTTAATCCAGTGGTCACAGCCTCAGCTCTCTTAAAGCTATCGTCCCCCAATTTTCCTCTGCCGTTCACATAACCTAATCACAAGGGCAACCCAAAGTATGCAACAGCATATTTTTTTTATGACTCGTAACCACTAAACCAATCAAATATGCGAACATTTCACAAAAAAATATGAACTTTGAGCTATATTTTATATATTTTGCATTTAATACTTATTTATCTATAAGCATATTCTGCAAAAAAACTAAAGGTGTAGAAAAAGTTTGATAGTGTATGAAAAAATATTTCTATTCAATTCCATTAGAACTTATTCTTTATTCTGCTAAGAAAATTACAACGGGCAAGATGTCGCCGCCAGAGTTGATGACCCGTTTTATCGTGATTCTAGCACCCTTGCTAGAACTTAGGCGACAAGTCCTATCATACCTTTCGTATAGTTATATTAAGAGCTTCAAGAGTCTGAGGCTTGTATTCACATAAGCCTCGACTTAAAAAAAGCCATAAAGAGGAGTCTGGATCAGTTAAAGTGGGGTGATCTGGCCGGCCAATGCAAACCATCAAAACAAGAGACTAAGCGACGCGGGGGTTAAGGCATCATCTCCTAAAGCACTATAGCGAGATCCGGCACAACACAGCCGTTTGATCCAGGCAAGCATAAGCAGGCCCTTATCAAAATCCACACAGAATCAGTAAACGCCTTTGTCAAGACGCGCCTGATGAACGCCGTTATTAATATGCAATTCCCACACTTGCAGAAGAAGAAAGCACATTACCAAGGGAGACACGAGTCACCCTGGCCCAACTTCGTTCTGGATACTGTAACAGATTAAACTCTTAGTTGTATAGAATCAACTCCGACATACGTAATGTATGTCCTGCATGCGATGTGTCCCCACTTGACACCAACCATCTTTTCAATTTTAATGTGGAACCTACGCCTCTAACACCTACCTCCCTATGGTCCGCACCTGTTGAAACAGCCAGTTTCCTTGGACTCCCGTTAGAGGACTTTGATGACAATTTGTGAGTGGTTGTGTCCATTGAATGGGGCAAAGCACTGTTAACAACAACAACTAAGCGACGCGGAAAATTTCCCTTCAGTATACTTCACTTCCTGGAAGAGGAAATCAGTTTATGACGATTTGTTTTCTGGGATTGTGTACTTAGAAAATATTAAACCCGGATGGGCATTTAGTGCCATTAACAAAATTTATAGCGACTTCCGATAGCGTGATAACTTTTTGGCCACCCTGTTATTCTGGAATATAAAAGCATATTTTACGGCTTATAAGGACCTTAAATGCATATTTTTAATGCTGAATTAAGATTTTAAATGCATTTTATAAGCACCATAATCAGTACTTTTTTACATATTTTGGGTTGCCCTACCTATCACTTTCTCTTCGTGATAAGCATTGAAGATCTTTTTATACCTTTCATGAACATGAAATGGTATATTAACTTTGGTCCGATGTTTGTAACGCTGAGAAATATAGAAGATATACTCACCATTAAGTATACCGTATTGATCAGGGCGACGAACTGAGTTGATATAGCCATGTCCGTCTGTCCGTCCGTCCGTCTGTATGTTTGAACGCAAACTAGTCCCTCAAATTTTGAGATATCTCAATGAAATTTGGCACAAGGATGTATTTTTGTATTAAATTTGACATTTGTCGGATCCGGTAGGATCGGACTACTATAACATATATCTCCCATACAACCGATCGTTCATATAAGACGATTTTGGTCATTCCTGCCGCAATTTAGAAAGTATAAACGTGAGACTCGGTGATATATATTTTAATCGATCATAGAAGATTTTCTGAAAAAATCACTTTGATCGGAGCTATATATAGTATATATCCCATACAACCGATCGTTCAGATAGAAAGATTTTTGGCAATTTCTCCCTTAATTTCCAATATAAAAACGTTAAACTTGGTGATATTTATCCTAATATATCATAGAAGATTCCATGAAAAAATCATTTCGATCGGAGCTATATATAATATATATCCCATACAGCCTATCGTTCAGATAGAAAGATTTTTAGGCATTCCTCCTTTAATGTCTAGTATAAAAACGTTAAACTTGGTGCTATTTATCCTAATATATCATAGAAGATTTCATGAAAAAATCATTTCGATCGGAGCTATATATAACATATATCCCATACAACCGATCGTTCAGATAGAAAGATTTTTAGCCATTCCTCCTTTAATTTCCAGTATAAAAAGGTTAAACTTGGTGATATTTATTCTAATATATCATAGAAGATTTCCTTTAAAAATCATTTCAATCGGAGCTATATATAATATATATCCCATACAACCGATCGTTCAGATAAGGGGGTTTTTTGCCATTTTTTTAAATATTTATCTTAAAATCGTTTAGGTATGTACATCTGTTCACTATATATTTCTTATCTTATACAGCGCATTATTTGGAGATTACGAATGGGATAAGATTATTGTTCAGCCCCATTCATGAAAGGTATGAAGTCTTTGGCACAGCCGAAGACAGTCCCGTCCTTACTTGTTGAAATTGTGTTATTTATCTACTTCTTTTGTCTGTGGCCATTTGCGGCATGTTTGATATATTTAAATGGCTACTCTTTGAAGTGTATTTCGTTTATAAAATTTATGCGCGTGCAAAATCCGCTTATTATAATCACTTGAAAATTGCTACGCAAAATGTCGGAGAAATTGAAAACAAAATACTACTTGCAGTAGATAAATAAATAAAAACTTCACTTTCGCGTTGCACACATGCAGTAGTTACACATGATAGTATGCAGACATCTGAAAGCTCTAGAAATGTCTATTCGAGCAGACAAGACACTACAGGCTGTTCTAGGAAAAAAAATAATGGCAACAGGCATACTTTAGATGTAATTTATTTTGCGTGAACACTCATGTAAAGAGCCGAATGAAGTTATAAGTTCATTCATATGAACACACATGCAGCTGCGTGCACAAAAATAGAGTTACACCATATCTATGTATAGTGGAAGCAATAAATATGAGTAATTTCGTGCGTTCGGCATAATAGAATAAGACCGTTCCTACTACAAAGAAAGGGTAGTGTTTCCTGAAGCGGCTATTTTGCGGAAACTTTTTCGTCCGAAATGAAAAATAAGAAAAAACAAGTAAGGACGGGACCGACTTCATACCTTCCATGAATGGGACTGAACAACAATCTTATCCCATTCGTTATATCGAAATAATTGGCTGTATAAGGTATGAAATATATAGTGAACAGATGGTATATATAAGCGATTTTCAAGATAAATATTCAAAAAAAAAATAGGTAGGTACTTTGTGTGAGGATGCAAAGTTTCACGTTTTTGTGGTCTGCAAAATAGCTATGACTATGAATTACTTATCTCAACAATATATGACGTAAACGTGAGAATTTGAAGCTTCTAGCCGTTAAAAAGGGGACAGAAATGACAGTTTATGTGCAGTATATAACATATATACCACCGATCTCTATGATTTTTTCAGACAATAACATTACTATATACGTAAGCATTCGGTGAAATTTGAAGCTTCTAGCTGTTAAAATGGGGCAGAAATTACGAAAGGTTTCTTATCTGAACAATCGGTTGTATGGTATACATACCATATATATGACCGATCTCTATGATTTTTTCAGACAACAATACATGCTATATACGTTAGCTTTTGCTGAAATGTGTAGCTTCTAGCTATTAAAATGCGGCAGAAATTACGAAAAGCTTCTTATCTGAACAATCGGTTGTGAGGGATATATGCTATATGTATGTATAGGCTACCGATCTCATCCATTTTTTCATACAACAATATGTACAATGCGCGAAAGCATATGGTGAAGTTTGACTCTTCAATCTGATAAATTGAGGAAGATAGGGCAAAAATCCTCTTTTCTGACAAATCGGTTGTATGGGCAATATATGCTATAGTGGTCCGATCCGGCCGGTCCCGACAAATGTCTAATCGGACACCTAAATAGCTCCGCTCACCAAATTTTATCAAGTTATCTCAAAAATTGAGGGACTAGTTTACATACAAACAGACAGACGGACAGGCGGACATGGCTAAATCAACTCAGCTCTTGAGTCTGATCATTTCGGTATATTTAATGGTGGGTCTATCTATTTTCCTTTAAGGACTTACAATTTTGAGATTCGTGACAAACTTAATATACCCTTTCATTTTGATGAAAGCTATAATAACAGCAAAAAACACACACACAAAGTCCTTGTACTAAAATGTTCCAAGTTGAAGTTTTATTTTTGTATTATTTTCTATCCTGCCGAGAGCATCTGAAATTATATTTTTTGTATCTTGGATAATTTATTTTTTAAATTAGAATGCCATTATTTCGATCCCGAGAAGGGTTATTTTGCTCCCGAGAAGGTTAGATGGCCTTTGAGCTCTGCAGTCGTTACAGCAGCCCCTTGAAGTATGCTTCTATTACGTCTTATTTTCGATATCTGGTTTTTTATAAATTTTTTTTTATACTTTTCACGTTTTCATGATAACGTTTCAAAGCAGCAAAAAAAAAATCAAAATAATTTGAGAAATTTTCAGATATTTTGATTGAATAGGGGGACGGAATTTCTATAAAAAGTTTCGAGAGTATATTTATTTTGAATTTTTTTTTTTAAATTTGGCTTAAAAAAATATAGTCTTGTAATTTTCACTATGTTTTACGAATTAAAAAAAAAGATAATAATGGTTTCCAATCCGCCGTGCTCCTTATTAATATTTTTGTGACTTGAACCTAGTATGTTGTGGTAGGGCGAGCACGCCTAATAAAAATAGCATGACAAAAAACAACTTACGCTTATGACAGAATATTTTAGAACATTACATGGCATACCTAAAAACACCCTGCGCGATTTACCTCCGAGCAGCTTTAGGCCGAGCTTCTCTACCATTTTTCGTCGTTTTCCTTACAAATTTACTGGACAGGATCAACATGTTTGATGCCAACTCCGCACAACCTTCTGCAAGACAGGTGAATTTTCAATGATGGCAGCAATGCACTCGGAGTATTTTGCCAAACCAACGCTGAGGGGAGACCCTGTTTAAAAACTTTTACTAATTTACTAATTGAAAAAACGGTTTTATAAATTTTTGATTTTGCTTTGCCTGGGAATTCAACATAGGACCTTCGGTGTGGTACCGGAGCACGCTACCACCACACCACGACGGCCTCCCAATATACCATAAACTAATTTGAAAAATCATGAAACCTCATAAAAAAGCTTTTGGTAATCTAGTATGAGTTAAATAAATCTGTATAAATTACCATAGCATAACATGACACATAACTCAATTCTACATATAATAATATGATAGATATAACTTAAAATACCATCTGGTATAACATAGCTTTAATAAACATAAAGCAAGATGTTATATATAGAGTATCAGAAAGCAAAATGAAATAACAAAAACAATTAAACCTACCCCTACAATGTAATATAACATTACGTATTTTAGCATAGGCCAACATAAAATAACAAGACATGCAGAACATTAAAAACAACTTAACATAGTGACACTAGATTTCATAACATAACATTACAAAGCTTTCCACAGCACAGCTTATGTTAAGTCAAAGTATGGTAAGTTATGCCGGGTTATGATAGGTCAGGTTAGGTTAGGTTGAACTGGCCGGTCCATGAGGACCTCACATAGACTGAATAAGTTCGTAGTGTTACCAGAAGTTTGTTTTAACGACCAAACTGAAAAACCCTATCAAAAACCAGGACCTATGTTATAAAATAACTCCGTTCTCTTGGCAAATACTAGAAGCTTCCTAGGATTTAAGCCGCTTGCTGCTTCTAGATCTGACAGCTGTATCACTCCTAATAGATGGAGTCTTATCCTGGCAAGCGCAGGGCAAGAGCACGGGACGTGCTCGATCGTTTTCTTTTCCATCCCGCACTTCCTACATCTGCTATCACAGACCAAGCCTAATTTAAAGGCATGTGACACCAGAAGGCAGTGTCCAGTCAGAATACCCGTCATGAGTCTACAGTCCTCTATTTTTAATGATAGAAGCAACTTTGTTAGTCTAAGGTTGTAAGACCTGCACATAATCTTCGACACTTTACAGCCCCGCGCTTGAACCCACGCCTTTCCTGCTTGGTCGATCATGTGCACCTCTCGCCTTCGCCTAACTTCGCCCAGTCTAATTGGGACGTCTACGGAGCAAGCTTCAAGGGATGCGCCCTTTTTAGCTAGTTCATCCGCTTTTTCATTCCCATCTATTCCCATATGCCCTGGGACCCAATATAGATGTATGCTTCTCCCTATCCCGATTCTCTCCAGGGACTGCTTACACTCTAACACGCATTTAGATGTTGTGCTATGCGAGATTATTGCCTTAATTGCTGCTTGACTGTCAATATAAAAATTAACACGATTGCAGCTTTAGCTATTTTCTTCCAGGGTTTCTACTGCTTTGGTTACGGCTACTATTTCCGCTTGCAAAACGCTGCAGTAATCCGGCAGCCTGTAGGATCTGTTTATTTCCAGAGCAGCACAGACCCTGGTCCTTCCACTACTTTGGAACAATCTGTGTACACATGTATCGCCTCGTCTGCCATTTGGGCACCCTTGCGCCAACCGTCCACCTCTATTGTGGCCTTAAGATCACCCTCGAAGCGCAGATAGGGAATCAGGTAGTCTGTTCGTCTTGTGATTGATGACGCTATACTACTATGGCCGTATGGTCGGCGCTCAACCTGCCCCGAGGTACCGAGCCTGGTTGCAGTTGTTAACGCTATGTTCTTTGCTACCAGGTCTACAGGTGGAATGTGCAGAATGGCATACAGTGCAGCTGTCGGGGTTGTTTTCAGGGCTCCTGTAATGCTAAGCATTGATAGTCTGCATACCCTCTCTAATTTTTTGAGGTAGGATGCTTTTTGTGTGGCTTTCCACCAAGCATGAACTCCATAGTATAGAATAGGGTTTACAATCGCTGTAAAAACCCAATGAAAAAGAGAGAGCGATAAACCCCACGTACACCCCAGCATTCTTTTACATGCATAAAGTGCCGTTGAAGCCTTCTTCACCCTCTCCTCCACGTTGTGCTTCCATGACAGTTTACTGTCTAGGATGATTCCTAGATACTTTGTGCAAGGTTTCCCCTGTAGGGTCACCCCTCCTAACTTAGGCCTGATACAATTTGACACATTGTACCTATTTGTAAACAAGACCATATCCGTCTTATCCGCGTTGACTTTCAACCCGACATTTGATGCCCAGTGGTCAAGTGTCACTATATTTGTGTCGGTAACTGTACTTTTTGCTCAAGTCGAGAAAGTTCTGCGGCAATTTTATGAGGATTTTTCTTAATAACTTTTTAAATTTTTTTTTTTTTGTATTTGGCTCATTGTTGCTTCTACGTAAATAAATAACGAACACAAATGGGTGGTGCTCAACTGTCATTCATTTAATTGCGGAAAACAAAATAGAAGCCAACAGCTGATTTAGCACAAACTAAAAACGGTAGAAGCCTAATAGGGAGAAGTTAGGAGGCAGACAAACAATCAATCAGCAAACCAGCAGCAGCTGCTGCACTAGTTGAAGTCGATTCATAAATGTACAAATAAATATAACGAAAACAATAAAAAAGAATGTGTATGAAAGTGCAACGCAGCTAAAAAAAGCAATAAAGAAATGTACCGAATGGAATAAGAACACAACAATCGCTATTGCCGACCGGTTGACTGATCTGACCAAAAAACTCCCAGTCACCAATCAATGACCCAACGATAGCTGGATACGGTTGAATTAATGTTGGTGCAACAAGTGGACGATACTTGTGCACTGTACTTTCATTGTTGTTGTCATTGTGTGCGACACAGATACTCAACTTAAGCCAATGAACTAAATTGAATTGCGATTGCGAATTTATTATTGCTATTTTTAGCTTTATGAAGCTTTCAAGCACCACAAACCACGGTAGTTTAAAAATATACAGCAATTATGTTGTTTCTGCTTATCAATACATTGTAAGTTGATGTTGAGTTAAATTGAGTCAGCGCCACCATCAACTGCAATATTTATTTACTATATATAAGTACTATATGTATGTATGTAGAAATTTGCAGAAAAAGTAAGAAAGGAAACCCTCCATTGACAAGCGCATATGTTGCAGGTTTGAGCTGCATTAAGAATGTGTGTGATGGGAAAAGCAGGTTATCGAGTGAAGATGACAGTCTCGGGATTTCATGGTATTTCTGTGCCAAAGAACCCGAAGCAAAGCAAATTCTATTTTTGGTGCAGAACAAAGCTGTTATTATTGTGATTACTATATATCAAAGATATTATCCGGCTTGTTCCAATTTTATCCCAAAATGTCAAATCGATTTTGAGCACACATTATACGATTTGTATAAATTTTTAAATCTCAAGCTGTCCCCTCAAAATCCGATAGGTAACCCAAAAAAGTGCTTGATAGTAATGCTTCGTTTTCATTAGGTCAAAATGACCAACACCAAAAGCTTCCTCAAACTGACCATGATTTTATGGTGTCAAATGCGTTTCCGTTATATATATGTTCAAAACCTAACCTCAAATTTCATGTTCGTCAAGTATAAAACGAAAAAGCAGACTTACAGAACGTCCTACGGATCTTCAAAGCTTTATAAGATTTATTTTTTTTTTCGCGGTATTGGAAAAGTTTGGAAAGACTATATTTTTATAAAAATAAGGTTGTGCAACAAAACTTCCACGGTTCTCTACTTTTAACTCCTGAAGCAAAAAATAATTGAAAGTCAATCAATCCCGAAATTTGCTTGGCCTTGTGTACTTATCGCTAATCTGTCCATCGTTGATTTTGCATAAACGCTTTCAATAATTTAAGTGTCTGTAATTGATTTGTATAGGAAATGTTAAGTGCTGATTTAAATAGCGCACTTTAAATTGATGCTAAAGTGGCGTACAAATTATATCTATGTTCTAAAAGATCCAGTTAAAAATGAATATGCATGTAATTTCTTGTGCAAACTGTCGCATAATTGCTCATTTTAGCAATATCCTATTCAAGATTGTTCGAAAATACCAAACATAAAAAAACAGTCGAGTTTCTTCACATGCCAGCCAATAGGCTACGCTTGAACGTCTTTGAAAACATGTAAATCTACATACAAAAAACATTCGACGGTAGAATAAAACGAAAAATTTGCAAATACTATCTCTGATGAAATATTCGAACCTTTAAATCTTAATCCGTTAAATTGCACACGAACGAACAAACACTAACCCTGTCGAAATATTTGAACTTTTAGTGAAAACAAGCACTCAGCAATGAACGAACGAAACTAAAACACACACCAACACCTGTCTCAACTAACCGCGCAAGCTGATGATCGATCATAACCACCCCATTTTCAAATGTAGACGCAAACTGATGTAGGTATCTATACAAGTACACATCAGATCTCAGAGGAGAAGTTGTCAAGCGCTTCCTTTATACGACATTACAGAAAAGTTTCATATCTTTGTCGCGCGCTACTGTGAGTTTTTCCTACGATACTTCTCTAGAAGAGATTTGGCGAGTCAGATTTTTCTTCGGAAGAGGGAAAACTAATGTCTTACAACTATCGTTGTTTCAATATACACCAAGTATCAACCCTGTCGAAAAAACAAGAATACAAAATTTAGAAATTCGATTTATTTTCTTAATATTTCCTGCTCATATTTTTTGTGGCAATGTCTAATACCAATTTCACACAGAAACTTAATCGAATCGCAATTTTGTTTAATGAAATAATTAAGTTTTCCTTTTCACATATGGCAACTTGCTTCATTAAGCGAACGTCTGTCAGCAGCCCCAAAAAAATGTTGCACATCAACAAAAAAAAATGAATAGCAGCCCTTTCCTGCTTAACTATTAAGGCAATCAAAATAAATTTCGTGCGCAACTACTCATAAATGTTGCACTTATCCAAATATGTGGCTATTTTTGAAAAGGCCATATTATCTTTCAGAGAAAATAAAATTTTGAATTTTTTGGTGTTTTTCTATTTTTCGTAAATTATTGACAATAATTTATTTCTGACTTTCATTTGTCACGTTGCAAGGCGAATTCAGTACCAGGTGTTGTTATCCCAACAGCTGATTGCTTCTTCTTGATTATTTTCCATACATTACCTTGTACTTCAATATGTCAGTTTATCGAAATCAATGAAAATTTTATTTTGACTTGACATTCTTCTGCACGGCGAATTGGTTGAATTCGCTTTGCCACTGCCTGCTATGAATTCGCCTTGTTACGCTGACAATAAAATCAGACCCTTCAAGCAAAACGTACTAGATTTTTGACTCTACGTACTTACTTAATTGGCGATTAACCCTTTAAACGGTTATAGACGTAACAATATTGAGATAATTAAAAATTTGTATTTTGTATAGAATATTGAGCTCAATAAGGGCTTTAATGTAGACAACTTGACTAATTATCACCCATATTATGAACACATGCGATACACGATAAACGCTTGCAATCTGTTATACCGTATTATGAAATAAATTCTAGCGTTTGAATCCGATCGTTAGCGTTTATCGTTTATCGTGGTATTGCCATACGCTAACTATCGCATTAGCTGTTCAATTTTCTACGCTAGGTATCGTTGATACATTTTTGTACGATACGTTGGGAGCTATTTAAATAAAAGTAAATATAAAATTAAAAATCCAAAAGAATCCAACTAAAACCTCATTCCCAACACTATGTTGCAACACCCTGGGCAAGAAACCTTAAAGTGGCACAAACCTTCAAAATATTTGGGATGGATGACCTATTTTTACGGGGGCGCAAACTGCCTTCTACTTCTGTTAAGACATACTCTGAAGTATATTTTTTTTGCTTCTAGTACGTCAAGTACTTACAGTGTAGAGTTCATTTTAAGAAGATTGGAAGCATCTCTCAATTTTCTTCTTTCTATGGCCTTTATTCGAGTTTCGTTAATTTGTTCATTTGAGTTTATATAATAAAGGGCAACAGAGGTTGCAGAAAACGTGTTACTATTACAGCTTTAAAAACTTTTGCCACGTACTTTTACGTACAAGACTATTGCATTTTTAGTATTTGCGTTTTGGTTTGCTATCTTTTTCGTATAGATTCACAATAATTTGTAAAGAAAACTCTGCTGTCATTCACAATAGTACATCTATCGGGTGTGTGGAAATCGCAATATGGGAGCTAATTTTTTACGATACGCTAGCAAGCGTTTATCGTTTATCGTATGAAAATTCATAATAGGGGTGTATTTCATTAATCCTCTGTGTGAAACTGGTATAAATCTTGCTTGTTAGTTAGAATAAACCTAATTCCTTACCTAATATGTTACACGACAACAACACGCAAGAAAGTTAAAAATATCGTTATTTTTTTAACAACGCAAAAACGGCAATGCCTGCGGGGCAATTCGCGTTCTATGAAGTGATAAAATGAAAAAAATTTCCAAACAAAAATTTGTTCAAATGTTTGAAAACTCATTTGTATTTTATCACTTCACAGAACGTGAATTCCCCCCCCGAATTTGATTTTACGAAAGTTACCCACAGAATTTTTCGTTTTCATATAGGTATATACAATCTTCACTTTCAATTGATAGCAACTTTCAATCATCGTACATCAAAATATGTCTATAAATTGGCTGCTTCTATTGTGAAAGTGCAGTTATTCTTGTTCATTATTCGCTTACACACTTTCTTCTCAATTATATTAGCAGGATGCGAATTGCTTGCATTTTCAAACTACTTTCACAATTTTGTACGAAATTGGTATGCTGTTCAGCTCCTGCATTCTTCGTTGAACTTGCTTACTACAAGTTGAAATTTCAAATTTCTCTTAATAGCTAAATTTAGTAGTTGTAGTTGTGTTGTGTTTATCTATTGTAATCCTTTGTTCTTGATATTTCAATGTCTAGATAGAACTTTGATGACATAATAAAATCGTTCAATGCTTGAAAAATATGTCTGGGCGCTTTTATCACCATCATGTGTGTATTGGCTCTTATCACCATCATAAGTATTAAATTGTTTTTGCTTCTTATCACTAATGAAATATTGAGCAATAAGCTCACTTTGCCCATTAAGCTCAACAATAATAAGTTCGACTGTTTTGCTTTTGGTATAATAAAATTTATTGATATCGCCTTTTATTTGTTGAAATTTTATTTTTATAATTGAAATAAATGTTGTTATCAAATAGAGACATGCGTCTGTTTAATGGTGCATACAGTGAAGGTGAAAAAATATCACCAAAACTTCTCTCATAATGGATAATTAAATTTGTACTTTGCTGTCGTTAAATTAAATTATTTACATTCTAAACGTAGTGAAAACCCTCAACAAGGCCTTAGAGGACGTTATAAAGAGTTACATATTTGGCATCTTGGCATAATAAATTTGCTAAATGGATACAAAATAACAAACAAAAAAATAAATAAAAATTTTCCGAGCTACAGTCAGTCTTTTGCTGCTACTTTTTTATTTTTCATCGGAACCAAACCTGTCTAGTATATATCTATATAGTATTTCTGCAACTTCAATGATCTTCGTTGCTAGTTTTATATTTTATTAAATTTTTTCTTGTAAAATACTCAATATATGGTCACTACGATAACATTGTCTGTTTTGTCGCCAATTAGCTCCGCATCTTATCAAAATCATATTTTAGTACTACTTAAGCACTTAATATGTATTTTGCAATCTTGTTTTGGCTTTTTTGATAACTTTTGCAAAAAATGTTTCTCGTTTTATTTGCAATACACCAGACTGCTTGTCTATGTATTAAACAAGCAACTGGATCAGGCAAAAAGTTCCTCGTAGCTATTCAGGAAAAAAAACGAACAACAATACGAGTATAATGGCCAGATTATGTATGACACCGTGAAACTGTTCGTCGAAGTCACTCATATTAACATTAACCACTATGTAATTCACAAAGGGACTCAGGTTTACTGTAACTCACTGAAGTGAATGAATGCTCTTATAACATACCAATTTTGGTTCACGCGAGAAAAAAACTTTCGCTTTTCGAATCTACTTTTCCATAAATTTTTTTCCTTACCTGTTTAATTTTTCCATTTCTTATATCAACTTTCCTTTTATCTTTTTCTTTTTCTCCTCCCTTTTTTTTATCCCTCTTACTTTTCCGACTTCCTATCATATACTTTTTTTTCTCATATATAAGCTCTAACTCGTAATATCATTCTGGCTCCCTACTCTTACTTTTCCTCTTACAATTGCTCTTACGCCTATTCTTACTCTTACTCCTACTCTTACTCTTACTCCTACTCTTACTCTTATTCTCCGGAAGAAAGTAGGGAAAATAAATAATAATCCTATGCCCATATCATACAAACAAATTTATGGCCACATTTTGGCCTCTATCTCTAAATTAAAACATATCGGAATCAAATTTAATCTGCATGGAACTTTAATCAGCTAATTTGAGTTGATATCCATTTTTTTTAAATATCTAGACCCAGCCACTTAGCGGTTGAAAATTTATCCTAAACGGTAAGATAGACTTCTTCTGAGGCAATAGTGAAAATTGGATTTAATTCTTGGGTTTTTGAGAGTCATAGACAGAATAAGTACAGTCGCTAGATGTGACTAAGTCTCCTTTGCGCACCTACCCGAGAAAGTTACAAACAAGCATACATACAAGTGAAGCTAATATAAGCGTGTTAAAAATAATCTAAAAACTATTAAATATGGTTTCAGCAGCTTCAATAATAATCCTTTTATTATTCCTTTCTTAATATCTTTAATGTACAAACAATGGTCTCTTAAAAATTTATTAGATGTAGTCATTTTCTCTAGGAGTCCTCTTAGACATTGCCGGGGCTTTCAAAAATGTTTCTAAATGGGCGATTATGGATGGTCTTAATTACATTAAAGTACATCCAGCCTTAACGAGATGGATCGGCTGTATGTTAAATTGCAGGAAGATTACATCACAATGGGGATTGTACAAGGCCACGAAATCAGTGGACAGGGGATCACCGCAGGGAGGGGTGCTATCACCTCTGCTGTGGACGCTGGTCATCAACCAACTGCTCAGGCGATTCGATGAGGGACCCGTAAAACTTACGGCTTACGCAGATGACGTTGCAATTGTCATAAGTGGAAAGTACCTTCCAACGATTAGCTCTTTGATGGATCGGGCGCTTCGGGATATTCGTACCTGGGCATCAAATGTCGGGTTGAAAGTCAACGCGGATAAGACGGATGTGGTCTTATTTACAAAGAGGTACAAGGTCCCACATTGGATCAGCTCTAAGTTAGAAGGGGTGACCTTGCACAAAATATCTAGGAATCATTCTAGACAGTAAGCTGTCATGGAAGCTCAACTTGGAGGAGAGGGTGAAGAAGGCTTCAACGGTACTTTATGCATGTAAAAGAATGCTGGGGTGTACGTGAGGCCTATCGCCTACTCTTTCTCATTGGGTTTTTACAGCGATTGTAATCCCTATTCTATGCTATGTAGTTCTTGTTTGGTGGAAAGCCACACAAAAAACAACCTAACTCAAAAAATTAGAGCGGGTATGCAGACTATCAGTGCTTAGCATTACAGGAGCCCTGAAAACATCCCCGACAGCTGCACTGTATGCCATTCTGCATATTCCACCCTCGTGCCCTGCGCTTGCCAGGCTAAGACTCCAGCTATTAGGAGTGAAACAGCTGTCAGATCTAGAAACAGCAAGTGGCTTAAGTCTTAGGAAGCTTCTAGTATTTGCCAAGAGGACGGAGTTATTTTATAACATATGTAAGCTAGAAATAAAATGGTGCTGCATGGACTCCTAGACTCCAGTTTGGTCGTTAAAACAAACTACTGGTAACACTACGGACTCAATCAGTCTATGTGAGGTCCTCATGTACCGGCCAGTTCAACCTGACGTAGTCATTTTCTAAGATTTTTCTTTAGAACTTTAGATATGTGAAGACGAAAACAATCCAAATAAAAAAGATGAAATAAACAATTTATCGTTTTTTTATTAAGCACTATGAAAATATCTTAGGCAATTTCAATTGTTTTGCAGACTTGTTGATCAATTCTTATGCATAAAAAAAAAAAACAAATCATAAATAAATTTCAATATTCGTTCGACTTACGCAATGAACGATAAGAAGAGTTTTATCTATATTTGTTCAGGTGCTATGAAGTTGCTTATTGCGCAACTATGTATATAGCTTTGTGTGAAATAAATAAACTAATACTACAGTAATCTATGGAGCTAGAAATATTTAAACTGTTAGAATAGAAGCACCTCTTAAAAATGCTAATCAAAACAACATGAGTTGATTAAATTATACTATTAACAAACAAGGAACCGTATCGTGTTTTGCGATCCATGGTCGGAATACATTTTAGAAATCTCAATTGCTCTAAAATGGTGAATCAGATTAGTGAAATGTCTGCGCTAGGTGCAATGCGTTTGTCATAATTTTTATAAATAGTTTCACAGTTTCATATTTATCGATTGAGTGAAAATGGTTTTTGACACTTGATCGTATAACACAATAAGGGCCCTGGTACACATGAGAAAATACGACTCATTGTGTTGAAAATAATATGCCCCTAAAATTGAAATAACGCTACCAGTGCAAAAATGGCCTAACCCAAAAATTTTACATTTCGATATTCGGCCTAACTTGTTCCCCGGGCATATAATTTTACTATGCAAAACAGGATATACCACCTTCCGCTACTAACAATTGTCAAAAATCAGATTTTAACGCCCAAATCAAATCTCCTGGTAGAAAATAATTTTCATTGCCATTTATTAGTTCAATTAGCCAAAAAAAAGAAATTTAACAGAAAAAGCTAAATTTTTTTCCGCTTTTCGAGAAAAATTGCTGTTCTCATCTGGGGGACAATGGACAGTTTAAGTATGGAACTGAGCAAACCACTTGCTTTCTACGAAAAGGGTTTTTGTACATAATTCGCATCTCCAGGGGCACTTAAAGTTACAAACTACGCACCGCAGTGGGTATGTGAAGTGTTCAGGATTGTGACCATTTTTTTTTTTTTATGCAGCACCCACTACAGCGGATGAAGGACGAGGTTGTCTGGATGAAGTACACTGAAAGAAAAAGACTGGTAAAATCGACCCCGAAATACGGGCCAGTCAACCGAAATTTCTGTTAATTTTTATCCATCGCAACAAGATGTTGAATCAACTGCGCACAAATCGTTGATTCGTAATTGACGGTTTTAGTAGTCAAATGAATAAAAAAGTTGTTGCGACAGCTTTGTACGAAGTACCTATGTAGCCATATAAATAAATAAATGTAAGGCGCGATAACCTCCGAAGAGATCTAAGGCCGAGCTTCTCTTCCAATTTGCGTCGTGCTCTTGATTTTATTTTCCCTACAAATTGGCCGGATTTTATGCCGACTCCGAACGGCATCTGCAAGGCAGATGTGTTTTCACTGAGAGCTTTTCATGGCAGGAATACACTAGGAGCGCTTGCCAAACACTGCCGAGGGGCGACCCCGCTTAGAAAAATGTTCTTCTAATTGAAAATCCTTATTTCTAAAATTTTGATGTTAAATTGCCCGGGGTGCGAACCCAGGGCATACGGTGTGGCAGGTGGAGCACGCTACCATCACACCACGGTGGCACTTACTAACCGAACGTCAATTGGGCTTACATCAAATATGCTGTCACACATTAAACATTATACACTTTATTATTTTGTTTTATTAAACGCACTTTCACCAAATTTTATATTTTATAATTTATTTAATTTATAGTTTTGAACTTCGCTTTGCAATTATATATGAAAATAGTAGTCACAAAACTGTCTCTCAATTCCTTCAGTTGGAGCTCAGCTCATTCTCCATTTCTTCTCTCTCATGTAGTTGCCACACTTTATTGTTTCGAACAAAACTTGTATAAATGTTTGACATAACATTTTAAACAGAGAACTTGTAAGTTATAGAAAGAATTAAATCGCTAGAAGGTAATTCACTACTGGAGTAACTTTATATGTAATTCGGCAAGTTTAATTTTCGTAAAACTTTAAGTTGAAACGATTCCAAAACAACTCGAACTTTTATTTTGTCGGAAACATCCACATTAAAAAAGGATGTTTTTTTATTATCTTATTAGATTCGTTTGCATGAGTGAAAATTCGTAAAAACTTGAACAAAATGTTACTAACTTTGGAAAAATCCTGTTCGTTCAAACAAAACTTTTGCAACAAGAGGGCGCAATTTTGCATTTCGCATGGAGAAGTTGCAAAATTGTACCCGATAAATAGGGGCACCTATTTATCGGTATTTTTGTACAGTAAATTTAAAAAAGGGTTTTTCGTTTTGTATTGATAATTGAAAAACTAGTTTTTTGTTGTTTTCCCATTTTGTGTGTTTTTTCGATTTGGTGGTTTTCTTATTTTGGTATTTTTTTTTAAACAAGTGGCACCATCATCATAAGTACAAAGTAGAGAGCGCAGTGAGCGTAAAATTCTCTTTGAAATTTGCTCATGTATTGACTGTTGATCGCTGTTGTGAGATCAGTTGTGTTAACAGAAAAATCAGTTAGATTGACCAGGAATCCGTAAATTTTAACCTAAGAGCGACAATTTCTCTTCTGTTGAAATGACTAAACTAATTTGTTCGCTTGACAAAGAACTCGGTCGAATTAACCGTAATTAGATGAACTTCACCGAACCTCTGTTAAGTCAAGAACAACAGAACAGATTTGTTGATTTTACTAGCGCCATTTCTTTCAGTGTATGTTCCAATTACGTTCGCACAATGTGTCTGAATAACAATTCATCCACTGGGGGTGTACTGTCAGCTTTGCATAGTAAAACGTGTAACTGCCAAGCATCGTTTTTGAACCACATCAGTGGAGTGATATTGTATCTAATTCATTCAAAAAAATTACGTTAATTACATTGCTTAAGCAAAACTAGGAGATAACTGCAAAAAACGCTTGTGCCAAAACTCTTTTTCGAGAGTATGTTGTTTTTTATATAATTTTTCTAAATCAGACATCATTTATTTGGCGAACACTAATTCTATACAAGTTTTATAAAAACAAACAACTATGAAAGTAAAATACTCAAAAGCTTTCAAATTAAATTTAACTCATCACAAGCAAAGAAACGTCTTCCGTTACTTTGTCACTGTTCTTCCGCCCCTCAGGGGCGCAGACAAGAGCAATCAGCATGCTTGTATGTATTAAGTTCTACTTACGTTTATTTTTTTTTGTAATTAAAGAGCACACTTTTGCGGTATAACAAAATGATTTTCACACATACACAAATTTACAAAAAAATCCGCTCTTGCCCTATTTTCACTTAACAACTAAATAGGTGAAAAGAGTTGATAGTTGAAATATTTTAAGTTATTTGACTTGGTATCAATAGCACGATGAAGGCGATATAACATTTGATTCAGTTGTCCGCTAGACACTTGTCATTTATTCGCATTGACGTCAATTTCATTTCCTATTCGGCTGCTTAAATGAATGAGCGCAGCACTAGTTATAATTAGTAAAAAGATCAAAGTCGCTACGGCACACTTGTTTTGCGTACCTACTTTTGCTAATTTTGTTATGTACTTATATCATATGTGATACCTCTTTTTTTTAAGTCATTTATATTCTGCTACCCTAATTAGGCTCAGATCTTGTTTCAAATATCTTTGACAAAGTGTTCATCTTTAGTGAATAAATACGCAAAGGCAGGTAAATTTAGCCTTTACCTTAATGAAGATCTTAATATATAAAAAACACGTGTCACAACATTTTCGGCCGCGATGGACTCTTAAACTACTGAACCGATTTTGAATTTGTTTTGCGCCCTGTGTGTAGTTTGATCTAACTTGAGAGATAGGATATGTTATATCTCAGTTTATAGCCGCAATATTATTATATTGCAAATTTTTTTATTTGTTTATACGTAATAATAAAATGTTACGTATACGCAGTGGCACTCATATTTTCAGGTGGTGCGGATATACTTCCGTGTAATTGCTTGGTGTTTAATTAAACAACGTGCTTATCAATAAAAAATATTATAGCGAATGATATCAAGTATAGCACATCACCAGGCCCGCCGAGAGGGTGGGGGAGGGGGTTTCTGAGGGGCCCGCGATTTAGAGGTACTATGACATTTTTTTAATTCAGGAGAGTCTTTAGTTGTGTCTCGAGATATAGGCCAAAACGTGGGCCAGTGAATGCCTAGACAGTGTTTATACAATATGGATATCAAATGAAAGCTCTTGATGAGTGCTTTAATACAGAGTAATATATTATCCAGAGACGGACTGGGACTGGGATTAGGACTAGGACTGGGACTGAGACTCGGAGTGGGACTGGGACTGTGAATGGAATAAAATACATACCACCTTCTGGGACAGGCAATAAGGGATGAAGAAGAATGAGAAGAAATTGAGAGAAGAGAAAAGAGAGAGGAGATTGAGAAAGAGATAGAATGAGACGATGATGGAGATAGATGAAGCGAAAAAGACGGAGGGAGAAGTGAATAAAAGGATTAGGAAAAAGTGAAAAGGGGGGAGGGCAGAGTCAGACGGAAAAAGCTTATTAAAATGTATGCAGATAGGCCAAATTTAGGGCAGGACAACGTCTGCCGGGTCTTCTAGTATATAATAAAAAATTTCCAATTTGCGTCGTGCTTCTCTTAATTTTTTATTCAAATTAGTGGAATGGGACCTACATGTTTGAGGCAGACTCTCCGAACGGCATCTGCAAGGCAGATGAGTTTTCACTGAGTAGCTTTTCATGACAGAAATTCACGCGGAGTGTTTGCCAAATCAATGCCTAGGGACGACCTTGCTTAGAATTTTTTTTTGTTTTTTTCAAATTGAAAAACTTGTTTCTAAATTTTTAATGTTGCTTTGCCCGTATATTGAACTCAGAATATTCGGTGTGGTAGGATTGTGCAAATATTTATGCATAAATGTTTTTATTAAGTTCGTAGAAATTTTTTTGTTTTCGTAAATTTCGTTTTGCTTACTTAGCTTTTATAGTGAATCATACCCGTTCCAAATTAGTTAAAGCAAAAAAATATATATGTATAATTAATAACACGTACAACAACTATGGTTTTTCGTCCAAGAAGCTAATATCAAAAATCCTTGTAGATCATGATATAGAAAATTCAAGTTTTCGTTTCGAAACAGGTAATAAACTTCTCACAAACTGATACTGGTAAAAAAAATGCAAAACTACCCACAATGCACCAGTTACTCAAATTTCGCGTGGTTTCTTAATTAGCTATTTAATTAAAAAAAAAAAAAAAAATGCATACTAATTTTACATGTGATCACATCAACCCAATTCCTATAATTTCAAGGCGAAAACATCACTTTATTCTTGCCAAAAACACGAGCGCGCTTGTCAAAGGCATCGTCCACTTAATGCATTTAAATAAAAAATATACCCAACATTTCACACGAAAATTTACACATCAAACAAAGTGCATAAACCGTAAATTTTACTTTTCTTCCGAAATGCTAAAAATTGGCAAAACTTTGACCATAAAATGCCCCACACAAAACAAAAGTATGTTTACGCGCACAAGTTGGTACTTCGAGAGAAAACTTACTACTAAGCAAAGAAAATTGCCAACCTTGAAATGAAAATGAAAATACAATATTGTCACGGCGGTAAAATGCTTCTTATTTCATCATGCTTTGCAAATTTTGTTTTCTAGGAAATTGTAATAGAAAAGTAGTAAAAGTGCATCATAATGAGTAAGTGGCAAATTTTTTTTAATAGTTAAAGGTTGGGTGCAAAATACACATCAAAAATCACCACCAAATACTTCATATTGCATCAGAGTTAGAGGTGGGTGTTGAATTTCGGGACGCGAAGAATACGCAACACCAACTTTGAATGACCAAAATAGACTGAGCAGTATTTCTTTTCTAAAATTCTCGATATGATTCAAATTTTTTGAAAGCTATTTTATGATCTATTTTTCAAATCAACCTAAACTTTAGAAATACGCTATTTGAAGGTGACATCAGCGCCAAAACCGCGCAAAAGTCGACTGCGTATCGGACTTAAGTCTTCAAAATTACAACTAAGGTCGCAGATTCCGCTGTGGTTGGTATGATTTACGCTTACGGCTATAGCTAAGCTTACGGCTTAAGTGAATGCTATGTTTACGTATACGACACTGTTGTTATGACTTATGTTTACGGTTATGGGCAAAATTTTGTTGCTAGGGCGACTTTCTGGCTGTTTATGGTTTTAGTTAAGGCTCTGGTTATGGAAACAATACGGTTTACAACTTTGAATACTCTAACCGGTTTTCGGGTTTAGTCGGCCCTGAAATCCATAAACGCTTTTGAAATATTTCTACGCTGTGATGCTTTCACATCTCCTTAAGATAAAAATGGAACTTCCTTCCGCTTTCTTCACTTTAGCGCGACAAAGCGTTCTATGCAAATATGACCTTACTCTTAGGGCTATGGCTACAATAGCGGTTACGGACCGGATTCCGTATTGATGTATTTTGAAACGATTTTCCGTCATACCTTGTCAAATTTGATTTGGAAACAAACCGGTTTCGGCGTTGCGCCATCGTCAGTGTCAGTTTTCGTTCTAAATAAAAATCACAAATTTGACAAGGAAAGACAGAAAATCACTCCAATATATGTACATCAATTATTTACTCTGTCGAAAAATCAACAAATCGAGTCGGATCCTGTTGACGTTAACGATCAGAAAACTCTTTCGAAAAAAATTCCGTAGCGATCCTATACCACTTTCCAAGATAGTATCGAATCATTCCGTAATAATTATTTTGCAACTATCCCGAAATGAGTTCGACACAGTCTCGAAATGATCCTGAATTTCTTCCAAAGTGCTCCCGATTTAGTCTCAAATGATTCCGAAAATAGTTCCGAAGTGATCCCATAACCATCCCAAAATGCCTTCGAGATAGCACTAAAATGAACCCAAATAAATCCCGAAATGATCCTGAAATTGTTCCAAATTGGTCTCGAAACAATCTAGAAGTCAGTCCGAATAAAATCCAGAAATGTTCTTGAAATTGCCGCACAAAGTGTTTCTGAAGCTGAAATGTTAACGAAACAGTCCAAAGCAGTCCCATGATATTCCAAGAATAAACGATACAATCCATTATATTCAAAATTTGATCGAAGTCCGTCAATTCGTTACCCATGGACAAACGTGGCACTTATCTTCATATTAGTTAATATGCATACGTAGCCTTCCTTTAATGAACGTCATAATGTTTTCATCTTTAATTTAATGATTTCGTATATCCTCTTGTGGAGGTCCCTGTTTTGTTGTATGAATCGATGTTTTCTAGTTTGAATAAGAAAAAACGATAAGTCCCATGTTCACTTTTAATATAAATCCCGATTTTACTGCCGATGTTCATATATAAATCTACATCCTTAAAATTATAAAACAAAATTTGCTAAAAAGAAATTTTAAATGGTTCGTACTACATTTTCCGCCTATGCAATTTTATATTTTGTTGAAGCCCTTCAAAGACCAGTCACTAGCACTGCTCTAGTCACAGTGACGATATCTGTCACGACTAGCTTAATATAATCGGATGTATAAGATAAGAAATATATAGTGAACAGATGTACATAGCTAAAATAAAAAATGGCAAAATACCCCCTTATCTGAACGATCGGTTGTATGGGATGTATATTATATATAGCTCCAATCTAAATGATTTTTACAGGAAATCTTCTATGATATATTAGAATATATATCACCGAGTTTCACGTTTATACTTTCTAAATTGCGGCAGGAATGACCAAAATCGTCTTATCGGAACTATCGGTTGCATGGGAGATATATGTTATAGGGGTCCGATCCTACCGGATCCGACAAATGTCTAATATAATACAAAAATACATCCTTGTGCCAAATTACATTGAGATATCTCAAAATTTGAGGGACTAGTTTGCGTTCAAACAGACAGACGGACGAACGGACAGACGGACATGGCTATATCAACTCAGTTCGTCGTCCTGATGAATTCGGTATACTTAATGGTGAGCCTATCTTCTATATTTCTCAACGTTACAAACATCGGACCAAAGTTAATATACCATTTCATGTTCATGAAAGGTATAAAAATATTCTGAGGGTCACACTTTCTGCTTTATTGCACAATTGCAAGTTTAGTGTAATAAAAAGTACTTTGGCTGACACTTCGCTACGCCCACATTTTGTGAAACTTTGTTATAGACAAAAACATGAAAAGTATATTGACATTTGGTCTTAGCTGTGAGCAATCGTAATTATTTATCTTATGTAACAGGCGATACAATTTTTTAATCGTTTTGTTTGCAATCAATTTCTGACTATGCGCGCATGCTTTTGTCTACTCATGACGTATACGCAACTTTTTTTCGAAAATTATGCTGACTCATATAATTTTATATGCGAGTCTTATTAGTTTTTATTACGTGATATAATTATTTTACGATGTGACATGAAAAATTCATTAGAAAAAAATTTGTTTTAAAATACTTTGAAATTTAAATTTTCTAAGAGTAAAAGCTTGTTAACCCGTTTCAAATAGAATTCATTCGAAGCTTTCTGTTGCAGCTGCATTCTACCGCATGACTACATATTGAAGTAACATATTATAAATATATGTACATATGTACACACATATTGTAAGCCGAGATTTTTCTCTTTAAGCTCACTTAACTTATGACGTTGTACGCGTACGAGTCATTGACTGACGTCAATTGTGAGATTCTTTACACTTCGTTCCACTTCAACTTTATTCTCAACTCTTAAGAGCTTTGTTGGAAAATTGTTGAGCTGGGTTTTGCAAATGCGTTAGGTGTTTTATTATTGTCTATTGTTTTATTATTTGTGATTTGTTTTTTTTTTGTGCTGACGGAAACTTAATATTTATAGTATCGTGTGACTGTTTGAAATAAAATCTAATTAATTAAAACGCCTCGCAACCTCATTTGTAATAAATTAAATTTAGTTTTACATATTTCCTACATATTCGTTGAGCTTAGTACATATTTGTAATCTATGCAATTTGCATGACTGGGAAGCGTTCAAGGCATAGAAATTTTATTTAGATGACATATTTTTTAAGTGCATTAAATTTACTGCCGCGAACAAAATATGACAGTGATATGTTCAATAAAATAATTTTTTTTTTCGATATTTCCAGAAAAAACTTCAATAAACTTGGTAATTGAAATTAGACAAAAGCAATCTTAAAAAAATTTTCAAAAAGTTCGAGCTTTTTATTTGGAGCTTTCTGAATGTTTCAAGTATGCATTCTTGCAGCCTAATATATTTTAGTCTAACAAAGTCCAAGATACAAGTATCTCAAAATTCTCATTGATTTTGCACAATTTTATTTCCCGCAGCGTGTTTCAGATTTTCTGCCAAATAAAAAAAAAAATTGTATTTTCTAAAACACCCTTCGCAAAAAAATTTAAAAAAATTAATGCGGTTACGGAAGCTTTGAAGCTATAAGACTTTGTATTGCGCTTATCAACCCCTTGCATCCCTTAAACTATATGTTAAATTAACAAATGAAAACTTATATTAAACAGATGGGAAATTTAGATAAAAATTTGTTGTAGATTAAAATAAACTTATATTTACTCAAATATTACATTTTAACTAAAAGTAATTTTGTAAAATCTAAATAAATTTTTATGTAAAATTTACATAACTTAATTTCAGTTCTACAGTCGTCCTTTTTCTTACGATTCTACTATCTGCTAAATTAACAAATGGGAAATTCAGTTTTCACAGATGAGAGTTTGCTGAGCTGTTGTGTAGATTCGAATAAATTTTAAAAATTGTTGTTATCCCAAAAATTCAGTCTTCACCGGAAATAAATCTGCAACATCTAAATAAATTTTCGAGTAAATTTGACATAATTTACAGTAAATTTTACAGTCATAACTAACGTTGCAGCAGCTGACGCTTCCTTTGATAATAATTATGAGCGACCTATAACTTGTACTCTGCTAGAATTAAATTAACTGGGTTCATATCGCGTTATGCGATCCGTGATCGAAATACATTTTTTAAATCGCAATAACTTTGGAATGAGTAATCGAATTAGAGAAATATGTGAAATGGTAGCTACCAGTACTCATAACATACGGAACTTATTTCATATCATTTTTACGAATCTTTGACAGTTTATGATTTATTGTCTAAGTAAATTTTGCTTTTCGATACCTATAACACGATACGGGCCCTCCTGGGCTACAAAACTGCACTCAAAAAATTTTCAATAAAAAGTTCGAAATTTTTATACCATTTTTCTCGAATTTTCGAAATTTTTTGGAAAACGTTTTTGAATTACGTTTACACATTTTTAGTTGCAGAGTTCATGGTATTTTTTAAATTGTTAAAAATAAGAAATAAACAAATTTAATCAACAAATTTTGATAAAAATTGCCACTAATATTTTCGTTTTTGCTGGCGAAGGCTTATGTTACCTTTACTGCTCTAAAATTTCGATGAATCCAATTAGCCTCGATAACGGAGGTATGTATGTTGGTCTGGCTTTTTGCCTTTATATTGCAAAAGAACACGACAAAATGAGAGGGTAATAACCCCCCAGCGGGTTAGGGGATCAGAATATACCCGCGGTAGGTATGCCTGTCATAAGAGGCGACTAAAATACCAGATTCAAGGGGCTGTGTAGCGCAACCCTTCAGGTTGCCGGCGTAATATATAGCTTCTCCAAACCCAATTGTCAACCTCACCTATCCGCGGCGAATCCTGTTTCACTAACAGTCGAGGCTCTGGCGACCCCAAGCTCGTGATGGAACTTGGTGGTGGGGATGGAGGGAATGACCTGAAGGTTTAATGTGACCACATAAATCGTTCCCGAGATGGTCGTGCTAGCACCTTAATGGTGCTGTGGTACCGGAGCGTAGCGGACCTGTATCCGGCAAAAGACCATCATATCGATAACACTCCCCAAAGCCTTCGGAGAGCAACCTTATCGCTAAAACAGCAACAACAACAAGAGGGCAAGAAAGATGCGCCTCTTTTTGTCTAAACGAAATCACCACTCAAAACACATAACATTAGGCCAACTTATTTTTTTCGAACATTTGCTCAACATGTTGAATAATGAGATAATTTATGTATGTTGGCTGCTAATTTTTCAGCCAAGCAACCATGCAAAAGATATAAACTGACTTTGTAATAAATGTACATATGTATGTACCTACGCATATCAATTTTTGATACGTATTTGTTTTGTTGTCATGCATCACTGTATCATTTATTATTTTTTTATGTTGTCAGCGTCCTTGCTTAGTTTCCTCGCCAATTGCACGCGTTCATTATTTTGACGTACGCTCGCATATGCTTGTTAGTTTCAGTTATACAAATGACAATGACGAAATGTTTGAAAAATACAACACTGTTGTGCGTTTTAAATTATTTGGCATAAAAAAAGATGTACTTATACCGTAAACTGATACAACAACATGACATATCAAGCCATATGACCACCCAGGCGAAGCTATTAGAAAGTTGCCAGATTTTCTAGCTTGATTCAAAAAAAAAAAACACCAAATTTACTTTATAATGAGCGTCATAGAAGGCTCGAAGGGGTTATTATAATGAAAAATAAAAATTGGTATAAACCCAAACCGTTATTACCGCGCTCGTTCACTCTCTCCGTCACTGCAGTGAAGTTTCAGAAGCTTAAACAACCCATAACCCTCTAATTAAAGAGAGCGTAGCGAGTATCACTCTAGGCTATATTCCTAGGAAAGAAGTTCGTCATCTTTATACCCAACGCCTAAAAAACTCATAAAAACCCTTACGACTTTAGATCCATAAGCTATATATCTCGTATGCTGAAGGTCCTGCAGAGGCTTCTAGATATCCACATACATAAGTTCGGTCCTAACTGAACCCAAATTGTCTCTACACATCAATAAAATCTCATCTGAGGAATGGTATGTAAGACCAAAACAAAACCAAATACCCAAATTAGCTACCGAAAAAAACTTTCATCTGGCAATTTTTATTTTGTCTGTAAATCGTTTTTGTTGTATTATTTCGTAAAATTTTACATTGCGTGATTTTTTTTTAATCGAACACATCTATCAAACGACCGCGTAACCGGCATTTATAAAACTTATGTCAGTCACACATATGTACATATGTGTGTGTAATCGCCGTTGGTGGTGGCAGATTATATAAAATAGATAAATTTAACTGTTGTGCGCTAATATTTATGACCACTTTTTTACGGTTATATGCCGCTGTTGTTGTTGTTGTACGCTTAGTTATTAGGTCTGTAAGTCAATAGTGTGACGTCTTACGAAAACGTGTAGGTAGACGAATTTTATTGATGGCATGGAACATGCTTGATGATGGTGCTGCAACTTTGTGGCATAAGCGTGCTGAGTAATAAAAAATGGGTGCATAATTTAGTAATACACCACATAATAGTTTATACGTAGGTAAATAGGTTACTGGCAGTCGGCGATTCATTTTTTTCTAGGAGTAATTTTGGATAGGAAACTGTCCTGGAGGGAAAACGTTCAGGAGCGTGTGAGAACAGCAAAGCTGGCACTGTACAGCTGTAGGGGAGCTGTTGCGCGATGATGGGAACTATCACCGGATATTACTCTGTGGCTCTACACTGCTGTGGTTAGACCAATCCTTTTATACGGGGCATTGGTCTGGTGGACGATCTTAGATACTAAATCAAACCTACGGGTATTTCAGAAGGTAAAAAGAAGTGCTCTAGTCTGCGTGGGGGGTGCTCTGCGCACCACCCCTGCGAAGGCGCTAGATACTCTTTTTAATGTGTTGCCAATAGATTTAATGACCAAGCAATTTGCGGCCTTTTCTTCTCTACGGCTGCGAAAGTTATCCGGCTGGAGAGACAATGTGGATGGCCATGCAGCCATCCTTAAGAATCTGGATTCGCTTTCGTCAGACTATTGAGCTCCGAATGTATTTCTCTATATGAAGTACGAGGTTGTTATCCCGGATAGGTACTATTTGTTGAAGGAGCCGCTGGACCTGAGCGATAGGCTACAAATATATACTGACAGCTCCAAACTGGATAAAAAGGTACGTAGCGGGGTGTTTGCACCTCAACTAGGGTGGAATATATCTAATTCAGGCGGAGGTAGCTGCTATAAATGAGGCCGTTGATCACTTGAGAAATGCAGTTCACGGCTATAATAAAATTTGTATTTACTCTGACAGCCGGGCCGCACTAAAAGCGCTTGGATCGGTCACATGTAAGTCCAGGACTGTAGACAACTGCTGAGCAAACTTCGCTCAGTCTGGTATCTCTGATACTCTTGATATACCGGGCAATGAGATGGCTGACGAACTTGCAAGAGGGACACATCTGGACCGCTTTCGTCGTGCTGGAAGGGATTTAACATGTCACTCGCTACCTGTAAACTGACTTTGAAAGGGATTTTTCTTAGGGAAGCAGGTGTGAGATAGAGCAATCTTGAATCCTACTACCATACTAAGCTCGTGTGGCCTGAATGGGACGCGAGACGCAGAAGAAGTATCCTTCTTCTTGGAAGGGGGACATATCTCTGGTGGTTGGACTTATAACCGGCCACATTGCTATCGGGAAGCATGCACAACGAATGGGTGCTCCCTATAATGATTACTTCAGGAGCTGCAAAGATGAAGAGGATATACAAACAGTCAAGCATTTTCTTGGTGATTGTCCTGCGCTTTGACGCAAGAGGAAGAAATCTCTGGGATCTCCCTTCTTTTTTGATCTTTGTGATCTAGCTAAGTTGGAACCTAAAAAATTCCTCACGTTTGCTAAATCGACCTATTGGTTTGAGTAGGGGAGAGATCCACGTGGTATCACAATGGATCCTTTTTGGGCCTAATTACCTTGGTGTTCGCACCGGTGACCATTCTAACCTAACTTACCATCCATGTTTTGTAGCAGCGAACACGAAAATAGCGGTGGCAGTTTTTATCAAATTTGGGCAACTAAATTAAATTCTTCTTATTATGTAATAATGATGTAGGCGGAAAGACGATTAAAATGATCTTTATTGCACGAGCTTCACTTTATATCTAATATAACCGAAATTCGAATGGAGCTTATGCCAATGTTCAAAGAGTTAACAATTTCGAATAACGGTATCCTTATAACTAATTAAAGTTAACTTATCTCTTAATACTAAATTAAGAGAACTTAATACTACTTTTAACAGAAGCTCATATGTGTATGCTTCTATACATAACTATATTTTCGACTATTTAAGAAAAAGCTTCACGAATTTTGTAACTGAAACTATGCAAACCAATCTCAAAAGCGTTTTCGAAAAATAATCGATACAACCTTAATAATTTGATACAACATTACGAAGGTTTTTGAACTCTATTCGAAGTTCTCAGAACTATTTTGAGTGTGCAGTTTTCTAGCTGAATCAATTTTAATCTTATAAACTACAAGTTATAGGTGTCTCAAATTCGTATTGATTTTTGAAATTGGTTTTTCCAGAAGGTCGTTTGAGATATTCTTCCATACGAAAAGTGAAACATTTTATATGGAGAAAATCTAAAACATCCTTCGGAAAAAAATACCCTGTCAAAAATCAGGACTACATTTGAGAGACTAACTTGTATATTGTTGATCTAAAGTTCATGGGGCTATCAAACGGCATTCTCAAAAATATTCAGAGAATTCTTTGTACCAGCTTAATGATATGAGAGTCTTAACAAATATGCAATGTGTAGCCTTAGTGTCACAAGTTTTACTGTGAACGATGTCATGATTGACGTGGATTTCTTGGCTAAACGGGACATTACCATCCCCATCAGGAAGAGAATCAAGAATTTCAACTGTTTTAGCTATAGATCAGGGCTCTTTAAAACTGAAACTGCGATTGTATTGGGAGTATTATGATAATAGTAGTAGTGGTTTAGTCGCCGATCAACAACCAACGAAGCAAGACGAACGCACACTTGGACTTTTGTTTCCAAAATACTTATGTTATTTTGAAATACGTAAATAAATAATAGGTGCTACTCCATTCAGAGAAGACCAACACGTTCAATAAACGAAAAGCGAAACTATCTGTGTGAATCGAATTTGCACAATCCTGCTATGAGATGACGACCCTACTAAATTGTGTACTATTTGAGATGTCATAAAGTGTTAAAATTGAGTTTGCAAGGTTTCACTCGAACCTAAAGTTCCTTACCCGTTTTCTTTTTATGTTTATTTTACTTTGCTGCTCAATTGGTTTTTCACTTCTTTTGCGACTATATTCGCTATTATTGCGTTTCTTTTAAAATAAATCATTGAACTCTTTCCGTTCAAAATTAGCGGCACCAGAACCAACAGTAAACGCCAGCAACATAGCAAGGCAATTAAAATTCTTACTTTTTGCTTTAGAAACAAGTATCTTGTGATTTCCCCAAGCAATTTTCCAATTAAAAATAAATCGCCGAAAAAAATTGCTACAATTAAGTTGAATTTGAAAAATTTCAAATCTATGCGGAAATGTTTGTTGGATTCTTGTTTAACCTCACGTAGTACCTATGCTTCTGCTTTTTTACACAATTTTTAGTTCTACGATTAGATACTTTAATTGAGTTTCTGTTATCTAATTTATATTATTAGTTCATAAATAAAATTAGCGATAAATAACAAAAGTTTATGTAGAACCTATTCAAATTAAAGATATAATTACTTATAATTAGAAATAGTAATTTATTGAGCTTTGTACGTAAGTATTACATACTACGTTAGGCCTCACCGAAAAAATAGCGCTCATCCACAAAATGAAGGATTGTTGCAAAGCAGCTCGGAAAATGATGGATTAATAAACGGCCCAATATTTTAAAGGAGTGAAGACGTTTCTAGGTGCGGAAACCGCAGCCTTTGCCAGACCCAGAAATGCGGCGTGCAAGTAAGGCATGGGAAGCGTGAATTACTTGGAATGTACCTTGCACACCGAAATAAATAACGCTAGCAAAATCAACAAATCGAGCTGGTTGTTCTTGAATTTACAGACATTTGGTAAAATTTAACGCATTGTGGTTAATTCAGCCGAGTTTCTTGTCAAGAGAACAAATTTGTTTAATCATTTCAACAGAAGAGAGAAGAGGACTCAAGTTAACAATATGCTGTAAAAATAACACGTTCTGATTCAATGTGAGTTTTCTGTTAAAAGAATGGATTTCATTATTCTCTTCAGCAGCTAACAACTGTCAGCAATATGGAAATACATTACCTAAATTTTAAGAGAAACTTACTCTCACGGCGCTCACTACTTTGCTCTTATGAAAATTGTACCGCAGAAAGCTCTGTTATATCAACAGCCTCGACTGTTTTTCTAATGGTATTTTAAAAGTTTTCATTGGGTGACAGTAGTATTTGTTAAGTTAACAGAGCTTTAGCTTACGTATTATGATATCTTTTTTGTTGATTTGACTAACAATTTGTGCTAAGTTGATTCAACAGCTATTTGCAATGCATAAATGTTGACAGAAATGTCTGTTAATTTTACCAGACCTAATTCATAAGCACAATATAAAGGTAGTAAATGTTAAAAATTGTATGAGGTTTCAGTGTGTTTTAAGTAGTTAGGTAGTTAGTTTATATTTCTTTTTTTTATTCTAAAAACAAAATCCGCTCATGACATATTCAGTTGTTTATCGAAGTCGTTTGGGCGTGTAAAGCGCGGTTTAAAATAGCTATTAAATAAATAATATATTAATAGTATTTATTTTATTACCTTTTTTGTTTGTACTATTTTCCGGATCACCTACATGCTTATTTCCAATTTTGAACAACACGTCGGTTGAAGCAATTTTTTCAAAAGCTTTGTTTTAGTTGCAGCTAATTATATTTTGAAAAAATTTATGAATGACAAACTTGATAAATGAAATACCAATAAAAGGTTTAACATAATCAAGTTGTGACTGGCATCATAAGTTGTCCACTAATTTTTTATCGATGTCCGATTCGTGGCATAAAGTTTTTATATTAAATTTAATTTTCATTTGCATAAATATCGTTAATAGATAAAAAGACAATTAAACAGATGTCATAGAAATAAATCACGCAAATTAAAGTTTTTAATGACGTCAAAGCAAAAACTCACTGACTGAAATAAAGATCAGTATGAACAATAAAATTATAATAATAAATTAAAAAATCAGGTGGTTTCTTTAAGATGTTGAATAGCACACTAAAACTTTGAAAATATTAAAATTACTTTGTTCTTAGTGATCTATACAGAATTTTTGAGTTATTTTTTGTTACCTTCAGTCAACATTTTTTACACCAGCTAACTTGACCTAATTGTTGCAATTTACTTTTTCTTTTATAATGTGTCATTTCAAAGTCTTTAAACCCACGACGAGTTCATCACACACCCACTTTAGGTTTTGCACAAACACGCAATTCTCCAATTTCAATGGTACGCCAAGGCTGCCAGATTTTTAGATCAGCCCACTGTGCCATTTCCAAGCTTTCCTAAATTTGCTACACTTGATATATTATTTTGTGTTTAATCATGCAATGCAAAAAAATACCAAATTTCAAATGAATGTCAATCAATTGTCAAATATTTTTTGGCAAACACCAAAAATGTCTTACTTACTTACAAAAATGTCTACAAATATTTTTATATGCTTTGATGTATGAGTCTTACCGACTGCGCACTAATTACTCGACAATGGAGAAGAAGATAAATGCGTTAAAGCATATGTACACTTCCGAATAAAAAAAATTAAGCTAAACTTATTTCAAACGCGTTTTCTATAAGTTTTTAAAAATCTGCATAACTATTTTTTTAGTGCATTTTAAAGGCTTCCAAAATTCGCACATATTTTCAAATTTTTTTTTTTCACCCACTAGTGCTTGAAATTTTCTTGCAAGTGTTTTACATATTAAACACGTCTAAAACGCCCTTCCGAAAAAATTGTTAAAAGTAAGTCCCATCTTTGAGAGACTCCAACCCTGTCATTCTACACTGAAAGAAAAAGCTGTTAAAATCAATCCGGTTACGTGTTAATTCAACCGAAATTTCTGTCAGTTTCTATCCATCGCAAAATTTATGGATCTGAATTAACTGTTTCAGCAGTCAAATAAACTAAAATAAATTCATCATTCGAAAGCCAAAGTTTTGTTAACTTAACAATAATAACTGCCAACCTAAAACATTAGAGTTTCGGTGGAGGCTCTTGATATGACACCTCATTAAAATAAATTTTACAAAAAAACCAACATGATTTTTTTGAATTGATTGCAATAACCACTTTCGTATAATTAGTGATTGTAACCGATACATGCCTGCCATTAACGATTGTAGCAGACAAATGATTGCAACCACAAACATACAAACTTTCATTTTCATATAATCAATGATTGTACATTGAAAGATTGTAAGCAAAATATGATTGCAATAAAAAAACCACAAGTAATCACATAATAAATACAATCACTTATGATTAAAATCGCTGCAATATTTTTCAGCTCTGATATAAAGCCTAGGTTTAGTAGATTATTTTCTAGCCGTGTTACTCATAAGACTGCTGTATAGTCTTCCCTATAAATTTCTCCATTTCTGAGAGTTTTGAGTATTGCTTTTTACTCCCTACTTCCCGTGATATCCACAGCTTACGAAAATTTGGAAAATTGTACTTTTAGCTGAATAGTAAGAATAATATCAATGGAAAGATTCAGTCAGTAACTCAAACATCAAATCGATGAGGGGTCATCCCAGACAATGATATGAAATACCCTCTTTTGAGTCGTCAGATCCTCGGCTGAAGTCTCACTTTAAGCTGATCCATAATTTGAGCTCTTTAAACTTTCAATAGGAATTTAAGAAAGAAAGAAACGTCAAAAACAAAAAAAAAAAAAAAACATTTTTGAACCAACTTCGTTTATTTATGACGACTATGAGCTTGACGGTCGAAAAACAAGACGGTAGCAGCTTTGCAACGTATCCACTAACAATACAGAAGATTACGATTGAATTACAGTTTACATTCCTTACCTGGATCGTTTTTATAACTTTGTCAGTCGTTTTGTAAATTATTATATTTTGCGTTATTCATTGCACGAAATACGAACTAGTGAAGCGGAGCAAGAGCGGTATAACCTTTTTTTCGGGAGCTCGTATTGAACCTTCGAAAGTTCCTGCGCTAGCTTATTGATTCTCCTTCTTAGTAAAGGGAATCTGTTGTATTAGTTGTATCTCTGCTGCAATTTCAAGATGTTAGCATATAAAGCGTGGATGATCATTAAAAAAAATAAAAATAAATGCAAGGCGCTATAACCTTCGAAGGGATTTTAGGCCGAGCTTCTCTTCTAGTTCGCGAGGTGCTCCTTTTAATTTTTCCTACGAATTGGAGGGATGGCACCTACGTGTTTTATGCGGAGTTTTTGCCAAATCACTGTCGAGGGGCGACCCCGCTAAGAAAGACTTTTTTTAATTGAAACAACTTTCCCCTAAAATTTTTTATGTTCTTTTATTAGGCAGGTTCATATAGCATTTCATTTGGCTCTTTACAAATCTGTAATACTAATTGAGTGATTTTATAAGCTGAAGTTGGCTTTGCCCGAAACATTATCATTAATTGTTGTTCACAACAATTTTTCTTTTGCCTGTTTGCACCTTAATGCTCATATCTCATCATCTTTAAGCGCTTTCTCATTCACAAAAACTTATAGCATATAAAAATATGTCTAAAACACAAGCAGCAGTTTATTCACATGACATTGTCATTTATTATTTGCATACATTTTTGTTTTAAATCTTTTCGACTTTGTTTTTGTAAATCAGTATATACACACTTATCTTTGAGAAATATTTGCCAGCAAAGTTGTTAACCCACTATGCCAACGGCAAACATCCACGCACAAATGTTTTGCAAAAAAAAAAATGAAATCAATTTACATATACATATGCAAATGCGCTTGTGCGAGCATAGATTCATCATTTGGCCAAGGTGAAAACCAAAATAAATTTATAATAAAGATTTCAAACTAAAAAAAACAGCATAAAAACAAGTTAATAACTATGCCATTGAAAAATAAGCTTGCATGCAGTAGAAAAAAAAATGGCAAAATCATAATTTTTTGTGTGCTGATTTTTAGTTCGAAAACTGAAATGCTCAACAAGCGTTCCGAAACTAAAAATTTGCGTTATATTTAGCAAAAAATTTATAGTTTTGAGACGCTTGTGTTTTTATTTATTTCATTTAAATTTCTTATTTTTGCTTTTATTTTTAATATTTTTTCTAGTTTCGAATACAGTTTCTGCCCATGTTTCATATATTCTTACGTTCT
Organism: Eurosta solidaginis; assembly: GCF_040869045.1. NCBI lineage: Eukaryota > Metazoa > Arthropoda > Insecta > Diptera > Tephritidae > Eurosta > Eurosta solidaginis. Next base: position 268,053,466 of record NC_090320.1, read on the forward strand.
AGTTTGATTGCTCATACGCCGTATATGTCTTTTATAAAAATACTATACTAAATGTTGCTGAAGTCTCAAAATAGTTGTCTTCTGAGTCACACTAGCTGCTTAGTTTGTTTTAAAATAGCTAAGACGTTGCAAAAATGCGGAAATCTTTGACAAACTAAAACGGACGCACTTGTTATTATATTCAGCAATATTAAAGGAAATATATAATTGCTGCCAAATTACACAGTGTAACAGCTAGTTTGGAGGTGGAATGTTGTTTGCAAATGTTGTGCCTTTTTGCATCTTTTGAATCAATTTTTTGAAAAATTCTGTGTCTTCCTAATCGACCTGAGAATAAGTTTATCGAACGTTTAACTTCGTTTGAGCCTTTATGAAAAAATAAAAAAAAGTTATACACTTGATATTCCTGGGAAAGGGAGTCCCAATAAACATTTAAGCTTGAATCACATTAGATCTCAAATTGAGAAATAGCATATCTATCAAAGCTGAAGCATTGTTTCTAAACAGTGGCTTAACTTGAGAATTATAGCAAAAGGGGTATTTTTTTAATATGGCGAAAAATGCTGTTTTTCAAGTTAATAAAAAATATAGTTCTCAACTTGTTCTCAAATGTGTTTCTCCAATTAGACTCAAAGTTACCATTACAATACTGCAGTATTTTTCTGAAATTAAATAAAAAACATATATAAATGATTTTTAATGTATGACGCTTCATCAATGATAGCCAACTACATAATTATTTCTGCAAAAATTGCTATTTGCTTTGGCTTTGGAGAATAATTTTGGGAATCATGTTGGAGAACACCTCGAAAACTATAACTTTCAAAAAAGTTAAAATGTGTATTGCGTAAAATGAAATTTGTCCATTCAACGAAATTGATCTCAGAGCTAAGTACGTCAACACTGGGTTAATATGTAAGATCTATCTGTATCTGGTACGAAAGTCGCCACAGGGAGTATATCTAGTATCTAGGAATCATCCTAGACAGTAAGCTGTCGTGGAAGCTCAACGTGCAGGAGAGGGTGAAGAAGGCTTCAACGGCACTTTATGCATGTAAAAGAATGCTGGGGTGTACGTGGGGCTTATCGCCCTCTCTTTCTCATTGGGTTTTTACAGCGATTGTAAGCCCTATCCTATACTATGGAGTTCTTGTTTGGTGGAAAGCCACACAAAAATCAACCTCAAAAAATTAGAGGGGTTATGCAGACTATCAATGCTTAGCATTACGGGAGCCCTGAAAACAACCCCGACAGCTGCACTGTATGCCATTCTGCACATTCCACCTGTAGACTTGGTAGCGAAGAACATAGCGTTAACAACTGCAACCAGGCTCGGTGCCTCGGGGCGCCGACAATACGGCCATAATAGTATAGCGTCATCAATGACAAGACGAACAGACTACCTGATTCCCTATCTGCGCTTCGAGGGAGATCTTAAGGCCACAATAGAGGTGGACGGTGGGCGCAAGGGTGCTCAATTGGCGGACGAGGTGATACATGTGTACACCAATGATTCCAAAGTAGTGGAAGGAGTAGGGTCTGCGGTATACTGTGCTGTTCCGGAAATAAACAGATCATACAGGCTGCCGGATTACTGTAGCGTTTTCCAAGCGGAAATAGTAGCCGTAACCAAAGCAGTAGACACTCTGAAAGAAAATAGCCCAACCTGCAATCGTGTTAACTTTTATATTGACAGCCAAGCAGCAATTAAGGCAACAATCTCGCACAGCACAGCATCTAAATGCGTGTTAGAGTGTAAGCAGTCCCTGGAGATAATCGGGACAGGGAGAAGCATACATCTATATTGGTTCCCAGGGCATATGGGAATAGTTGGGAATGAAAAAGCGGATGAACTAGCGAAAAAGGGCGCATCCCTTGAAGCTTGCTCCGTAGACGTCCCAATTAGACTGGGCGAAATTAAGCGAAGGCGAGAGGTGCACATGATCGACCAAGCAGGAAAGGCGTGGGTTCAAGCGCGGCGCTGTAAAGTGTCGAAAATTATGTGTATGTCTTACAACCTTAGACTAACAAAGTTGCTTCTATCATTAAAAAGAGAGGACTGTAGACTCCTGACGGGTATTCTGACTGGACACTGCCTTCTGGCGTCACATGCCTTTAAATTAGGCTTGATCAGTGATAGCAGATGTAGGAAGTGCGGACTGGAGGAGGAAACGATCGAGCACGTTCTTGCCCTGCGCTTGCCAGGCTGAGACTCCAGCTATTAGGAGTGATACAGCTGTCAGATCTAGAAGCAGCAAGTGGCTTAAATCCTTGGAAGCTTCTAGTATTTGCCAAGAGGACGGAGTTATTTTACATAGGTCCTGGTTTTTGATAGGGTTTTTCAGTTTGGTCATTAAAACAAACTTCTGGTAACACTACGGTCTTATTCAGTCTATGTGAGGTCCTCATGGACCGGCCAGTTCAACCTAACCTAACTTAGTGTAGAGTCCGCACTTTTAATGCAGATACACATTATCGCGCGACTCAACGAAGGCCTAATTGTTACAAATAAAAGGAATCTAGTGGTCAGACTGCAAAATCTTGGGACACACAGCGTCAATGTAATACACAGTTCGGCGCCGCCATCATAAGAATCGACTACCAATTTCATTATTGGCAAGATGTTTGTATAGATTTTGTTTTATAAACTGCGAATGAGTTATTTTCATCCCAGCTAAGTAGCCAATTTTATAGACGTCAACAAATAATTAACGCAAATCGTCAATACCCAAATAATTGCCAAACATACTAGCTTTATATAGAACACTTGTGGCATAGACGCGGAAAAACTTTGTACGGACCATTATATTGAAAACATATTTTTTTTTTTTTGATCGTGAATACAGCTGATTTTTGGTATGAAGTTAAAAGTGTTAATTTATTTGACAATCTAGTGAGACAAACTGATTACAATTAAGCAAGTATAAAATTGGTCCAACGTAAATCAGTTATTATGATCATACTAGTAGACCCGGCAGACGTTGTTCTGCCTTAAATATGGTATATCTGCATACATTTTAATAAGCTTTCCCGTCTAACTCTGCCCCGCCCCTTTACTTTTTCCTAATCCTTTTATTCACTCCTCCCTCCGTCTTTTTACATTCATCTATCTCCATCCTCGTCTCATTCAATCTCTTTCTCAGTCTCCTTCTCTCTTTTCTCTTCTCTCAAGTTCTTCTCATTCTTCTTCATCCCTTATTGCCAGTCCCAGAGGGTGGTATGTATTTTGTTCCAGTCGCATTCCGAGTCCTAGTCCCAGTCCCACTTTGAGTCTCAGTCCCAGTCCTAGTCCTAATCCCAGTCCGTCTCTGATCTAATTCCCGGAAAAAAGGATCGTAAATACTAATATAGGCAAATTTTTATACCAAATTTCAGGCAAATCGAATAGGACGTATGTAAGTAGGTATGTGGGTATTATTAATTCATGTTTTTATTTCGCCTTCGCATACATAGTTATCAGGTGTGCCAGGTTGATGCAACACCTTTCATTTGATATCCATGTTACGCACACATTCTAGGGGTATCCGGGCCCACGTTTTGGCCTATATCTCGAGACCCTAGTCACCCAGGGGTATGAAAATTACCCTCTACTAAAGCATTCATCAACAGCTTTCATTTGATATCCATATTCTATAAACACATTCTAGGGGTACCAGGGTCCACGTTTTGGGCTATACCTTTGAGACTCTGTGCGTCGATCGCAACCAAACCTATGTGCAAACCACCACGTGAGATATACGCAACTTATGTGAAAGTTTGAACAAAATCTACCGGCTAGTTTTTGATTCTATAAGCCTCACACAATCGGACATTAATTTTTATATTGTAACGAACTTGCTGCAAATCCTCTTATTTGCCCTTTTGCTAAGTTCGTATCACTAAACTGTTGAATAAATGACTCCAATATTGAATTATGGAAAAATGGCCTTTATTAAAGTACTTCACAACAACACTTATACTTTGCAACTAGCTTGCTTAACAACCAAACTGATTGATAGCTCAAATGAAACTCTACTATTGCCCGCCAGATTGCGTGCTTAATCAATAACTGCTTGATAGCTCAACTCAAACTGAATTCCAGCGCCTCTACATTTGTTGCCTTTTATACTCTCTGATTTCGCATCTTCTAGGGGCTTCCAGAATCTACTAGTCCATCAGCTCTCAAACTTCCCAGCTGTTACTACAATTGCACGATTTTATAACTTACTCTTATTTGGAATCCAAATCTATACATAAAGTTTTGGTTGTAAAGATAGAGATTTGGGCTATTAGCGAGCTTTGGGCAATTTTGTTTAGCTATATTTTATTAAAACAATTTGTTTTAAAATAATTTGTTAAAAATAAACGGTTGTGAGCACGCAAAGAAATCAATTTGTAATATGGCACTATTGTGAATATTTACACTGCATTACCGGCAGTTACTATCATACGCTAGATGTCAGGCAAGCTGTAAGTTTTAATTGATTGATAGAACAGCTAATAAGAGAATTTTATATTGGTTGCGCAAGATGCGCAAGGGTCAGGCTAGTAATACTTATTTGTGATCGGTTCGTCTCACTGGATTGCTATATAAATAAACCCAAATGCTTTATACGAAAAATTTGCTTTATTTACCGCTAAGTGTAATAGAACAAAATCACACTTAACTGAACTTCATTGCACTTAAATTGCAATCAATTAAAATTAAACTGATTGTGATCCCTTGAGTTAGCAGCAGATTGGTAGTTTGTACTCATCTATGTAGATATCTGGTTCGTTCGTGAATCACATTATCGAATCTTCGGTCGTCTAGTTATCCCCTTTTCCTCTGTATCTGTTGACGCCGTTGTTTCCAGTCTTTTTTGGTGATTAAATTGTCGTTGTTGCTGTGGCAGCGAATTTTCACTCTGTCATTGAATGATCGTTGTAGTTGTAACTCCAACGTTTTTTCGGTCCATTAAATGTTTCTTTACAGTAAAATTATGAATTAATCACTTACATACAACGTTTTTCGCGTCGATGCTTTACATACTTATTGACTTTTATTCTTACACCCAGCATTTTGGTATTTGTTTATCCTTGCGAATTTATGCATAGCTTTTGGTGATTATTGAGATTTTGGTTTGTGAAATATTACACATTGCTATATGCATACGTACATAAGTAAACATAAACGAGTGAATGCACATTCTGTATATGCATTCGTTGCAAGGAAAGGAAATTTCCTAGCTCCACTTATAAATTGAGCATTTTATCTTAATGAACATGGCATCTCGAAGATTATGGTTGTTTACAAAATTCACAACAGCCATATATTTTGTTCTAATTTATTTAATATCCGGCATATATAAAGTACCGCTACGTTATGTGTTTAGTGCGTGTGTACTATACGGAGGTGTTACGGAGGTGGAAGATATTATCGCGATGTGATTTAGCGTAAGCTCATTTAAAATTGTTTTGATTTTAGATTTTTGTAAGAATTACGTAAATTTTTATTTTGTTTATTTGATTGGGGAAAACTTTCGCATTTAAATTTTCCACACACTTAAATAAATAGTAATTTTGTTGATCACTTGAGAGACCTTGACTATTTTTGCACGCGTTTAAGAGCTCATTATAGAAACCTGATAAATATCCCAATCTATAATATAATAATATAAATGTAGTTTAAAAAAACTAAAAAACACGCAAATATCGTGCTGTTTTAGTATCTGCAATCCACTTAGATATTTGCTGTTGATAGCATCGTAGCACAGAGGTTCGCGTCTCCGCTATTAAGCACAACTCGTTTTGCCGCTAATTGCCGCTAGATGGGTCTAACTCTCCTTTGCGTGCCTAGGCAAGAGAGTTACAAACAAGCGTCATACAAGTGAAGCTAATATAAGCGTGTTAATAAGGATAATGGGAATCTGTTCTCAAATAATTGCATTGTCATCGGTCCTTGATACGTATGCAAATTTTCAAATTAAACAGACTTCTAGAAACCGGTGAAAATTAAGCTCAAAGATTCCGTTACATACATACATGGATACATAAATAGATACAGGCCAAGCTAATAAAAGCGTGTTAAAAATAAGTCGGGTTTTCCTTCCTGATGCTATAACTCCAGAACGTACTAACCGATTTCCACGGGTTTGCATTCGTTGGAAAGGATCGACACAGGGTCTCGAGATATAGGCCAAAACGTGGACCCGGGTACCCCTAGAATGTGTTTATAGAATATGGATATCAAATGAAATCTGTCGATGAGTGCTTTAGTAGAGGATAATTTTCATTCCCCTGGGTGACTAGGGTCTCGAGATATAGGCCAAAACGTGGATCAGGGCAACACTAGGATGTGAGTGTAATATGGATATCAAATGAAAGCTGTTGATGTGTGCTTTAGTACAGAGTAAGTTTTATGCCGCTGGGTGACTAGGGTCTCGAGATATAGGCCAAAAGGTGGACCCGGATACAACTAGAATGTTTTTTCACATTATGGATATCAAATTGAAGCTGTTGTTGTATGCTTTAGTACAGGGTAGTTTTCATACCTATTGCTGATTAGGGTCTCGAGATAAAGGCCAAAACGTGGATCAGGACAACACTAGGATGTGTGTGTAATATGGATATCAAATGAAAGCTGTTCCTGAGAGCTTTAAAGTAATTTTCATCGTGATATTCGATTTAGTCGCATCAACCTGGCAAAGCTGATAAATATGCACGCGAAGCCGAAAGAAAGACATGAATTAATAATACTCACATACCTATTTACACGTCCTATTCGATTTGACTGAAATTTGGTATATAAATTTGCCTATATTAGTATTTACGATGCTTTTTTCCGGGAAGTAGACCAGAGACGGACTGGGACTGGGATTAGGATTAGGACTGGGACTGAGACTGAGACTCGGAGTGGGACTGGGACTGATATTCGGAATGGGGCTGGAACAAAATACATACCACCCTCTGGGACTGGCAATGAGATAAAGAAGAATGAGAAAAACTTGAGAGAAGAGAAAAGAGAGAAGGAGACTGAGAAAGAGGTAGATGAAGCGAAAAATACGGAGGGAGGAGTGAATACAAATATTAGGAAAAAGTGTAGAGGGGCGAGGGCATAGTTTGACGGAAAAAGCTTATTAAAATGTATGCAGATAGACCAAATTTAGGGCAGAACAACGTCTGCCGGGTCTGCTAGTATTAATATAACTAACAGCAACGAACACGAAAATAGCAATGAAAAAATTTATCAAATTTCAACAATTATATTATTTGTTTTTTATGAATTAAGCGGGGATTGCACTTATTGATTTGTAATGAATCAAATCATTTAATTTTGAATTTATTTAATAATTTGGGAAAAGTTTAAACAAAGTCCCAAGTTTACAACAACTAAGGCATGACATCGTTGAATGTATTTGTAACAGTTCAAATATCGTAGGAGTGCAGGTTCAAATCCCACTCCTGGGAGAAAAGGCTTTGAAGAGATTTACAGGGTGTAATCGAAACAGTTGTCGTCTTGTCCATCCTGATGTCACGCTGTTTAAGTTTGCGCCAAATTATTAAATACAATTTTTTTTTTTTTTTTGATAATTTGTGGAAAAAATCTTCTATGAATTTTGTAACTGAAACTATGTAGACCAGTCTTTAAAACATTTTCGAAAAAATTCCGAAATTCGGGAAAATTTTACGAAAATTTTGAAATCTTTTCAAATATTTTTTGAATATGAATTTTTGTAAACAATTAAATATGTACAACTTTTCCTACAAATTGGCTGGGTAGGTCCCACATGTTTTATGTCGACTCCGAACGGCATATGCAAGGCAAATGAGTTTTCACTGAGAAGCTTTTTTCATGGCAGAAATATACTTGGGAGTGTTTGCCTAATTACTGCCGAGGGGCGACCACGCTTGGAAAGCTTTTCTAATTGAAAAAACTTGTTTCTAAATTTTTGATGAAGCTTTGTCCGTAACGTGAATCCAGGTACTTCGGTGTAGTAGGCGGAAACGCTATCACCATCTCTCAAAAAACGTATTGATTTCAGACAATTTTTTCTTCCGACGGGTGGTTGAGAGTTTTCCATACAAAGTGCGTATAACTTTATTTTTTATATGCGTGTTTCGAGAAACCTATAAATTGTATTTTATTAGAGTAAAATTGCTTGCGCTACAAAACTGCAGACTCCAAAATATTCAAAAAAGTCTAAGTAAAAAGTACGGAAAATTTGTAATTTTTTCTAATTTTCGATTTTTTTCGAAAACGCTTTTGAGATGGTATGTATAGCTTCGGTTACAACATTATACAAGTTTTCTCTTGATATATCGAAAATAAAAAAAGGACTTAATTTACGAAGTTTAATAGAAACTATAATTAACCCAAAAGTCAACTTTAACAATAAAAACATCGCCATATTGGAACCTTTCGTGACGGGATTGCTTTTGTGTAACTTTTTTCACATTTATTGCTTATTTTTTAGAGCACTGAGTTCTTCGTCCACTCCGCGATATTTTTCCCTGAGTCTGGTTTCTGTGGAGTCTTTATAGGTATTTTTTTTAAGTTCCCGTGCCCTGGGAGCATTGGGATAACGCAGTAGTTTATATAGTCAAAGCGTCTAGTGCTTCAGTCTTTAACATCTGGAATTAATGTCGCTATCAATCTTTCGCATTATTCATTTTTCCAGCAGTTTTGCCGCTGCTTTAAAGTTGTATCACTGGCTCTTGATCAGTCTGGTTGTTTGCTTCCCGTAGCCTTCGTATTTCCTAAATCTCAGAGCTTTAGTTCTCTGTGTAGATGTTTGGAGCTTACAGCTTTTTCTGAAGGGGTTTACTTCCAGTTTTAACATGTACAGCAGCGCATCGGGCGTAATGTTAGTTTTGCTTTGTCGAGCTCTGATGTTTGTCATCAAACTGCTTAACTGCTGTTTAGATGTTGTGTTAGACTCTGTTGCAAACATAATTTGCACCCATTTGGGAATATTCGCCTTAGGAGTAAATTATCTTGCTACATCTCCAGAGACGGTATCGAAGACAATTTTTAGCTGTATTTTCTTTTTCTTACGAGTATGAATTCGGTTTTTTCTATGGCCAGCTGTATTCTGCGCGAGTTTACCCACTCCTTCGAGAGGACTTTGATCTGATTCATTTTTCTGTGTGTCTATTTTGTGTTTCGGCCTTTTAGAACTTTCATCGTAGGTGACATTCCATAGATCATATGACTTTCATGGTCTGCGAGCCATCTGCGGTTTGGTATATAAGTGTTCCATCTTTAAAATAGTTTCTGATATTGCGCTATAGCATCATGGCACTCAGAATCGTTGATCCATAATGTGCGGTATGTCTTATGTGGTGTTTGACCAATCCAACCTTCCTGATTCCCTTGGCTTTGTTGCTATTTCATTTCATTGCGTTGATTTTCCATTAAGCATGTGCAATTAATCTGTCTGAAAGGATTGACTAATCTAATAATCATTTATACTATGTGCAAAAATATAGTTGTGCTTTATTTGATGAAGTCTAAACTTAAATAATAACATAACAAAATTCGGATTTATTAGATTGGGATTTCTAAATTTTCTGATTAGTCGTATAATTTATTAATTTAAATGACCAAAATGCGTTTAATCTGCAAGATAATTTTAATTAAGTGAAACTTGATACTTGATATATTTAAATAACTAAGCTTTGATTAATCGGCATAGTCGCTTAATAAATTAATCGCACACCCCAAAATGTATGTATTTTATCAAAATAATTCGCCTACATGCATGCTATCTCTGTCGATTAATTTATTAATCATATTTCTTGTCTACTTTCAGGTAAGCACAATTATCCAAATTGCCACGTTTTTTAATCAAATATTATGTAAGTCATATTGTAGTTATTTTATATCTTACGATTTTTTGGTTTTAACCTATTTTGCTTTGATTATCTAACATTTCCCTTCATATCTAGATACTTACTTACATCTGCATCTATAGTGTACAATGCACTAAATCAAGCAAAACAGAAATCAATAAAGTTTATTAAAATAAATTGAGAAATTAAAAGCTATGAATGACAAATGTAGTTCAATCATACCGTATTGAGTTTTTAGACAGCAAAGCTTTGAAGAAAAAGTAAATAGTGAGCATTTCTTTATTGGCAGTTGTAGTTCCACAGATATCTATTACAAAAAACAGGTTTTGATGAATGAATGAATGAAAGTCTTTGGATTGAATAGAGTATAGATAATGGAAGTCTCTTAAAAATACACTGCCTCAGCTCATGCAAGCTCATCTGATTGATTACTTTTATATGCATGCATATCTACAGCAGCGAACACTAAAGTAGCAGTGGAATATTTTATCAAATTCCTTCAGTTAAATTCTTTTTATTTATTTTCGAAATTTAGGAAAAAACTTCATGTATGTAACTGAAACTATGCAAAGCTATCTCAAAAATATTTTCAAAAATTCGAGAAAATTTAGATTTAATCTTTTTACATTTTTTCTGAATTTTCAGAGTATGCCGTTTTGTAGCTCTATCAATTTAAGTCTAACAATGTATAAAAGTACAAGTTATAGATCTTTCTAAATTTGCATTGGTTTTTAGCAAATTTTTTCCCGAAGGGTTCGCCACATTTTCTTTCATATAAAAAACAAGTAAGGAAGGCCAAGTTCGGGTGTAATCGAAAATTACATACTCAGCTTAGAGCTATGGAGACAAAATAAGGGAAATTCACCATGTAGGAAAATGAACCTAGGGTAACCCCAATGTAACGTTTTTAAATAAAGGTCGTTTAGTTTTATATTGAGGCCTCTTACATTCTGGTAGTACACAGTAAGGTCGGATATCAAATTTAGTTTTTTGACTCGGTGTTCAGACGAGGAGTTGAGGCTATATTATTGAAGTTCCTGTTCGGCCTATATTGAAATTCACGGACAAAGGTTCCAGACGGCTAAAACGAACTATTTAAAAGTGCGTCGTAATCCTTTGGGCCTACATCAATTCTAAAAGAGGAAACATTTCGCGGATAGTTGAAATTAAATTTTCTAATTGTTATGTCATCAGTTTTAATTTTAGAAGCAGTGTAATATCTCAGATCTTCTACGGTGGTATCTATATTGAACCTAGAAACAAAAATTGATTTTTTTGTGGTACTACAATTAGCTTCCTAGGTATTTGTCCCCAGGGGGAGTATTTGTAAGCTCGAGTTTTTTCCTAAAGGAGGGCTTTGTTGTAACACAATTGGATGCTGATGCCTCCACAGAAAGAGGATTAGGTGAAGCTAAATCGATTAGTTCAGTTGTTTGGAGAGGAGGAATATTCGAAATTTGATTTGACGTCGAAGTACTGGAAGAATCGTTAGGTACAGAAAAATTGTGAGGATCTTTTGAAAGTGGCTAGATGGAGATAGTCCCTATATAACAGAATAGAAAATATAAACGCTCTCCGGAAAAAAGTATTCAAAAATCAATACGAATTTGAGAAGCCTATAACTTTATACTCTATTATGCTTGGTTTTCGCTAGGTCAAATTTGACCGCAGACTTGGTCACATCATGAAAACGGCTTGTTATACAACGTCAAATACATTTGCCGTGTTTTGACTACAAAGTAGAACTAAGTTGATTAATAAGTAAAAACAACATTTGTCTAACGGTATAGCAAACTTGATATTAAAGTTTCGTTTTGGCCTAATGAAAAACAAGCATTAGACTAAAATTAAATGGGCTACAAAAGTGCATACTCCAAAAAAATTCAGATAATTCTAAAAAAAGCTGCGTATTTTTGGTAAACATTTTTTCGAATATTTTCGAAAACATTTTTGAGATTGGTTTGCAAAATTTCAGTTACAAACTTCATGAAAGTTTCTTCTTAAATTATCGAAAGTATTAAAAGAAGAATTTAGTTAATGAAATATGATAAAAACTGCCATTGCTATTCTCGGGCACGTGATTTGCGTGCAGCGCAGACACAAATAATTTAATTTGTTGTTTTGATTTTTTTTAATAACTTTCAAAATTTTTTATATTTAAGTGCTTTCAGATGGACTTTATATTTGCTGCTGATTAAAACAATTTAATGTTATCACTTAAGTTTTGGTTTTTGCCCTTGAATTTTGTTTTGTTTTTTCTCATTTTTTTTTTTTTTTGCTTTGATTTCTACTTAAATACTTCATATAAGTATGTACATATGTTATATAGTTGCTGTTATCTGTAATTTATTATTATTTTATTTTGCTGCAGTTTCCGACTTTTATTTGCTGTTTTAGTAGTTTATTACTCAGAATGAAAAGCAATTTTACTGATAAATTTTAATATATCAGCTACATTTCTGACTCAGCCTTGCTTGGGTGTCAGCCTAAGGAATTGGTCCTTTGTTACAGCTTTTTAATCACTCGAAAATACCGGGTTTATGTTTTTGAATACCGCTGTTTTCGTGATAACGGCAATTTTATTTACATTCTGCAGTGTTGCCATTTTTTTGTCTCAAATATGCTCATGGAAAAAATTTTTAGTTTTGAGATATAAGCGTGCTTGAAGCTATTTGGCGTTTTATGAAGTCTCGAGAAATCTATTGCAAAAACTTTGCATAACCGCTTTGATATAGGGCTGAGTATTGGCAACAATTTTCGTACGCTGATACCCTAACGCCAAGCCCGGTAGCAACGCAAAGTGCGCAAATATTCGCGCTAAGTAGTCTTTCGGCGTTTCTCGGTAACTTTTTCGCATAGTATAATACCTGATAACGTGTTAATAATAATAACGTGTTAATAATATTGCCCAATGAAACCCTAGCGAAAACTGACATAAAATGGTCAAATAGAGTATCCAAAGATGCTTACTCTCAACTGGAGGAATTATTCTGCTGATAACCTCATTTACTTATTAAGAAACTATGATTTCAGCGTATTAAAAAATATGCATCTCAATGACTCGGTTGAATATATAAATACCTCCTTATCACACTGCATGGGTTTATTAACATCAGAACAAGACAGGATAGTGAGGTTGAGAAATAAGTGGTACGATCATGAACTGACCGAAATTAACAAATTAAAAATCCAATTGCACTCACAAGCCAGAAGATCTGGTGAATTTTCGGAATATAATACGGTTGCGAAGTATTATAAGAAACTAATCAAAATTAAAAAGATGTAAGTATATGGAGAAAAATATTGCCTTAAATTCTTCTGATAGGAAATTAATGTGGAAACAGCTCAAGCAAGCAGTAAACTTAACTGAGGTGCGTGACAATATCCTGACAGTGATTGTAAATGGTATAAGATATGAAACACCCGAGGATATAGCTCAAGCATTGAATTCCTTCTTTGTTGATAGTATTGGTGACATAAATCGAGAAATCGAAACTTTGGATAGTGGCAACAGTGTGCAATACACGGTTAGCACATGTCTGAAATTCCAAAAAGTTACGGTTGATGATGTCATATTGGTAGCTAAAAGGTTAAAAAATAAAATCGGAGGAACAAATTTACTATCAGAAGGAGTAATTAAGGATTCGGTGTCATACATGGGACATTTCTATGCGGATAAATAAATCATTAGTAGAGGGAATAGTGCCTGACGCATGGAAAATATCAACAATAGTGCCAATAAAGAAGGTAAAAAATTCATTAAAGGCAGAAGATCTGAGACCGATCAACACGTTGCCGAATATCGAAAAAATTCTAGAAACAGTAGTAAAAGATCAGCTCATAAGTTACTTGGAAATAAATAAAATACTAATTAAAGAACAATCCGGTTTCAGAGAAGGCCACTCTTGTGAAACGGCTTTAAATTATGTAATATCGAGTTGGAAAGAAGAACTAAATCAAAAGAAAAGTATACTTGCGGTTTTTATCGACTTGAAGAGAGCATTTGAAACTATAGACAGAAATATAATGATTAAAAAATTAGAAAAAATTGGAATTAGGGGCAACAGCTGCAGTGGTTTCAGAGCTTTTTAGGTAACCGAAGACAAAAAACAGCCATTGAGTCGGTTGTCTCGGAAGAGGTATTGACAGGAATTGGATTGCCACAAGGATCGGTTTTGGCACCGGTCCTATTTAACATATATATAAATGATATATCTTCGGCGCTAAAACATAGTAAAATAAGGCTGTTTGCGGATGACGCACTGCTCGAAGTAAGCGAACTTGATATCATGTTAGCTAGGAGCAAAATGCAGGAAGACTTGAACACCCTATACAGGTGGCTTTGTAACAATTAGCTTAAACTTAATGTTAATAAAACCCACTTTATGGTCATATCTAGAGCGATGAATAAGGAATCTTGTAATATCGAGCTAAAAATAATGAACTCAAACATTAACGAAGTTAAAACTTTCAAGTACTTAGGGGTTCAGATTGATAATAAATTAAAATTTAATGATCATATTGATTATATATTTGCCAAAATAGGCAAGAAAATTGGTTTTTGGAAAAGGTCATGCAAATTTATCAGTAGAAAATACAAACTGAAAGTGTATAAATCCATCATAGAGCCGCATTTCATATATTGTCCCACAATATTCTTTATGGCCAATGTAACTCAGGTAGATAAGCTACAAAAAAAAAAAATAAATGTAAGGCGCGATAACCTCCGAAGAGATCTAAGGCCGAGCTTCTCTTCCAATTTGCGTCGTGCTCCTCTTGATTTTCCCTACAAATTGGCCGGACGGGACCTACATGTTTTATGCCGACTCCGAACGGCATCTGCAAGGCAGATGAGTTTTCACTGAGAGCTTTTCATGGCAGAAATACACCCGGAGCGCTTGCCAGTCACTGCCGAGGGGCGACCCCGCTTAGAAACATTTTCTTCTAATTGAAAAACCTTATTTCTAAAATTTTGATGTTGCTTGCCCGGGAGTTGAACCCAGGGCATACGGTGTGATAGGCCGAGCACGCTACCATCACACCACGGTGGCCGCCAGATAAGCTACAAGTTATGCAAAATAAAGCTATGAGATTTATATTAAACATGAGGTATGATACTCCCATTAATAACATGATAGAAGCACTAAACTGGTTGAGTATAAAACAGCTCATATTCTACCACAGTATGAAATTTGTATTTAATATTAAGCACGGTAAATTACCAACATACCTCAGCGAAAAGCTTAGATATGTAAATGATGCACATTCATACGTAATCAGAGAAAACAATAATTTTAGATTACCTCTTTTCAAAACAGAAGTGAACAAGCAAAATATATTTTATAAGGGCCTGAAATATTTCAATGAACTTCCTAATCACATAAAAAGTAGTAATAACTTCAATACCTTTAAAAAAAGTTTATTGAAGCATTGTAAAACCCTTCCAATAAGATAAAGTTTTTTTTTCTTTTATTTTTTACATGACATACCGATACTGGAGCGCGAAAAGGGAATGGTAATACTGGTAGCAGCAAAATACAATGCACCCGGCCCTAAGGAAAAGAAAATCAGTCGCCACCTGTAACTCCAGACAGTTCCAATAACAAATTTCGCTGGAATTCGGTATTTTCAGCCTATATTTACTGTTGCTGATCGGGATCACTCGCATTCCGACAGCATTAATATAACAATAAAATTATATGATGTGTAACCAAAATAAGGTCAAACCAAAGTTGGAGCAGGGGGGATTGGAAACACGTCCTTTTCAACCTCCCAATATATTTTGAGATGTGCTGATCGGAATCTTCATGCGTTCCGACAGCGTCTTTACTAAACAAAGTTGAGGGGTGATTGGGTACACTTCAATTTCCAACATCCAAAGACATGTTTAGCTGTGTTGATCGGAGACCAATACATTCCGACAGCTTAAAATACAAATATAATTGAAAAATATAAGTTCCAAATTTTGTTGCCTTAAGCTGGGAGCCCTGGAGGATTGGAAACGCGTCCTTTCCAACCTTCCTTAAATGACTGGCTCCCAGACTCGTCCGTTTGTTACGCCAGTAAATATGCTGATCGGAATCACATGGCATTCCGACAGCATATTCAATAGAACTAAGTGATTTTAATAATGAACTGTGTTTAGTAGTTTAAGTTTTAGGCCTAAACAGCCGTAATAATAAATAAATTAAATTAAATTAAATTAAATCAACTTAGCTTTGTTTGCGCGTTCCAAACAAATGACCTGGAAACTGTCGACCAAGAAAAGTTCTCAGTGGCCCCTGTATTATGAAGTCACAATGTTATCGTTGACATCGGCGCCATTGCGCCACGTTGGCATATCAGCACGTATAGAATCGACATAAGTGCGGAATATCTATAAGCTTTGATAAAAATGGAAGTAATGTTTTACTAAAAAAGCCACTAATAATTTTTGAGTCCCTTCAAAGTAGTTAAAGTTCTAATGAAACAGACCATTACATCCCTCTCATATTTTTCCACACCAGAAAGCTAAACAAAATACTAGAAGAAGAAATTTATATATTTACTAGAAGACCCAGCAGACGTTGGTCTGCCCTAAATTTGGCCTACCTGCATACATTTTAATAAGCTTTTTCCGTCTAACTCTGCCCTCCCCCCCTCTTCACTTTTCCCAATCCTTTTATTCACTCCTCCCTCCGTCTTTTTCGCTTCATCTATCTCCATCTTCGTCTCATTCTATCTCTTTCTCAATCTCCTTCTCTCTTTTCTCTTCTCTCAATTTCTTCTTTCTTCTGCATCCCTTATTGCCAGTCCCAGAGGGTGGTATATATTTTATTCCCGTCCCTGTCCCACTCCGAGTCTCAGTCCCAGCCCTAGTCTTAATCCCAAACACCGGCGACCAACCAACACACATTTTAGCCTTTCTTTTTATATATATAGATTTTTATTTTTCTCACTTCACTATAATATTAAAACGAAATGCAGTTTTCGTTGCTTTTGAAATTCGGCTTAAAAATTGCACATGGAACAACTAAAGACTCCTGAATTAAAAAAATGTCATAGTACCTCTAAATCGCGGGCCCCCTCAGTAGTTTAGGAGTCCATCGGGAGCAAACATAGCGACACGTGATTTTTATATATTAAGATGTTTGAGAGTAAAGAGAGGTGTGAAAACTGAAAAAAAATTTCAACTTCAAAATAGTATCACAAGTGAAAGCTCATTCGTGTTTAAAGATTTAATGTTTATAATATTACAAACCATGATCATTAGGTCATCACAAATCAATCATAACAACAAAATAGCTCTTACCCAGTTACATACTCATTATGACTTTATATCCCATTAGATCGGTTCGCCAACTTGTCTATATTAATTTAAACAAATGATTCTAATTATATTGTACGAAGTATAATATCATAAACTTTGCTACCATGCATACGTCAAACAAATTCTAAATGAGAACTAAACGCGCTTTGTGTAAAATGTTTAACCGGCCTCTAATATAACGAGTCACTTTACGTATATTGCTTGTTAATAATCATCATCATGCCGACAAGGAAGCAATAAACGTCAGAAAGATAGAAAGAACAGATTCTGACGTATTTCAATCTACAATGAGCAATTGGGTTTCGCCTTTTGCTACTTCAAGGAACACATTTTCTGATTTCATAATTTCTTTTTTATAAAAAAAATAGCCTTTCTTCGCCTAAAGGTGTTTGCTTACTTAAGCGCAGCGGCAATCATTTGTCACAATAAATTTGTTAAAATTGAAATTTCTATTATAATGGATAATGATGATTATTGCACCACGCAAAGATTTTTATTAAATTTTTCTTTTGTTATTTTAGTATTTAGTTCTTTAATTTCAATGTGTTCCATTTCTTATAATCGTATTGCGTATGTTGGCGGCTGGTTTTGTTTTATATTTGTTGGTGTTTTGTCTATTTTTGACGCTAAACATTATGCCTTGGTGTCCGACATTATTGTTGGTTTGACTATTTTTAATTATATTTCATTCATAAGGTAAGAAATTTGCGTTGGGACGCTAAGAGCTTGGGCGATCATAGTCTGCTGCCCCTATTTGCACATGACACACGGAGTGATAAAATGAAGGTCAAACAAATTCACTGTATGGCTGTGCCATTAATATTTAATCGTGTAAGTTGAGTAATTATTTTCTCAATTAATCGATTACTTGATTTTTGAAAATATTTGATTTTTACATGGTTAACCAAAATTTGTTCAGATTCTCCATTTTAA
Source organism: Eurosta solidaginis (assembly GCF_040869045.1). Lineage (NCBI taxonomy): Eukaryota > Metazoa > Arthropoda > Insecta > Diptera > Tephritidae > Eurosta > Eurosta solidaginis. The sequence goes on from NC_090320.1 coordinate 268,071,521, forward strand.
TTAATGGAGATAGTCGATTAACTGAGTAACTTAATCGTTCATATGTTCCTTTTAAGCTAATCGGATTAATCGATTGAGTAACTTTAAATTTGATTAATTAAAATGTGTAGTTATTAATTTATTTATTAATTGCATATTCCTAATAAAATATATTAAAAATAATACATATCAGTTTTAAATTATGAAGGTTAAGTGTTTTCAACTAAAAGTTTTAACCGAAAATTAAATCATATAAAGTATTGAGGAAAAAAGACTGAAAACAAAGAAAATTTTAAATAAGTTTTATGTCTGTATTGGAAGTGATCGTCCATAAATTAACCATCTGTATTCTATCATAGGATTTAGAACTACAAATTTATTGGAATATCCCCCTTATTGGTCTGCCGTTTGAAAAACACCTTATTTAGGAAAAGTTTTTTAACACATCATTTCAGAATTTGTTTCAAAGACACACTGTAGGCATAAATTTAACATGTTTTTACGTTAGATAAGGCGTGTATGGAAAAAAGTCTTAAATTTGTAACTGAAATTTTACGGTTTCTTAGTAAATTTTTTCAAACCTAGCCTATTTTTCCAAAACAAATTAAGGGCCGCATTCTCTATTGCGAACGATAGCTAAGACGAACGAATCTTAACATCTTCGTCTAGCAATGTTTTATTTTCTATCACTTTCGTTCGTTTCTTACGTCATGTCAAAGAGGAAGGCCTCAGCAATTGTCAGATGATGAAAGTGACAGAGAATACCATTGCTAGGCGAAGTTGTTAAGAGACGATTCTTTCGTCTGATCATTCGTTTCAAGCCAAATTCAGCCACAGATCATATGGAAAGTTTTTTAAGTAGAATGAACTGTTTTAGAGTCAAATAAAAGTTTTATCGAGTCAATCGAATTGAAGGACGGAGGTCTTATTTAAGTCGTATGAAAAGTCAGATGAATTTTTTTCTAAGTGAAATAAAAAACTTTTACCACAGATAAAACCTTTTTCAAGTTAAGTTACATATTAACGAATCAAAACCCCTTCTCAAATAGATCCAACTGTTTTACATGTAAAATGAATCCTTTTTTCAAATCAAACCTAATTCAAGACAAACCCGTTTTTAATTGCAATAAAATCTTTCCCCAATCAAAGAACCCCCTTTCAATGAATTAAATTTCTCTTGATAGAACGAACTGGTTTTCAAATCAAATGAAACCTTTCCAAGTCAAATGAAACTTTTTAAAACAAATAAAGCCTTTATCAAGTCAAACTAAACACTTGTCAAATGAATCGAATTGTTATACATTATTATTATATGAAATCTTTTCAGCTTAAATCAAACTTTTTTCAAGGCAATTAAACTTTTCTTAAGTTGAATAAAACCTTTTAAAACAAAATAAATTTTCCTTCAAGTAAAATTAAACCTTGAAATAAATTAAAACTAATAGAACAAACCGCTTTTAAAATTAGTTGAAACCTTTTCAAGGCAAGTGAATCCTCCTTGAACTCAAAGGAAACATTAATTAAACGTTTTCTAAGACAAACAAACCCCTTCTCAAAACCCAACACAAATGAATACAATGTAAATGAAACTTTTTCCTAGTCATATAAGACCTTTTTGTAATTTTAATTTATAGAAACTCAACTAAACCTTAATTACAACCAGGAAATCTAATTCCTTACTCATAACGGATCCAGGAATATTTTCTAACTTAAGAAGTGTTTCATTTCACATACTCCTCCCTTGTTGCCATATGTCTAACCTTGTATCGGCTTCTTAATCTAGACTTAATTTTTAACATACCCTTTCCACCATATAAGCAAAGATCTCTGGTTATAAAAATTCATGCATATATTCTCGTTTCGCGGCTCAATTTGTGACTGTAGCATTGTGCTTTATCTGTTGATTGTCCTATTCCATTAAAAACATTTTTTTTTTTTAATGTTCCCTGGCATAGCCTTAGATACGAAATCTAACTAAATGTTGCTCCTTTTTATTCACAAAAATGTGTTGAACATAAGTTTCCCCTTTGTTTGTGTTTTATTTTTGTTCATTTTTCTGTTGTTTTTATTCTTATTATTTATACCACTCTGAACTAAAAAGTACCCCAATTTGTTTATTAGTTTTTGAACAAACCACCTGTTCCATCAATATTCAATTGAGCAAAAAAAATTTGCCAACAAATTCGTATGTATTGTTTTTGTTGTTAGGTATTTTCGCTATACTTTGTCCTTGTAATACATTATCACTTCAAATTTGTTTTTATACTAATTTATTAATTTGTCAAAAGCACATTTTTTAAATGAAATTAAAATTTTCAGCCAACCATGATAGCTTTTTGTCATTATCGTTAAAAAAATTTTAGGTTAAGGTTGTCAAAACTTTTTGCTGGCTATGTATAATGGTTGAATGTTAATTTCACTCTGAAAAGCAAAAATTTTTTTTCCCTGGTAATTGTCTAAATAGCAAAAGCATACATAATGTTCTTAAAATAGTATTTCAATATTGCGCAAAACAAGCTTCTAGAATATTATTATCGATATTGTCTTGTTGGAGCACTTGACAGTTTAAAAACTGCTCACTTCTCTCGTTGTTCAACTCGTCAATTCATATATTTTGTTATACACAAATATTTTGGATGTTTCCTTGCATTTATAATTATGTTTCCATCTCTTTTTATTACTAAGCTCAAAAATGTTTTTGACGTTCTGTCGGTCGAATATAATATGTATATGTTACAGTAAGTGAATGAGAGAACTCGTTACTGCTTGCTTAGGGGTGCTACCAATGTGAACAGCTCTTCTGATTCGATCGATCCCGTTGAGCTTTCATGCCGTATCTCTTTCCCGTTTTCTTTAATTTTCCCTCAGCTCTACCCATTACTAGTGTAAACATGCATAACTTCCTCTATTCCGCTCATTGTTTATTTGCTATATGCGTTAATAGTCCTTTATTGCACCTATACTTAACTCAAAATTGCTCTACGAATAAACATTATTCATATTGTTAACTTATTAACACCAACCTAATTATTCTGATCACCTGTTCAGCTTTTTTTTATAAATACATACATATATATGTGCATACACTATTTATTATCAGCTCAACGTGTCTGTGGCTTCATAAATATTTACATATCTTTATTTTTTTTATTTGAATATTCACATGGAAATTTACTAGAAAATTGCCCATTGACCCTTACATTTCTAATACCCATGAAGAAGCCCCCTTGTGATAGCTGAGAAATATCAAACAAAATGCAAGCTTGGACTATTGAGCATTTTTCTTTATATTTTCATAAATAGTTTGTTAACTTCGTACAATAAAATTTAAACGTTTAAAAAACTATGAATTTTTCATTTGCTACGCCTTCCCTCAGCCTTACAGTAAGTCGGTCATCCTGCAATATGTACCATGTACCAGTTGGCGCGCCTCAAGTGCTTCACGAACTGAATAAGAAAGCGTCAGACCTCTTAAAATAAATCCATTTTGCACAACTCCATATGACCTAGTTCAAAGCTTAGAATCTACGACTGCAACAGGAGGGTAACATTTTTCCCAGAAAAGAAAACGACATTAGTCTTACAAGTTTCACTAATGGAGTTTCTCAAAATTCGCTCCGATTTTTGAAAATGTTTGTTTCGATGGATTTTTTTTAGATTTGCTTCCATACAAAACTCTTGACAACGACCTCTTTATGAGAGCAAGTCGATTTATATACTACTAGCTTTACCCGGCGTACGTTGTAACGCCTGAGATCGAATGAATGATGCGTTATTTTTTCTGTTTTGTTTGTTGATAATTTATTTTATTGTTCTGTAAATTGAATTGAATTTTTTTGTACGCATATTTGGTGAAATTTTCGTTTAAAACATTTTATTATTGTATCTTATTGTAATGCATGTGAGTACACAATATTTTTGGTGTTTTCGTTCGGTGCAAAGCTAAACAAATTTTTTGGCGTTCCAACTCTAGAGCAAGCAACATATAGCTGGCCATGGGAAAAGCACAGACTCTCTAAATTAAATCCTGCAACAGTAAGCAATTGTCCTTGTCCTTTGTTGATTGTAATTGGAAAAGCAAAGCGTACAGGAAACTGTAAGCGCTTAAAATTGAATGGCAAATCTGTAGGAATCATTGGGATCCGTGGTATGAGCACATCTTCACCTTTGCTTTTACCGCTGATGATTGTTGCTTTGATTACATACGGCATTAATTTCTTAATGCAAAACTGGTTCCATTTCACAATTTTGGTGAGTCTAAATTCCGAAGAAGCATGATTGGTGAGCCAATTTTCAAAGCTAATATATGCGCAGGCATACCGGGAATTCTAAAGAGTTTAGAAATTCAATTGGATAATTCACAATTTGATCTTCATCTGTAACTGTGTCGATAGATTTATATTTCGTGACTTCACCAGGATTTTGGTTTTGAATGCTATCGTTGATTTTGTCAACATGATCATTTTTTGGAGCTAAGATTGCTCGTTCGCATAGCCAAAAATAAAAATTTTGATAAGAATTAATAGCCTTTATATTAAATAATATATTTTTAAATTTTTGAGCTGAAGGCCAATTTAAATAAAAACACAACACGATCGAACATATTTATATGATCCCGAAGATGGCTTTAGAATAAAGCCGAAATATTGACAAGAATAAATTATACAACTATAATACAAAAAGTTGTGTTTTTATTTAAATTGGCCTTCAGCTCAAAAATTTAAAAATACAAAAATAAAAATTTTAATTTAAAATTCTGAATTCTGAAATATGAAAACATTCGTCTAGCTCGAAGGAACTTATAGCCAAAATTTTGCGATGATTGAAGTGTGGGAAATATGTTTCCATAGCGAATATATACAAACACACAGAATTTGATTTTTATATATGTGACCCGGTCTATGAAAAGGTGGCTTATGACTCGAAAGTCCTAACTTGCTTATAAGTGTACTAAAAATGTAATGTAGAGAAAGAAGAGCACAAATGAAAGACTTTGAAGCCTTTGGTTCCTTCGATGCCACTTTGGTGGCTGGTGAAGCATCCTCAGATTTTTTGGTAGCATTTTTTTCGATGGCAATGGAGCCAAAATATCGGTCAGAAACTGGTTTGTGCTTTGCCTTTTGGGCATGACTGTTCATAATGCAAAAGAAAAACTACTAAGAAATTGAAGAAATGCATTGTTTATCTTTAACAGCTGTTTCTCGCTATTTCTTTTTTGAGTCATAAGCCACCTTTTCATAGGCCGGGTCTACTATTAGGACCCAAATGTTCTCTTAAAACCCGATTTAAAGTAGATTGAATCCCGCTAAATCCTGGAGTTTTGATAGTTTACAATTCAGACATACCAAAATATAGACATAAGAAATACCGGCAAGACTATATCCAGATATTTATTATTATTAAAATATATTTAGGCTTAAAATAAATTTTTAGACTAACAAAAAAAAGAGCACGAGCTGCCATGGCTATGAGCTCAGCTATATCCAGATAACGCAATATACCGACACAGGATAGTTCCGGCTAATTTAAATCTCAATAATGCAATCCAGAACATGGTCTTCATTTTCAGTACGGATTTTGTATACTCGGGGTGATTCGATTATTCAGGTATGGTTGTTCTAGATTTGATCGAATCTGGATTTTTTTATTTCGAAATTTCGGGATTGTGTAGATCGGGATTATGTTATACCCTGAATAAGACTGCAGTTCCTTCTAATTTTTATACTCAGTTGAGCAGAGCTCACAGAGTATATTAAGTTTGATTGGATAACGGTTGGTTGTACATATATAAAGGAATCGAGATAGATATAGACTTCCATATATCAAAATAATCAGGATCGAAAAAAAATTTGATCCATGTCCGTCCGTCCGTCCGTTAACACGATAACTTGAGTCAATTTTGAGGTATCTTGATGAAATTTGGTATGTAGGTTCCTGAGCACTCATCTCAGATCGCTATTTAAAATGAACGATATCGGACTATAACCACGCCCACTTTTTCGATATCGAAAATTTCGAAAAACCGAAAAAGTGCGATAATTCATTACAAAAGACAAATAAAGCGACGAAACTTGGTAGATGAGTTGAACTTATGACGCAGAATAGAAAATTAGTAACATTTTGGACAATGGGCGTGGCACCGCCCACTTTTAAAAGAAGGTAATTTAAAAGTTTTGCAAGCTGTAATTTGGCAGTCGTTGAAGATATCATGATGAAATTTGGCAGGAACGTTACTCCTATTACTATATGTACGCTCAATAAAAATTAGTAAAATCCGAGAAGGACCACGCCCACTTTTAAAAAAAAATTTTTTTAAAGTAAAATTTTAACAAAAAATTTGATATCTTTTCAGTATATAAGTAAATTATGTCAGTAATGATATGGTGCAACAAAATACAAAAATAAAAGAAAATTTCAAAATGGGCGTGGCTCCGCCCTTTTTCATTTAATTTGTCTAGGATACTTTTAACGCCATAAGTCGAACAAAAATTAACCAATCCTTTTGAAATTTGGTAGTGGCATCGATTTTATGACGCTAACTGTTTTCTGTGAAAATGGGCGAAATCGGTTGATGCCACGCCCAGTTTTTATACACAGTCGTCCGTCTGTCCTTCCGCATGGCCGTTAACACGATAACTTGAGCAAAAATCGACATATCTTTAATGAACTTAGTTCACGTGCTTACTTGAACTCACTTTACCTTGGTATGAAAAATGAACGAAACCCGACTATGACCACACCCACTTTCTTCGATATCGAAAATTACGAAAAATGAAAAAAATGCCATCATTCTATACCAAATACGAAAAAAGGGATGAAAAATGGTAAGGTAATTGGATTGTTTTATTGACGCAAAATATAACTTTAGAAAAAACATTATAAAATGGTTGTGACACCTACCATATTAAGTAGAAGAAAATTAAAAAGTTCTGCAGGGCGAAATAAAAAACCCTTAAAATCTTGGCAGTTATTACATATATAAATAAATTAGCGGTATCCAACAGATGATGTTCTGGGTCACTCTGGTCCACATTTTGGTCGATATCTGGAAAACGCCTTCACATATACAACTACCACCACTCCCTTTTAAAACTCTGATTAATACCTTTAATAAGATACCCATATCGTACAAACTCATTCTAGAGTCACCCCTGGTCCACCTTTATGGCGATATCTCGAAAAGGCGTCCACCTATAGAATTAAGCTCCACGCCCTTTTAAAGTACTCATTAACACCTTTCATTTGATACCCATATCGTACAAACATATTCTAAAGTCACCCCTGGTCCACCTCGAAAAGGCGAACACCTACGAAGGCCCACTCCCTTTTAAAACCCTCATTAATACCTTTAATTTGGTACCCATATCGTACAAACACATTCTAGAGTCACCCCTGGTCCACCTTTATGGCGATATTTCGAAACGGCGTCCACCTATAGAACTAAGGCCCACTCCCTTTTAACTCTTTCCGGGGCGGTGGTATGAAATTTATACCACTTATTCAAATAATTTTCCTGCATTTTATGCGCATTGGTATACTTCTTTTACCACTTATGCAGGCAAATTTAAACTTATATTTTCTAAAAAAAAAATATAACAAGTGTGTGAAAGAGATACATATATATGTTTTTTATGTACAAAATGAGTAAAATAGAGAAGTATTGAAGTGTTACTCAGAATTTATCATATTTTGTAAATAAAAGCACGTGCAGCATCGGTATCCTGCTATTTAAGAAAAATAAAGTGTTTTGAATTAATTACTCAGCCAGTGGAATAAAAATAAACAAAAGTGTTAGCGTGGAAAGTGTTTAAATTTGCTGGTATAAAAAGTATACCACCGCGCATTATATACGTACTTGAATGACAATGGCTAAAAAACTTAAGCAGGGTGATATATGCAAAATATTGGAAACCTGAAATAATACACGACTATAACATGCACATGAATAACGTTGACAAGTTAGATCAGCTAAAGAAGTACTAAGAGCTGAATAGAAAAAGCCGCAAGTGGTGGCACCGAATATTTTTCACTTTCTTGATGTTGCAGTGGTGAATTCTTTTATTATTTCTAAAAGTCTAGGGTACCACTTACCCCTTAAGGACTTTAAACTTGATTTGATTTCAATACTATGCAGTTCAGCATCACCACCTACTCTTGGAACCAAAAATAAAAAGCAAGCTAGAGTCCGCATAAAGAAAAACTAAACCCTATGTAGATCCAAGCCTACGATCCTCGTCATCCCACCAACCAGTCAGATCAACCTTACGTAGATGTGCGTACTGCAGCACGACAAGCCACCAAAGAAGGACTCAGTGGATGTGCTCCACTTGTAATGTGCCACTTTGCCTCAGCAAAACAAAAACTTGCTTCAATGAGTTTCATAAGTAATCCTCGCATTCTATGCGCGATGGTATAAAAATCGTACCACATCCTTGTGCAAAATCCTGTAAGGATAAAATTTTTTTTTTACATTTTCTTCACTAAATGTCCTAAATAAATGAAATAAAATAATCTTTGTGTTTAATTTTTAGCGATTTCTTTCAGTGCCCCGGAAAGAGTTAAAATACTCATCAACACCTTTCGTTTGATGCCCATATTGTACAAACAAATTCTAGGGTCACCCCTGGTCCACCTTTAAGGCGATATCTCGAAACGGCGTCCACCTATGGAACTAAGGATTACTCCCTTTTAAAATACTCATTAACACCTTTCTTTTGATACCCATATTGTACAAACAAATTCTAAGGTCACCCCTGGTCCACCTTTATGGCGATATCTCGAAACGGCGTCCACCTATAGAACTATGGCCCACTCCCTCATAAAATACTCTTTAATGCCTTTCAATGGATACACATGTCATACAAACACATTCCAGGGTTTCCCCCGGTTCATTTTTCTACATGGTTATTTTCCCTTATGTTGCCACCATAGCTCTCAACTGAGTATGTAATGTTCGGTTACACCCGACTTAACCTTCCTTACTTGTTTCTTCTTGTTTTAACCGATATCTAGTTCTTCTGCTTCAAGTTTTTTTTATTTCCAGATCTACATATATGCCAAATCCTAATCCGTTGCTTAATTAACATTTGTAATATAGATCATTGTTTTTAGATATTCTATATGTTAACTCGAAATATTTTTGTTATAAGGGCACTTTTCTACAAATACTATTATGCCATTCTTTCAACCAAATACAAATTTATTTGGATTAGCTTAGTGGCGCCTCTTAAGTTCATAGCAGCAATAGCATATTAGCGTATAAAGCATCACGAGCTATGCAATGATCTGCAAAAAGCTAAAATAACGTTGGGATTGTTTTTTGTGAAAACATTTATGCAATACAATTTTTTGTCGAGCACACGTGCCAGTAAAATTCTTTTCATTAATGAGTATTGAAGATAGAAAAGAAATTTGAAATGAGTGAATTATTTTCTAGTTCTTTCGCCAACTCGTATTCAATTAACATATATTTATCAAAATTCAATCCAAAATCAGCTGCTCACAATTATTTTGCCAAAAGTTGCGCCGGAAATATAAATACCATGCTAAATAGACAAATTCGAGAATTTTCTGTAATTTATACATAAACTAATTAGCAATTAGAGAACTCAACGAAAAAAGAAATCGTAAATATCAACACACCACAAGAAATTACTAATTTTAGTGTTTTTCAAGAAAAGCTAAGCAAATGTGAGACGTGCATTTTTACATGGAAAGTTTTCAACATTGCAATTGCAAAACGAAAATCTATCTACAGTGATGACCATATAAATAGAACCATTTAAGTCTCGAAACGAGATAGATAGAAAAATTATATATATGCACTGAGTCAGTTGTAGCTTTGTAGTACTCGCACTGGTTTCATACAGTGCATCCTATTGCAAGTGTGATAAGAAAGAAACTCATTTGTTTTGTAAATATGTAAAAGTACGTGCCATATTACTTAGTACTTAAGTCTTTTTAACCCAACACTTCTAATACTTGCACTTAACAAATATTTAAATAAATTGTCTTGGCAATAAATTTGTTTACCTACATATTTACATGTGTACTTATAAGCCAAGTCATTTTGTAAAGTTTGTAAACAGAATGCGCTTTCGAATTCATTATTATATCGCCACTATCAACGGCTCGCCGCCACTTGTAATTTTCCATTACCTCGTTATACCTGGCATTGAACGAATGTTGATGAACGCGCTTTTGTAATTACAGTGGTGTGAAAAAATGCTGATAAATTTTGTTACTTCCTTGAAATAGGGTAATTTATTTCCTATCATTTTCCTGACTATTTTTTTCTTTTTGTGGTAGCGAAATACAACGCGAGTACTTTTAGGAGTCATGACGGTGCTTGCATGGGTCCAGTACTAGAAGAGGGTCGTCTTGGGAACATTTGTTGTTGTTGTTGTTGTTGTTGCTGCTGTTGTGGCGATAATGGCACCCCCCGAACGTTTGCGGGAGTGTTTTCGATGTTGAAGGCCCTTTGCGGGACACAGATCCGTTACGTTCCTGGAACAAGCACGATTTATTGTGACCACATTGCACATTTTAGCCCATCCCGCCCGCCAACCCCTAGTTACATTAGGAAATTGCGTTTTCAGAGTCGCGTTGATAAAGAAGCCGGATTCGCCACGGATAGATGACTTTGACAATTGGGTTGGATATGCTATAAATTGCGCTGTCAACCCCTTGAATGAATTGTGTATTTTAGTCGCCTCTTACGACAGGCATACCTGCCGCGCGTATAGTCTAACCCCGCAACCCGCTGGAGGATGGGAATCCGTCTTCTTGGCTAGCGCTTAAAGTTTTCATGTTATATTAGATCAATGCAAGAAAGTCTGCTTGTGAAGTAGATGCGCTATCGCCCCTTTTCTTGTAAAAAGCCTTAATTCCTTTTTTTCAACTGGGGGATGGGTTGAAAGACCTGATCTCTTGTTGGGACAATTTCAAGACTTTTTGGTATAAACTTGGGATAATGCCGATGTCATTTCTGAAATATTTTCGAGACTGTTTCTGGATCATTCTCAGATTGTAGTCGTGATTATTTCTGAACATAACATTTTCGTAATCATTGTGGAAATATTTTCATGATAATTTCGGGGTATTTTCTGGTCTTAATGGACCGGTTGTCAGGATAGTTTCGGATTCATTTCGAGACCGCCTCGATATTGTTTTCAGTATCATTTCAGTTTTATTTCGGAATCAGTTCGGGATATTTTCCCGGATCATTTAAGAGCAATTCCAACGAAACCCAAAAACAGCAATCAGAATAAGTATGTACATGCTGAACTGTAAACCGTTTTGTAGTTATTATTCTTTAATTTTTCACATGACTTTAAAGATGTGCTCTGAAGCAAGAGCAAACAGAAGTGACATCCTATGTGATCATGTAATTCACTTGGCAAGTCATCTGGTTCAGCGAGGCGAAGCAATCAAATATGCTCCCAATGATTTCACTGTAGCTATAAAATATACATACAAACATATATAAGCATTTTTATAGGGGTGAAGGTTGTAAATATTGAGGATAGCATTCCTCTTATTGTTTGTTTATGTTTAGTTCGTGTTTTTTGGCACACAGAAAATTTTCCACGCACAAAACATGCAACAGGCATCTGTGAGGAGTTCCTTTTGATAAACAACAGCAGCAACTATTAATGAATTATGCGCATTTAGTTGTTCTTATTTTTGTTTTTTAACTTCAACTTTGTATCTTTATAATTTACTTTTTTTTTCTTGTGTTTTCGTATTTTTTCTTCTTTGTTGTTTCTTTTCCACTTGACTTCACGCGGCTAAGCCCTTTTTAAGAGTTTGTTTACAAACAATGTTTGCAGTTTCTTGTTGTTTGTTGCTCTGTAAATTTTCTATCCATAAAAAATCAAAACAAAGTTTCTCTTTGTTTGTGTTTTTGCGTGTAGGTATTTTTACAGTACAATTTTTCCTTTTTACGGCATAAAAACCCGTTAGGAATGAAAAGCATAATGCTGTAGAATTTGCCAAGCAATAAGAAAGCTTTCCCCTGCGTTAGACATTTACTATTGTTTACTATATAAGATGGATGCATAAGAACTTTTCTTGTACAAATAGATCTAGAAATCATACAAGGGATGTACTGGAAAAAAATTTTAACCCCCAAATTTCATAAACTATTGGGACGAATTCTTAGATTACTTCCACTCTATCAAATAAAACTAACAAATATTGCTTAGGAACAATAAAAAAATTCATAAGAATAGTAACTTCGCTCGATATATGTCTGAGGAGATTAAGGTCGAGCTTCTCTTCCAATTTTCGTCGTGCTACTCTTTAGTTTTTCCTTTGGCGGATGTAGGTCCTACTCCGACTTCGAACGGCACCTGCATTTCACTTTTTTCTAACTATGACAGAAATACAATCGAAGTGTTGGACGCACTACTGCCGAGAGACGATCAAAACTTTTCCAAATTATTTTGATTCGCTTTTCACGGAACTTGACCCGCGACCGATGTCATAGGCGAGCACGCTACATGGACACTGCGACGGCTGCAGTATTAACTTTTACATTTCAATGTGAAATCACCGTATAGCCTGGCCTGGCATAAGTTCTCGTACATAGAAGTGTTTGCATATCTTTGGAGTGTTCGGTCGTCTTTTTAATGAAGTTACCAGCCAAAAGTGATATTACGGGAGACACGCACCTCCGTTGGTCATAGTATAAAACCTATAGCTGCATCGGTGCCGATGAATAGTGGACTCACACCATTTATGGTCAAAGAAGTAGAGAATAGTGTAGAAATAGAATGGAGAGAAACATTTAAGTTGCAACTGAGTATAATGCATACTGAAATTGAGCAGTACTAATTTTCTGCGCAACAATTTCATACGTGTAGATAAAGTTACACACTTAGCAATCCATATAAAGTTTAAGTGCATATGTATATACAGGTAAAAAAACATAGCTAATATGTTGAATTCAACTTCCTTAAGCACCGACAAGAAGTTACTCCGCATTTATTTCAAGTGGAAAATTTCCATATTTTCCTAAAATGGATTTCCACATCCGTATGAGCATTTTTCGTGCTTTTTCTGTAGAAGGCCGTAGAGTCATTGTCAGCTATATGTATTACACGCAAATTTTTTAACTTATCTAAGTACATTTTCATATACACACAAATGGCACTCAAAATGAGCAATCTTTACTATACTTCTCCAGCCTGTGCTGATAAGACACGGAAACTAAGCAACACTGGCGAGCCTTTTAGTCAGCTCCTATTTAGAAAAAATATTTTATGTACCTACACAGCGCTTTGTATGTATAATGTATGTATGTTTTCTACTCGCAATCGTGTTTGTTTACCGGCTGTGCCGGTTAGTCAGCCAGTCCACCCAGAACATGTGGCGTCTGCGTGAAAATTTTTATACATTTTGCAGCACCCTTAATACTTCATGCTCTTTCTCTTTAAATGTAAATTTTTGTTTTGCTAACACTACTTGGGAATACTTCACACTCAGCCTCGCCTCCATTCATTTCAACCACAATCGAATGTGCTCATACCTACTAAAAAATTTGCACTTTATTTAAGGTTTATTTCATTTCTGAAAATGCTTATAAAGTGAGATCTGAACCTTTTACTTATGTAATCTTGTTTTGCTCTACACAGAGCGGAGGCAGCAGTTGGGCCCGTATTTCACTTCTTAAATAACAATAGCTCTGAAATAATGGATCGGATTAATGATATACATACATATGTATGAGAACTAGCGACAAATATGTAGTACGTTAAAGTAATACGGGCTTTGCAATATTTTTGTCTTGCAGGATCATTCAAGCGCTGGTAAGGAATGATCATAAAAATTTTAACAGTTTTCGCCCTTAACTCAAGACAAGCCATAACTTTTATCAAGCTAAGTATTTAGTGCATTAATGTTAGCCCTGTTTTTATTTTAACATGTATACATCTGCATTTGCGGATAAAAAACGCTTATCATCACTTAGATAATATTTAGGAGACCCATCTAGTGGCAATTATTGAAGACTAGCAGCAGTAGTAAATAACTTGCTACAAAAGGAGTTGTTCTGAATGGCGGAGACACACACCTCTGTTGGTAGTGTATAACCTATAGCTGAATCGGTTGCAATGAATAGTGGACTCACACCATTTTCGGTCATAGAAGTGGAGAATAGTATAGAAATAAAATGGAGAGGCACATTTCAGTTGCAACTGAGTATATTGCACACTGAAATTTAGCAGTACTTATTTTCGGCGGAGGCATTTCATAAGTTTAGATAAAGTAGATAAGTATATAGGTATATACATGTAAAAAAACAGGAATTGTGTGGTAAATGTGCTAATAAGAAAAATTTCAAGATAAGTATGCGTTTGTACGGTATAGCTGCAGTCCACCGTGGTTCTTAGTTATAGTCACTTATAGTCACTCGATTGATATTTTAGCACAAAAAAAAAACAATATTACCTTAGGTTTAGGTGGTGTATTTATTACATATTTATGAAAAGAACATAAAAATTTTAAAATATATTAATTAATAAAAAATAATATAGCATTGCAATACAATTTTTTAAACGGGTCACGCATGCATTTATAGGACACTTATGGAATTCAGTTATTAAAGTTTGGTTTACTCATCAATAAAATCAATATCAATGGTTTTTAAGGGAATATGGATGGCTGATAATGCTTTATTAAAAAAAAAATGTATTCATGTTTTTTCTTTAATGTTTAGGTATACAAATTTTAAAATATTCTTACTCTCTACATTGAGGTGTGTTATATATATCGATGTATTCTTTATTTCCTATAATCACGTACACATATTTCTGTGGTGTAGTTAAGTACTCAAACTATTATATCGTAATGTGTTGCCCGTCACTACCCCTATCGGGTGTTTTAAAATTGCGTTGTAGTAATTTTCCTTTCCTTCGCATCGCCTGTGCGCCCTTTTGTTGCCCGACACGCCAACCTTTGCATCCCCTTTCTCACACTTGTATTGCTCGTTCATAAACAACGAAGTCTTGTTTTGTTTTGTTTTGTTATACTCAGCGTGCTTTGCACACAGAATATATTAACTTTGATTGGATAGCGGTTGGTTGTACAGGTATAAAGGAATCGAGATAGATCTTCCATATATTAAAATTATCAGTATCGAAAAAAAATTTGATTTTAACAGGATAACTTGAGTAAATATTGAGATATCTTCACCAAATTTGGTACACGAGCTTATCTGGACCTAGAATAGATTGGTATTGAAAATGAGCGAAATCGAATGATAACATCGCCCACTTTTTATATATATAACATTTTGGAAAACACAAAAAACCTGATTATTTAGTAAATAATACACCTAGAATGTTGAAATTTGACATGTGGACTGATGATATTAAGACTCTTGATAAAAAAATTTAAAGTGGGCGTAGTACCGACCACTTGTGATAAAATCAATTTATTACTCATAAATCAAAAATCGTTAAACCTATCGTAACAAAATTCGGCAGAGAGGTTGCTTTTACTATAGGGAATGCTTTGAAGAAAAATTAACGAAATCGGTTAAGGACCACGCCCACTTTTATATAAAAGATTTTTAAAAGGGTCGTGGACGAATAAAATAATCTATATCTTTGCAAAAAAGAGCTTTATATCAATGGTATTTCATTTCTTAAGTGGATTTATAACAAAAAATAGGAAAAACTTTAAATTTAAGAAAATGGGCGTGGCGCCGCCCCTTTTATGACTAAGCAATTTTCTATGTTTCGGGAGCCATAACTCGAAGAAAAATTAACTGATCGTAATAAAATTGGGTACACAAATTTTCCCTATGGCAGGAAATATTTCTAGAAAGAATGGACGAGATCCGGTAAAGACCACGCCCACTTTTTTATAAAAGAATTTTAAAAGGGTCGTAGACGAAAGTAATAAGCTCTATCTTAGCGAAAAAGAGCTTTGTATCAATAGAATTTTACTTTTTAAATTGAATTATAACATTAAATTGGAAAACACTAACATTTTTGAAAATGGGTGTGGCACCGCCCCTTTTATGACTAAGCAATTTTCTATGTTGCGGGAGCCATAACTCGAAGAAAAACAAGTAAGGAAGGTTAAGTTCGGGTGTAACCGAACATTACATACTCAGTTGAGAGCTATGGTGACAACATAAGGGAAAATAACCATGTAGGAAAAAGAACCGAGGGAAACCCTGGAATGTGTTTGTATGACATGCGTATCAAATGAAAGGCATTAAAGAGTATTTTATGAGGGAGTGGGCCATAGTTCTATAGGTGGACGCCATTTAGGGATATAGCCATAAAGGTGGATCAGGGTTGACTCTAGAATGCGTTTGTACGATATGGGCATCAAAGGAATGGTGTTAATGAGTATTTTAAAAGGGAGTGGGCCTTAGTTCTATAGGTGGATGCCGTTTCGAAATATCACCATAAAAGTGGACCAGGGGTGACTCTAGAATGTGTTTGTACGATATGGGTATCAAATTAAAGGTATTAATGAGGGTTTTAAAAGGGAGTGGTGGTTGTTGTATAGGTGGTCGCCTTTTCGAGATATCGCCTTAAAGGTGGACCAGGGGTGACTCTAGAATGCGTTTGTACGATATGGGTATCAAATGAAAGGTGTTAATGAGTATTTTAAAAGAGAGTAATCCTTAGTTCCATAGGTGGACGCCGTTTCGAGATATCGCCATAAAGGTGGACCCGGGGTGACCCTAGAATTTGTTTGTACAATATGGGCATCAAACGAAAGGTGTTAATGAGTATTTTAAAAGGGAGTGGGCCTTAGTTCTATAGGTGGACGCCGTTTCGAAATATCGCCACAAAGGTGGACCAGGGGTGACTCTAGAATGTGTTTGTACGATATGGGTATCAAATTAAAGGTATTAATGAGGGTTTTAAAAGGGAGTGGTGGTTGTTGTATAGGTGGTCGCATTTTCGAGATATCGCCATAAAGGTGGACCAGGGGTGACCCTAGAATTTGTTTGTACAATATGGGTATCAAAAGAAAGGTGTTAATGAGTATTTTAAAAGCGAGTAATCCTTAGTTCCATAGGTGGACGCCGTTTCGAGATATCGCCATAAAGGTGGACCAAGGGTGACCCTAGAATTTGTTTGTACAATATGGGCATCAAAGGAATGGTGTTAATGAGTATTTTAAAAGGGAGTGGGCCTTAGTTCTATAGGTGGATGCCGTTTCGAAATATCGCCATAAAAGTGGACCAGGGCTGACTCTAGAATGTGTTTGTACGATATGGGTATCAAATTAAAGGTATTAATGAGGGTTTTAAAAGGGAGTGGTGGTTGTTGTATAGGTGGTCGCCTTTTCGAGATATCGCCTTAAAGGTGGACCAGGGGTGACTCTAGAATGCGTTTGTACGATATGGGTATCAAATGAGAGGTGTTAATGAGTATTTTAAAAGAGAGTAATCCTTAGTTCCATAGGTGGACGCCGTTTCGAGATATCGCCATAAAGGTGGACCCGGGGTGACCCTAGAATTTGTTTGTACAATATGGGTATCAAAAGAAAGGTTTTAATGAGTATTTTAAAAGGGAGTAACCCTTAGTTCCATAGGTGGACGCCGTTTCGAGATATCGCCATAAAGGTGGACCAGGGGTGACCCTAGAATTTGTTTGTACAATATGGGTATCAAAAGAAAGGTTTTAATGAGTATTTTAAAAGGGAGTAACCCTTAGTTCCATAGGTGGACGCCGTTTCGAGATATCGCCATAAAGGTGGACCAAGGCTGACCCTAGAATTTGTTTGTACAATATGGGTATCAAAAGAAAGGTGTTAATGAGTATTTTAAAAGCGAGTAATCCTTAGTTCCATAGGTGGACGCCGTTTCGAGATATCGCCATAAAGGTGGACCAAGGGTGACCCTAGAATTTGTTTGTACAATATGGGCATCAAAGGAATGGTGTTAATGCGTATTTTAAAAGGGAGTGGGCCTTAGTTCTGTAGGTGGATGCCGTTTCGAAATATCGCCATAAAAGTGGACCAGGGGTGACTCTAGAATGTGTTTGTACGTTATGGGTATCAAATTAAAGGTATTAATGAGGGTTTTAAAAGGGAGTGGTGGTTGTTGTATAGGTGGTCGCATTTTCGAGATATCGCCATAAAGGTGGACCAGGGGTGACCCTAGAATTTGTTTGTACAATATGGGTATCAAAAGAAAGGTGTTAATGAGTATTTTAAAAGCGAGTAATCCTTAGTTCCATAGGTGGACGCCGTTTCGAGATATCGCCATAAAGGTGGACCAAGGGTGACCCTAGAATTTGTTTGTACAATATGGGCATCAAAGGAATGGTGTTAATGAGTATTTTAAAAGGGAGTGGGCCTTAGTTCTATAGGTGGATGCCGTTTCGAAATATCGCCATAAAAGTGGACCAGGGCTGACTCTAGAATGTGTTTGTACGATATGGGTATCAAATTAAAGGTATTAATGAGGGTTTTAAAAGGGAGTGGTGGTTGTTGTATAGGTGGTCGCCTTTTCGAGATATCGCCTTAAAGGTGGACCAGGGGTGACTCTAGAATGCGTTTGTACGATATGGGTATCAAATGAAAGGTGTTAATGAGTATTTTAAAAGAGAGTAATCCTTAGTTCCATAGGTGGACGCCGTTTCGAGATATCGCCATAAAGGTGGACCCGGGGTGACCCTAGAATTTGTTTGTACAATATGGGTATCAAAAGAAAGGTTTTAATGAGTATTTTAAAAGGGAGTAACCCTTAGTTCCATAGGTGGACGCCGTTTCGAGATATCGCCATAAAGGTGGACCAGGGGTGACCCTAGAATTTGTTTGTACAATATGGGTATCAAAAGAAAGGTTTTAATGAGTATTTTAAAAGGGAGTAACCCTTAGTTCCATAGGTGGACGCCGTTTCGAGATATCGCCATAAAGGTGGACCAAGGGTGACCCTAGAATTTGTTTGTACAATATGGGTATCAAAAGAAAGGTGTTAATGAGTATTTTAAAAGCGAGTAATCCTTAGTTCCATAGGTGGACGCCGTTTCGAGATATCGCCATAAAGGTGGACCAAGGGTGACCCTAGAATTTGTTTGTACAATATGGGTATCAAAAGAAAGGTGTTAATGAGTATTTTAAAAGGGAGTAACCCTTAGTTCCATAGGTGGACGCCGTTTCGAGATATCGCTATAAAGGTGGACCCGGGGTGACCCTAGAATTTGTTTGTACAATATGGGTATCAAAAGAAAGGTTTTAATGAGTATTTTAAAAGGGAGTAACCCTTAGTTCCATAGGTGGATGCCGTTTCGAGATATCGCCATAAAGGTGGACCAGGGGTGACCCTAGAATTTGTTTGTACAATATGGGTATCAAAAGAAAGGTTTTAATGAGTATTTTAAAAGGGAGTAACCCTTAGTTCCATAGGTGGACGCCGTTTCGAGATATCGCCATAAAGGTGGACCAAGGGTGACCCTAGAATTTGTTTGTACAATATGGGTATCAAAAGAAAGGTGTTAATGAGTATTTTAAAAGCGAGTAATCCTCAGTTCCATAGGTGGACGCCGTTTCGAGATATCGCCATAAAGGTGGACCAAGGGTGACCCTAGAATTTGTTTGTACAATATGGGCATCAAAGGAATGGTGTTAATGCGTATTTTAAAAGGGAGTGGGCCTTAGTTCTGTAGGTGGATGCCGTTTCGAAATATCGCCATAAAAGTGGACCAGGGGTGACTCTAGAATGTGTTTGTACGTTATGGGTATCAAATTAAAGGTATTAATGAGGGTTTTAAAAGGGAGTGGTGGTTGTTGTATAGGTGGTCGCATTTTCGAGATATCGCCATAAAGGTGGACCAGGGGTGACCCTAGAATTTGTTTGTACAATATGGGTATCAAAAGAAAGGTGTTAATGAGTATTTTAAAAGCGAGTAATCCTTAGTTCCATAGGTGGACGCCGTTTCGAGATATCGCCATAAAGGTGGACCAAGGGTGACCCTAGAATTTGTTTGTACAATATGGGCATCAAAGGAATGGTGTTAATGCGTATTTTAAAAGGGAGTGGGCCTTAGTTCTGTAGGTGGATGCCGTTTCGAAATATCGCCATAAAAGTGGACCAGGGGTGACTCTAGAATGTGTTTGTACGATATGGGTATCAAATTAAAGGTATTAATGAGGGTTTTAAAAGGGTGTGGTGGTTGTTGTATAGGTGGTCGCCTTTTCGAGATATCGCCTTAAAGGTGGACCAGGGGTGACTCTAGAATGCGTTTGTACGATATGGGTATCAAATGAAAGGTGTTAATGAGTATTTTAAAAGGGAGTAATCCTTAGTTCCATAGGTGGACGCCGTTTCGAGATATCGCCATAAAGGTGGACCAGGGGTGACCCTAGAATTTGTTTGTACAATATGGGCATCAAAGGAATGGTGTTAATAAGTATTTTAAAAGGGAGTGGGCCTTAGTTCCATAGGTGGACGCCGTTTCGAGATATCGCCATAAAGGTGGAGCAGGGGTGACCGTAGAATTTGTTTGTACAATATGGGTATCAAAAGAAAGGTGTTATTGAGTTTTTTAAAAGGGAGTAATCCTTAGTTCCATGGGAAGACGCCGTTTCGAGATATCGCCATAAAGGTGGGCCAGGGGTGACTCTAGAATTCGTTTGTGCAATATGGGTATCAAACGAAAGGAGTTAATGAGTATTTTAAAAGGAAGTGGGCCTTAGTTCTATAGGTGGACGCCTTTTCGAGGTATCGCAATAAAGGTGAACCAGGGGTGACTCGACTTTTTTTGTGCGATATGGGTATCAAATTAAAGGTGTTAATGAGTATTTTTAAAAGGGAGTGGGCCTTCGTTCTATAGGTGTTCGCCTTTTCGAGATATCGCAATAAAGGTGGACCAGGGGTGACTTTAGAATATGTTTGTACGATATGGGTATCAAATGAAAGGTGTTAATGAGTATTTTAAAGGGGCGTGGGGCTTAGTTCTATAGGTGGACGCCTTTTCGAGATATCACCATAAAGGTGGACCAGGGGTGACTCTAGAATGAGTTTGTACGATATGGGTATCAAATTAAAGGCATTAATGAGAGTTTTAAAAGTGAGTGGTGGTATGTGAAGGCGTTTTCCAGATATCGACCAAAATGTGGACCAGGGTGACCCAGAACATTATCTGTTGGATACCGCTAATTTATTTATATATGTAATACCTGCCAAGATTTTAAGGGTTTTTTTATTTCGCCCTGCAGAACTTTTTCATTTTCTACTACTTAAAATGGTAGGTGTCACAACCATTTTATGAAGTTTTTTCTAAAGTTATATTTTGCGTCAATAAAACAATCCAATTACCTTACCATATTTCATCCCTTTTTTCGTATTTGGTATAGAATTATGGCATTTTTTTAATTTTTCGTAATTTTTGATATCGAAAAAGTGGGCGTGGTCATAGTCGGATTTCGTTCATTTTTCATACCAAGATAAAGTGAGTTCAAGTAAGCACGTGAACTAAGTTCATTAAAGATATGTCGATTTTTGCTCAAGTTATCGTGTTAACGGCCATGCGGAGGGACAGATGGACGACTGTGTATAAAAACTGGGCGTGGCATCAACCGATTCCGCCCATTTTCACAGAAAACAGTTAACGTCATAAAATCTATGCCCCTACCAAATTTCAAAAGGATTGGTTAATTTTTGTTCGACTTATGGCGTTAAAAGTATCCTAGACAAATTAAATGAAAAAGGGCGGAGCCACGCCCATTTTGAAATTTTCTTTTATTTTTGTATTTTGTTGCACCACATCATTACTGGAGTTGAATGTTGACATAATTCACTTATACACTGTAAAGATATTAAATTTTTTGTTAAAATTTTACTTTAAAAAAAATTTTTTTTTTAAAGTGGGCGTGGTCCTTCTCCGATTTTGCTAATTTTTATTAGGCGTACATATAGTAATAAGAGTAACGTTCCTGCCAAATTTCATCATGATATCTTCAACGACTGCCATTTTACAGCTTGCAAAAGTTTTAAATTACCTTCTTTTAAAAGTGGGCGGTGCCACGCCCATTGTCCAAAATTTTACTAATTTTCTATTCTGCGTCATAAGTTCAACTCATCTACCGAGTTTCGTCGCTTTATCTGTCTTTTGTAATGAATTATCGCACTTTTTCGATTTTTCGAAATTTTCGATATCGAAAAAGTGGGCGTGGTTATAGTCCGATATCGTTCATTTTTAATAGCGATCTGAGATGAGTGCTCAGGAACCTACATACCAAATTTCATCGAAATACCTCAAAATTTACTCAAGTTAACGTGTTAACGGACGGACGGACGGACGGCTCAATCAAATTTTTTTTCGATCCTGATTATTTTGATATATGGAAGTCTATATCTATCTCGATTCCTTTATATATGTACAACCAACCGTTATCCAATCAAACTTAATATACTCTGTGAGCTCTGCTCAACTGAGTATAATTAACGGATCGTAATAAAATTGGGTACACAAATTTTTCCTATAGTACAAAATATTTCTAGTAAAAATGGACGGGATCGGTTAAAGACCACGGCAACTTATATACAAAACGAGTTTAAAAGGGTTGTAGACTAGAATAATAAGCTATAACTTAGCAAAAAAATAGTTTTGAATCAATGATATTTCACTTATCAAGTTTTATTGTAAGAGAAAATGGGGAGACATTTTTTTAAATGGGCGGTGCAACGTGTTATGTAGAAAAGTAATTTATCTGAAATGATATGTACAATTGAAGCTCACGCTGAGTATATAATGTTCGGTTACACCCGAACTTAGACACCTATACTTGTTTTTAGTATCGTTTTTGTTTTGTATTTTAAATTCGTATCCATGTGTTTTATACTTTGCCCCTTTTATTGTTTTGTTTTGATACTATTCGCAACTTTGGTTCCTCAGTAGCATATCTGGCGCTACATGTACTCGTACATATCTATTAATTAATTTTTTTTTATGTGCTATGCGTTTAGTGTATGTGATGACGGTATACATTTTTTCCCTTGCAAGCATTCCTTTACTTGTTTATTGCGGGTGCCAAGTAAAATTTTGTATTCACATCGTCTCTAAATAATAAAATGTATATGCCTTTGCACATTTTTTTATTGCATTTAACATATGTATGTATGCATGTACAGTAGCGAATACGCAAATGGCAATGGGAATTCTTATCAAATTTCGTCAATTAAATTCTTTTTTTTTTTAAATTTTCGCTAGTTTAAAAAACCAACGTCCATTTTCTGTTACTGAAACCTATGCCAAGCAGTTTTGAAAACGTTATCGAGAAAATTTCAAAATTCGAGAAAATTTTACTTAAATTTCCAATTTTTTATTTACAGTTCTAAAATCTTTTTGAGAATGCAGTTTTGAACCCAATAAATTTTAGTCTAAAAACTACTAGTTAAAGGTCTCTCATAAATTTCCGAAGGGTGTTATATTTTACCAGATGTGCTGCTCAACTCCTATACACTTATAGCACTTTTTTGCTGTTTTGCCCTGAAGAATAGGCACATATGCACTCTCACACTTTGAATATAAAAAAAATTCATAGCACTCCCATATGCCCTCACATATAAATTCGATTCATATGAAAGTGCAGAGAAAAAGCACTTCCATATGAAGCCAAGACACTTCGGTAGGATATACAAATTCACAAAAAACGAATTGACACCAAACAATTTTTCAAAAATATTATACCGCTGAGAAAGATTTTAATTTAAAATTTATACAAAAGGGAACCACCAAAATTCTTCAAACATTTTAAATATTTCTTTCTTTACTCTAAAAAAGTTTCAGTGCACATATAATTTTGAATATGTATTGTGATTTGCACTTCAATATACAAATTTTTGAACCGCCCTGATGACAAAAATTCATCGGGCCACCAAACTGCATACTCAAAAAGGTTTGAAAATTCCAAATACAAAGTTCGAAATTTTCAAGCCAATTTTTATTTTTTTCACTAACTTGTTATGAAACTGTTTTGAGATAGTTTATTTGCGCAGTTAAAGTCACAATATATGAATTTTTCTAAAATTGACGAAAATAAGCAAGACAAGAAAAAGAATGGATAAAACTTGTGACAAATATTCACTGCTCTTTTCGTGCTCGCAACTGTATATCACGCGAAATTTAAATATGGATACAGATAAAATTATTTTCAAAACCGACAATATGTTTAGTTTATTTGTGAGAAAAAGATACAATACCCACTTGTACCAACATTTTTTACACCCTTGAAGTTTGCCAGAATCGATTCAAAAAATTTGTTTCATTATTTTGCTCTGAAGTAGCTCTATATTTCGCTTTTAAGACCTTTTGAGCGCTGAAGTTGGTTTCACTCTTATGACTGCTGAACGGGCTTTTTCGCCTTAAAGTATTCTTCTCTTTTTACTAAACTATGAAAATGATATGAGAAAACGACCGCAAAGCTGAAAAGGACATTAGAAGGAACCGTAACTTCCACAGGCACACTATGATCTCCACTCTACTTTTCGACAATCATTTATTTTTCGTTCTATTTTTCTTCTATTTTCGTTCTATTTTATTCAATCGTACATATGTTAGCTTTATTGACAGTTAGCTGGCGCGTGTCATTTGTAGTATTCGGTTACATATGTACATGCATTTTTTTGATGCACATTAACCTGGGTCGATTTGTATGGACGAAAGTTAACCGATATCGCGCCATCGATTTTTCGATAGGATTTGGGCTCAGGAAAAAAAAAGTTCGACTACGGATACCCAAAAAAATAATTTTCGAGCCTGCAAAAAAAATTACGTAAATTTTTCGACCAAAACACTCCCAAAAAACCAAAAAATATTTTTTTCTTCAAAAAACTGTTGTAAAAACGTTGGCAATAATCAATGGCGCGATATCGGTTAATAAATCGACCCAGTCTAATGCACATACATATGCAAGAGACTTGGACATACTGCCTGTAAATATACATACATACCTATTAACCAACAATAATTTTTTGCATGCTTGTTGGCATGCTATATTATTCAATTGGTTTGTCGCTCAATATTCTTATCAAATTGCCCTATGACGCTACACTGAAAGAAATGGTGCTAGTAAAATCAACAAATCTGTTCTGTTGTTCTTGACTTAACGGAGATTCGGTGAAATTGATCGAATTACGGTTAATTCGACCGAGTTCTTTGTCAAGTGAACAAATTAGTTTAGTCATTTCAACAGAAGAGAAATTGTCGCTCTTCAGTTAACAAAATTCTGTAAAATTGACAGATTCCTAATCAATCTGATATTTTGTTAACACAACTGATCTCACTGGTCATTTCAACAGCGATCAACAGTCAATACATGAGCAAATTTCAAAGAGAATTTTACGCTCACTGCGCTCTCTACTTTGTACTTATGATGATGGTGCCACTTGTAAAAAAAAAACACCAAAATTAGAAAACCACCAAATCGAAAAAACTCACAAAATTGGAAAACAACAAAAAACTACTTTTTCAGTTATCAATACAAAATGGAAAACCCTTTTATGAATTTACTGTGCAAAAAATTATGAGATACGGGGACACCTATTTATCGGGTACAATATTGCAACTTCTCCTCCAAGCGAAATGCAAAATTGCGCCCTCTTGTTGCAAAAGTTTTGTTTGAACGAACAGGATTTTTCCAAAGTTAGTGACATTTTATTCAAGCTTTTACGAATTTTCACTCACGCGAACGTATCTAATAAGATAATAAAAAACATCCTTTTTAATGTTAATATTTCCGACAACATAAAAGTTTGAGTTGTTTAGGAATCGTTTCAACTTAGATTGTTACGAAAATTAAACCTGCCGAATTACATGTAAAGTTACTCCAGTGGTGAATTACCTTCCTGCGATTTGATTCTTTACTTTTCTATAACCTACAACTCCTCTATTCGAAATGTTATGTCAAACATTTATACTAAAAGTTTTGTTCGAAACAATCAAGTGTGGCAACTACATGCGAGAGCAGAAATTGAGAATGAGCTGAGCTGCAACTGAAAGAATTGAGAAACAGTTTTTTGACTACTATTTTCATTTCTATTTGCAAAGCGAAGTTGAAAACTATAAATTAAATAAATTATAAAATATAAAATTTGGTGAAAGTTTGTTTAATAAAACAAAATAATCAAGTTTATAATGTTTAATGGGTGCCAGCATATTTGATGTGCGCCCAATTGAAGTTCGGTTAGTAAGTGCCACCGTGGTGTGATGGTAGCGTGCTCCGCCTACCACACCGAATGCCCTGGGTTCACACCCCGGGCAAAGCAACATCAAAATTTTAGAAATAAGGTTTTTCAATTAGAAGACAATTTTTCTAAGCGGAGTCGCCCCTCGCCAGTGTTTGGCAAGTACTCCTAGTGTATTTCTGCCATGAAAAGCTCTCAGTGAAAACTCATCTGCCTCGCAGATGCCGTTCGGAGTCGGCATAAAACAAGTAGGTCCCGTCCCGCCAATTTGTAGGAAAAATTAAAAAGGAGCACGATGCAAATTCGGAGAGAAGCTCGGTCTTAGATCTCTTTGGAGGTTATCGCGCCTTACATGTATTTTTTTTTTTTTAGGAAGTGCGTACATATGTATGTATGTATATGTAGCAAGCATGCGTATTTATGTATTCACATATTTACGTATGTATATATACGGCAACATAGGTACTTTCATACAAAGCTGTCGCAACAACTGTTTTTGTTCATTTGACTACTAAAACGGTCAATTACGAATCAACGATTTGTGCGCAGTTGATTCAACATCTTGTTGCGATGGATAAGAATTGATAGAAATTTCGGTTGAATTAACCCGTATTTCGGTTGATTTTACTAGTCTTTTTCTTTCAGTGTAACATCACACAGCCATAGTTATTGCTTTACTACCTTTGCATTTGAACCAGATAATTGCCCACAAAAAATGTTCTAATATTGAGTGCTTCTCAAAATCAGATGTTGATAATATTTCCTCTGTTGTTTGCCAAGTCTATGGAATTTACGTCGAATTATGTGATGTATAATTGAAACAAATTTCCGCCATTTCTTCGTTTTGCCATCTTCAGGGAGAGTTTTTCGTTATTATTACACTGAATTTATCCTTTATATTTTCATCTTACGGATACTGTTACTTTAAATTTTGTACATTCTTAACAATTTGGAAAATGCTACAATTTTTATAAAGTACTAAAGAGATGCAGGAAGATCATCTCTCTAAAAAACGTGTAAGACTACAGATCGGCCTTTTGGTAGTACTCCAGCGATAAGCCTGATAGAAGCAAAAATTTAAAAAATAATAAAATTGGATTGAAGTATCACATAAAGGCGTGTCGGAAATGCCTGAAGAGAGTTTGGAGCAAGTTTTCAGCAAAGGCATATGTTATCTAACATGAATCGAGTTTTGCAATTTTTAGCTCCTGACTTCAAGACTTTTATCATTTAATACAATCTTGTTCACAGCCTAAACGTCATGTGGTTATCCAGAGAGAAGTCTTATAAAAAGAACCGTATGTTTGTCTCACTTTATATACATATGTATGTAAATCCTCGTGTATCTTTTTTACTTAATTTATCGGCTTTTCTTTTTGAAAAACATAAGATCTTAAGACATGAGTAACAAAGTGTAGAATAACTCAACTCCTTACACATTTGAGGCGCTATTTCGTAAGCTTATGATCTAATGTAATAAGCCTTATACAAGGTACAACTTTTTGGGTGGGTAGAAGAACATAGCGCCTGTAAATTTATCGACGCTTGCATCAAAACGAAATCTAGCTGGATAATTCACATATAATCAGATTCCCTCCAAACAGAACTGGTTACGGTTACGGTATTCTGTATTGCAAAATGGTCTTTATTAGGCTACTTTGGCAGTAGTACAATTATACTTCACTTCGCAACTATTAGCGTGTTTAAATCAAACTGATTAGTCGTTCCTCAGCTTGCGCTACTTTTATACTCTCTGTTGCCTCGTCAGCATATTTCTCCAAAGATCTAGACGTTTCACCTTCTAGAACTATTGTATCTCCTGCTTGGTAATTAGTTATATGAGTACATATAACTAATTGTTGAGTTTGCAGATGTCATGGATTTTCTCTTTAAGTAGTGGAGTCCACAGGAGGTAGGGTGTGGAAGCTTGGCGCGGTCATATCCAATTGCAATATCTAACTTAGTTTGGAATGGTTATAAAAAATGTTACATAACTCTCGGGCTGTATCTTGCTGCCGAATGAACAGCAAAAGCACAGTACAAATCATAGAATGTACCAAGTGAAAACATTATATTTTTTTCAATTTAAAAACTTTTTTTTTTTCAATTTAAAAAACTTCAGTTTTGCCATGTTGCAGCATTAGGCCAGAAAAATATTAGTTAGCAGATATTGTCAGTATTTTACGGATGTGAGTAAGGTTATACAAAAATGTTGCGCCATTTTGACAACTAATATTGGTATTGCAGCAAATTATGATTTTGTAGAACAGTGTAAATTGAATAGTCAATTATAATATTAAAATGCACGTTTTGCAGCTTTGGTCTACAGTTAATTAATTTTTCACCATTTCGCTTGACTTATTTTTCAAAACGCATTTGAAGCCATTTTTCCCCCATCAAAATCATCATCAACATTTCAATGCCACCCGCGCAGCCGTTCGTTAAATCTGTCTACCTAATAAATTTTTTTATATTATTAACAGATAACAATATGAATTTGTATTTGAATATAGCATTATATTAAGCTATAATCTTTTGCAATCAAGTTGCGAACAGAACACAAACACGTACAGACACATTCTACTATTTTTATCATAGGCCGTATAAATTCCAAAAGTATGTTTTCCAAGAGCTGTGTGGTGTTTGTTTTATTCCAATCCAATTCCACACAGAGGGTTAATGTATACATTAAAGCCTTTATTGCTTGAGTTCAAGACAAAATAAAATCCGATCATTGCTTTATTAAATGCCTAATGGAGTCAAAAAAACTAGTCGGTTTTGCTTGCTGTAACAAATGACTGTCAAAAATAAAGCATTTTCAATAATTTACGAAAAATATAAAAAGAAAAACATAAACAAAATACAAAATTTTATTCTTGTACAAGATAATACGGTTTTAAAAAAAAAGGACATATTTAGTTAGATGTAATATCTACGAAGGGTTGCGCATGCATTTACATTGACCGTCTTTAAACTTAAGAGGAAACAGCTGCTATCCATTTCAACCATTTTTTGGGATTGCTGTTGGATGTTCGTTAATGGAGCAATTGGACCTGTGTGCAAAAGGAAATTTAATTATTGCATTAAACAAAATTGTGATTCTATTAAGATTTCGTGTGAAATCGTGGTATAATTTTTTGTCTACAATATTTGGCCTATTACCTTAATTTAAGTTCTCTAGTTGATATTCAGTATCAAAATCCAATAAAGCGCTCTTATAACTTTCAGAAATTTATAGGTTTAAAGTTGATATCCATCACTATTTTGCAAACCTTTGATTAATTTTGGAAAATTTGTATTTCTTGAGCTTGAGAACATTATGATTTTCAAGTTAAGGGAGTGTCTGGAAATATCATGTGAGATGTGAGAAGTATATTAGCTCTCAACTCACTAGTAACAGTTCATCAACTCGATTACAAAACTATTTCAATCGAATTAGTTAAGGCTATATATATTTACTTTGTCTGGTGTTGTTTTACATACATTTTAGAATTTCACCAAATGCTTTTTGCAACTCGGCGACAAATAATTGTGTCAATCATAGGTGTCCATATGTATATGTGTAAATTTGCATTTAAGTATTTGCATAGCGGCAGATGCATTTCAGTTGTCATTTAAAACTAAATTTTTATTTATTGGTGTTTGTGTTCCGTTAAGTACCGAACCGCAAAGTGTGTAAATATGCATAGATAATTTTGTTGAGTTTGCTCATTGATTATTGATTTGTTATCTGTCTACCTAGTTTGGTTTTGTTATGCGTTTGCCTGCGTGTTCAGTTCGTCTGTGTGTCAATTTATGATCTATGCGCCTATTTATTTACATTCAGCTTGTTATGTCAATGCGGATGTTTTTCTTTTCATTTCATTTGTTTCGTATTTTTCACAGTAATTATGTCCATTATTTCATATTTACATATTATATGCATAGCGATTTCCCAAGGTGTGCGTGCGCTGGTGTAAGTAGGTGTGTTCTGACCTCTTCTTCCTTGTTGTACGTGAATGATGTACCCATTAAACATTTTTGCATTGCATTGTTTTGCTGCTATTGTTAAAAGGAATTAGTATTTATGTTTTCTCTGAAAAATAGTTCTCTTAAGTTAGAGCAGCGTGAAAAATTGCATTAAATGCATGGATTATACCACAAAAGCGGAAGTGGAAATGGGTATTTTGCTTCCTCAAGGCTAGGATTTGCATGCATAATTTGAAAAATATAAGTCTCGTTTGCATGCGACTTTTAAAGCCGAAGGCGTGTCTTAATTGTTTGTTTCCGTTTTCTTTTATACTTTAAATCTTCAGGTTACTTGTCACGTAGCCATTGTTAATGAGAATTAGCGGGAAAATCGTTAATACTACCATGCCACTAGGCAGGTTATTACATCAGCCTCAAGGTTTCTTTAATGCAGATGGAATATAAGAAGTTTCTCTACTTATCCTAATTGATCAGAATATTTCCAAATTTGTTTACTATTTTATTTCACTTCGTGTTGTTTATTTCTATTCCTTTGTTGTACTTTATTTCTAAGTTCTTTTAGTTTATTAATTTTTTTTTTAATTTTTTTTTTCACTCGTATTTTTAATTTGGTATTCTTCCTAACCCAACCGAACAAATTGTGAGTATCGTTCATCTTTTTATTTGGAGTTCTCTGTATTCTTTTGAGTTTTCAATTTTGTAGCCGAAATGAGTTGAGTCCAACAAATCGCAAATTATAGATCTTTCAAAATTCGTATTTATTTTTTGCGAAGTTACTTGCAGTTACTGAAAAAAATTCAAAGAACTCCATAAAAAAAATCAACACTCGAAATTTCGATAAATATGTAGTTTGTATCTTGATTTTTTAGAAAACAGTTTAGAGATTAATTTGCCTAGTTTCAGTTACAAAATCCACAGAGGGTTTTTTTTTTAATATCGAAAAAAAAAGAATTTAGTTGACGATCTTTGAAAAACAGTGCCAGCGCTATTTTTCCGTTTGCTGCTAAACATATTAAGATCCATCGATACCCCAATCCTTAGACCCTTCTCCGCCACATTTTCTATACCTATCGCAGTATGCGAGAATTCATTGGTTGCTTCGATATTTTCCAAATTACTTCGTAAGATAAAGTTTAGTTAAACTGGTTCGTCAATTAAGACCTTACATAAATAAACTGAATATAGTATAGCCAGAATTTGTTTGACAAAGTAACGTAAAATTCCAGCCAAGTACCAGGACTAAGATCGTGAAGAATAACATAAAAAACGCCAAACTGAGCGATTTATCTCTCCTGGTGAACCAAATGTGCTCTTTTGATGTGGCTAACACTAGCTTTGACTTCGGCATTTTAGGGGTGCGGTTGGTTGTTTGAAAATGAAAAACATTGGAATAAGACTGTGCAAAAGTCCCTGCTGGAACCCCGTACCACTATATACGCAACGTTAGATTGTTATATTTAAGAAACGCTTTAGACCTAACATTTTTGAGTGCCCTCGCATTACACTGTTTTCCTAGGAAGTTCATTCTGCTTCGACCGTTGGATGGTCGCTCAGTAGGTGCTCCAACGCGTCTGCACCTACCGTAGGAACATCAATTATACAGTGCCTGGTGAGTATCGCAGTTAATCTGAATATATATTACTTCTATTATTACTTCTCTTTTCCACCTGTTGGGCTAGTATTTTGCTCAATTTTTCCGAAATCGTATTGCGACTGCTGTAAAATATTCTCACCTTTTGCCATAAATACCAAGACTCACCTTAAACATCAAAAAATCACCAGATGTTACTCTCAGTCGATTCAAGTATTTTCAAACAGCCAACAAAAGTTTAAGTTACCTAGGAAAACAATTTTGTGAAATTCTATATCACCTTTTAACCACAGTTAGTTATATTTGCATTCCAAATAGTTATAGTTTTTCTAAAGCGATAAGAAATTATCATTAATATACTATGTGTAGAACTGTATTTCTGCTGATAATATTCAAGGTGAAAAGGTGTTACTTTTCTTCTTAGCAAGCAAGCAATAGGTTTCGGGCTTAAATATTTGTGTTTAATACCTTTTGTATAATAAAAAAATTTTATAATTTAGTTTGATTTATGTCTATTGAATACATATTTTCTTTCTTATTTTCAACAAATATTAATATAAGTGATTAACAATTCAATCAGCTATTCAGAAGTTGGTTGATGAACGCCTTATCTCAGAATTTTATAACAGCTAAAAGTTTTTGAAACAGTTTCTGATTATTCAATTAATTTCAGAACAGGAAAAAGAACTGAGGTTGGGCGTTCTTTAAAAAATAAACTCTGATAAAAGGTGTTTTTCAAAAGTTTCCTGGGATGTGGGGGTGGGTTCGAAACTCCAGCCAAGATAGGGCCATATTTCACTCAGAGTCGCTGTCTTCTGAATAAAGGCGAAATTCAGCCACCTAGCTCAAGATTTTCATCATTTTCTGAACCACTTTTCAAGTCTGCAGCTCAGCATAGTTCAGAACACTGATTTTTCTTTCAATTCCTTTGAATGATCCTACAACTTTGAACCAATTTTCTAAGCATCTTTATCCGTTTTTCAACCATCATTATTATTTACCTTTATATTGCTTTGAAATACTTATCTGAAAAATTGATGCTGTTTCAGGACTTTAGCTCTCCTAAGTAGACGGTATTTAAAAATCCATTACAACATTCCCAAATTTTCTATATATCTTAACAAATAGTGTAATAATATGTTTCAGACCTATAACCTAAGCGAATGAAATTTATCTTCCATACTTTACAATTGACCGGCTTTCATTTTGAGTTCCGCCAAATTGTAACTACTGCGCCATTTACGCAAAAATAATCATTATAAGTAATATAATGTGTGGAACTTTTCTGACTCATCCTGAATCGATGACTTCAGTTGGCTATTCTACGTATAATATCTAACCACAAAGTACACGAAAGGAATTTACCCAACAAACATTGATATAGATATAGAAGATTAAATTGCTCCAATACTCAATCTTCAATGTTGGGGAACGACTCGAAAGACAGTGGAAAAAGAAAGCGTTTTCAAACAAAATGTGATCTAATTCCTAAATTGGGAAAATAATATTTAATATTTAGCAATCGATCCCCAATGTATTTCTTTAACACAATTTCCCTGAGTAATCCCGCATTAGTTGTCTAACGTTCCAATAAAACAAAATTTCTCTAAAGTTTGCGACTATGTGTGCTGGGTTAATCGTTTTTTTTTTTTTTTGCGGCGAATGAAACATTGAACTAGAAAATTGTAAATGCGTAAAAATAAAAAAATTAAAAACCATATTGCATGTCGCTGCCTAATTATGGTCGCTAAAGAAGTACTTATATAATGCAAAGTGTGGGTTATGGTTCATCAAAAGCTATACAAAGTTGGTGTTCTTATCTTATTAAGTTTCGGCGTAACGCTTCTGCGTTGTAAAAGAGTAAATTCAACGCAGTTTATAATTGTATGTATTGATATTGATTGTGGGAATGTTTCATTTATAAAGAAAAATCAATTAGTCAAAACTATTTTTGGATAATTAAATTATGTAAGTGGGAGCGTGTTTATATACGCAGATGGGAGAAGGTACAAGAAAATTTGAGTAAGTAACGTCAACGATGATACCAAAATACTCAATTTTAAAGTGACATTGGACTGAAGTTTGGTGATTCTAACAATTGACTTATTTAAAAGGATAATGTACCCCGTAAAAATCGCGAGTACTCCATGCATGCATGTATGGAGTACTAGCTATGGACCAAGGAGTGCTCCAAAATTAACCACAATTCATACAAAAAATATGGTCCAATTAACATTGCGATGTCCTAGGACTGGACCATATACTCCAGCTCAGCATTACATCAGAGTAATCCATGGAGTACCCACAGTCCAATAAACATCGTGTAGTGATTACAATCGTTATAAACGATCAATGATCGGCTTACAATATCCCTGCAAAAATCGCGAGTACTCTATGCATGCATGTATGGAGTACTCGCTATGGACCAAGCGAGTGCTCCAAAATTAACCACAATTCATAAAAAAATATGTTCCAATTAACATTGCGATGTCCTAGGACTGGACCATATACTCCAGCTCCGCATTACATCAGAGTAATCCATGGAGTACCCACAGTCCAATAAACATCGTGTAGTGATGACAATCGTTAAAAACGAGCATTGATCGGCTTACAATATGTTCGTGTAGAAACATGAGTTGGTCCATTGCTGCATTACAGTGGAGTATAATGGTAAGTACTCCAGTGGACCACATGATCCAACGATTTTTGCAGGGTATGGACCAAGCGAGTGCTCTAAAATTAACCACAATTCATACAAAAAATATGGTCCAATTAACATTGCGATGTCCTAGGACTGGACCATATACTCCAGCTCAGCATTACATCAGAGTAATCCATGGAGTACCCACAGTCCAATAAACATCGTGTAGTGATTACAATCGTTAAAAACGATCAATGATCCGCTTACAATATGTTTGTGTAGAAACATGAGTTGGTCCATTGCTGCATTACAGTGGAGTAGAATGGTAAGTACTCCAGTATGACATAAGTGGACCACATGATCCAAAAATTTTTGTAGGGTAGTAGCTCTATTTTATATTTTTCTTACACTTATCTGATGCTTTTTATATTAGGTCACATAATCAGGCCTCTATGCGAAACATCTCGCAAATAGTCCATATGTTATATTCCCATTTATTGAATCATTAGTCAAATACATCTTAGTTAAATCAGTGATTACCTCATCACTGCGCTTCTAAATACTGTTTCAACATTTTTCAAAATATCGTCATCGTTCCAACTTCATCAGTTATGACGCCATAATTATTTTATAATGGGTTCCTTCAACCACCAGTTATTCAAGTTTTTCTTTATCTACTCTGCTTTGATTTGCTTTGCCTGTCATTTTACGTGTGTACGTACATAACTGTCATTATCATGATTTATGTTATAGCCGTTTTTTTATTGTTAATTTTATGACTTTTAATTTTCATTTTTATGGCATTTTATTGTGTTATTTGTTTGTTAACACAACTTGCAATGTAGCAATGATGACGTAGACATTGATTGCATTCAAAATTTATTGTAGATAAAAGTTACTGTTTCTGTTATTGAGAAACCCAATGAAAATGCTTTAGGTAAAATGAGTCGCAATTTATTATGCACTTATTACTGAGTTGCGGCATCCCTGAAAAGGCCTTTTTAATTGATCGGGAGTTAAAATCTAAGGTACATAGGTTTGCAACATAAATATTTTTGAGTAAGGTTAGCACCTAATCTTAGTTTAATTTTTGTTTTTGTATATCGAGTTATCAGTTTCTATGGCTGATGGCAAAGTGAAATTGATTTTTTATGGAAAATTTTGTAAAAGTTGTCACAGTGCCATAAACATTTCAAGCTTGTAATGTATATGAAAATAAAAATTGCTAATGCTCTTCCGTCCGTCTAAGCTACAGTAAGTTTCTACGGCAAATATTATTTTATTTGTTTTCTGGTTTCGCCGTTGTGCCATCTTCAGTGCCATTTCTCGTTCATTTCGTTTCGGCAAAGTTGAATCGGGTGGAGCTAAGGCTGGTCTTCCAAATATTCAAAAAATAATAACCGGAAGCGTGTCTAATGGCCTTATTCTATATTACGAAACGAGCGTTCGTTTCGCCTCATAGACGAATCGCTAGTTTATTTGCGCTATGTCAAACCATGGCAATATATCATTTGACAACTGCTTTCGCCTTCCCGTTTGACACGAGAATGATAAACAATACAGGCATAACTTCAACACATAACTACATACAAATTATGTGATGTGTGAAGATAATATATGCGAAAAAAGGCAATTGGGAAAAACTTTACAACAACTAAGCCATGACGTAGCTGAATGCGTTTATAACCATTTCAACTATCGTAGGAGTGCGAGTTCGATTCCCACTCCCGGGAGAAAAGGCTTTGAAGAGATTTACAAGGTATACTCGAAACAGCTGTCGCCTTGTCCGTCCTGATGTCACGTTGTTTAAATTTTTCCCAAATTATTAAATAAATTATAAAATTAAAAATTGCTTGAAATAAATGTTTTCATACATTTAAAGCGATACGGGCAATCCCCGGTTAACTCATATAAGATAAACAATACCATTGCTAGAGGAAGTCGTTTGGAGGCGAATCGTAAATTGATGATATCTTTTTAAAAGAATAAAAAAATTGCACTTTAAATTAAAGAAATGAATTTCCACAATAAAATGACAGCTATTGAAATTCAAAATGCGTTATAACAAAATCTTTTTACACAGTCCATATTTATCAGTAGAAAAATTCCCGGTTTATATTGTTCTATTTACATCGTGATATCATTTGCTTCCCACAACATTATTTTATATCGCACCATTAGTTTATTTATTTATTTCCTTATTTATTTATTTAGAATTAGTCGAATTGACTTCTAATTGTGTACGTACTACAGATAAAAGTATTCCAATGTTTTTGCCCTGCGAAGTACAAGTAGCTTCCTTATTTATGTTTTTAATCAGACAACGATACAAAAACAGCGCTGTATAAAAAAAATTCTAAAAAAATCAACAGAAAGTAGCAACAAGAAATTTTAAAGCAAGTAAATAAATAAAGAAATATATATGTATGTATATGAGGCTCCTACAAATATTTGCAGATATTTTCTTTATTTTTTCTTAATTCAATCCATTTTGTATGTATGCATCGCGTTTCTACGCATCTGAGTTGCTTTTTGTACAAGCAACTCACTCAATTTTGAGTAAACACACTCAGCAGTAGAGTTTATGATTTGAGTGAGATGTATAATTGAGCGCTCACGCTCTCACTAATACTAATGCAGTGGAAAAAATCGATTGCAGATACAAAATTGTCTGCATTATCTGTACACTCTCAGATACTTTCTGGTATGTATCTGTGTAGCTATGAATGTGTATATGCAGTGAGAAAAGTATGTATTTATTTGGTTTTGCTGTTTTTGGGTTCGTCAGCAGCTCGCTTGCTGCTCATAGCCTGCACAAAGCCCGGTGTGTAGATACTTTTTTGTATGCACATACTTGCATACATATTTGTATTAAGAAGCATTCATTGTTCACATGTTGCGGTGACAATAGAAATTATGAACGACATTTTCAACTGCACTCAAATTATGACTTTCGTATAATCAACCACCGCCAGCAGTAATTGAGATATTGAGTTTGAGTGAGAATTTTGAGTGTTTCAGTAAAATAGGGTGTATGCCAAATGATATAAAGGTGGCGACATTAACCGGCAGACGTTCAGTCGCCATATAAACTTGCTACCAAAAACAATTTATATTAAAAGCTATTAAGTGCTACAACAAAAACTAAAACAAAAGTGATTCTAAAAGCAATACAAAGCAAAAGCCATTTTATTAAATATTATTTCATGCCGAAAAGATTGAAATTTTTATAATTAGTATATGCTTACTAAAAAAAGAAAATTTTGAGCTGAGCAAAGAAAATTGGAACTCAAAAACAATTTTGAACTAGTAAAATAATTTTAACAAAAATTTCATAAAATTGATTTCTAAAAAATATTCAAGTACAGTTTTAAGCCAAATTTTTCATAAAATTTTGCGCATTAAAGCCAAACAAGTATAAGAGTGCTCAAAAAATACTCAAAGTGAAAAAAAAAAAAATTTACTCGGCAAAAAGCTTACCATTAAACATTAAAAAGCTCCAGTAAATTTTAACTCATTCCAAGTCAAACTCTTCAAATAAGCGTGAACGTAATCGTGAAAAAGACTTCGTGTAAAAAGAGAGATACATTTTATTGAACATTGAACTGAAAATTCAGTTATTGCTGAACTTTTGTAAAATACACTACACGCTTTAAAGAGCTGAAATAAGAAAAAATATAATATAAAAAAAACAAAGAAAGCAAGAAAATTTAATAATTACAATAAAAATTACATAGAAGCTAATAAAAAAGACTGCGTGCATTTCTTCGAAAAAATACGAAAGAAAAGCACAAATAACACAAAAAAATAAAAAATTTAAAAAGCAAAATTAAATTCCAACACTTTAAAAAAAAACAAGAATCCATAAAATTTTCAAAAAAAAAATTGTTATTCAATTTTGAAAAAATAAATAAATTTTTTAAATTAAAAATAAAACTTCTTACATTTGTGTAAGAGCGAATCATAAGAATTGAACAGTGAAATTGTTATATAATTTCAAAACTAAAACTAGCGCTCGTAACACACAAAACGTTAGCTATAATTGAGGCAGAACTCAATAAACATATCACAAGCATACACACCCATATTCAAAATATACTAAAAAAACAAGAAGAGAAAAAAAATTTCTGCAGCCACACGCAACTGAGCTAAAAACGCAAAAAAAAAAGCGCATAAGCCTAAATTTTTTTCCAAAAAACGGTAAACGTAAAACCAGCAAAACGCGTGATATCGTAGAAAAAATGATGAGCACAATGGCGATGCGTCAACCTGAAAACTGGTTATATGAAATCTGGCAGAAAGGGCAAGATAGCCCCTGCTATGTGATGGTGCCCAATGCAAAAGTAAGTGTTTTCTATAGAAATATAAATAAAATTTAGGATAACATACAAATTGTGTATGAAAAAAAAATAAAAATTTTAATGTTTTAATTTCGTAATTTTAAAGTTGTAAATTTGTAATTTTCTCGAAAGATCAAAAGTATGTATGTATGTGTAGGCAATTGTAGTAGTAAGAAAAATCAATTGTGATCAAGGAGGAGAAAAATGTATATGCCAGTGTGTAAAAAAATCGCATGCGTTAAATTCTCCGTACGCAATATACATATTTTAGATTTACATTGCAGAAGTGTAGACGATCAAAGCAAAAATCGCATGCAATAAATATATTTCCTCTTTAAACGCGCATGCTATAAAAGCACCATTTTGTTTTTCTAACGAGTTATACGAACAAAGAAATTTTCGTAGCCAACAAAGGTGGATGAAATTTTAAGAATTTTTTACCTGACGTGGCAACTAGAAGGCAAAGATGCATGTACTTGAATTGAAGAGCCTGTAAGTGGATATAGGCAAGAAAAAACATTTAACAATTACGTATGATAAAATAAAATACATAATCGAAAATTTATTTAAAGTTGTTTTGCGGTTTTCTAATAATTTTTTTCTTATCCAAACCCCTCGCTGCAAAATTAAAAAGTATTTAAAAAAAAATGCCCAGATTTTGCATTAGGCTACACCTATTCGCCCGGAAATTTTAGTTTTTTTTTTTTTATTAAAGAAATACCAAAAGCCTTTGAAGGATTAATGATGTGACTTTAAATCAAGTTATAGACTTCTTTTTGCTGTTATTCCTATGACTTTGCACTTTGAGCAGAAAAATTAACTTTTTACGTTGGCATTAATGTGTAATAAACTTCATAAATTTTAAACTAGTAATTGATTCATGCAGGTTTTGATGGAAACATAAATTGTGTTATCTTCCGCAAATGTTATTTTCTTTAAATATTTAATTTTAAGTAGCTAAAGAAAATAATAAAATAGATCTAGATTTAATATTTTGAAATTTTAAATCAAAATACGCAAAATTAAAAAGAGAAATTTGTAAATTTATTTAATTTGAGTTTAAGAACAGGCAGTTCTTTTAAATCCTATTTTCGAAAATCATCTCATCTTTATGAAAAATTAAAAAATAATTTGGATTTTTATAATAAAATAGGCACAGATACAAATTCACACTTTGAATATAAAAAAATTTTTCATAGCACTCCCATATGCCATCACATATAATTCGGATTCATTTGAAAGTGCAAAGAAAAAGCTCTTCCATATGAAGCCAAAGCACTTCGGACTGATATTGAAATTTGGCCAAAAAATTTCTAGCACTGAGAAAAGTTTTAATTAAAAATTTATCTATTAAAAAGGCCATCAAAATTCTTTAAGCATTTAAAATATATATATTTTTTTTTCAATTTACAAAAGTTTCAGTGTATACATAATTTTGTATATGTACTGTGATTTTCACTTCAATATAAAAATTTTTGAACCCCCCTGCTTAAGATGAAATGAAAAATAAAACAATTTTTTTTATTAATATTAATTTAAGTCACATAAATTTCTCCAATTGAATTCGCTTTTTTATTTTCAATATTTTTTGAAAAAAACTATATTTGAAACTTAAAATGTCTTAACCAATCTCAAAATGATTTTCGAAAGTTTCGATCTTCTTCGAGATTTGTAGCCCAATCAATTTTCGTCCAACAAAGTAAAAGTTATAGGTTTCTCAAAATTCGCATTGATTGGAAAGTTTTTTTTTTCAATCGATTTTCCTTCATATAAAAAAAAATGTATATTGTATGGAACAAAATCAGAAAATAATTCGTCAAAAATCAGTGCGAATTTTAAGAGAGCTATAAATTTTACTTTGTCAAATTAAAATAGATTGGGCTACAATACTGTATACTCAAAAAAAACTCAGTTAACGCTAAATAAAAAATGTGAAATTTTTTCAAATTTTCAAATCTTCGAAAGCGCTCTTTTGAGATTGTTCCGCATAGTTTCAGTTACAAAATTAATAAAAGATTTTCTTTAAAATAGCGAAAATAAAAAAAGAAGAATTTTATTGACGAAATTTTATAAAAAACGCAAGTGCTATTTTTCTGTTCGCTGCTGTACATGCCCATTAATGTACTGCAGTTTTCATAATTCATATTGGAAAAAAATCGTCAAAAATCAATGCGAATTTAAAAGACCTATAAATTGTACTTTGTCAGGCTAAAATAGATTGGGCTACTACTGCATACTCAAAAAATTCAGTAAACTCTAAAAAAAACTTGACATTTTCGAATCTTCGAAAATGCTTTTTTGGGAATGATTTCCATAATTTCAGTTACAAAATTAATAAAAAGCTGCCTTAAAATTGCGAAATTAAAAAAGGATTTGGTTGACGAAATTTTATAAAAATGCTGGTGCTATTTTTCTGTTCGCTGCTGTACATGGTTCATCTATGAACTGCAGTTTTCATATATTTGCTCATTTAATCGATATCTGAGTCACCCTATCTACATGCAGCATTTAAATTAGCAAATCATTCACATTTGAACATTTAAGTGTACATACATACATATTTATTTGCAAATAACAGCTTCAAAAACTTACCGCCTTAAATCCAGCAAGCGAGAAAGAATATTTTATTAAATTTTTTCTGTCTAGAGATACTTTGAATATTTACATTGCATAAATATTTTTATATTTATGCGAATTTATTTGCATTTCAATAACAATTTAGCATAAATACAAAAAAAAAAAAATTAAGAAAAAACTCGCAGCGCCGTCACACGATTAGATACAGTGGGCTTAGCTTGGCGAAGCAGGCAGTAAAAATTTTATAGCATAAATTACTACAAAGCAAAGGCCTTATGTAACATCAAAGCAATCGTTTGCATGCAATGCGAATTAGTATAGTAGAATAAAAATGTTTATGATTTTTTTTTTTTTCATTTTATAATTACATCATTCTTAAGAGCTTATGGCGGTATGCGATATAAAATCGCACCCACCTCAATTTACTAACTGGCCGGCATCAAATAAAATCGCCATCGTCAGCCATTACCTGACCGCCTTTAGCGCCACCTTATATGGTACTGGGTATTGTAATATAATGTAATAAGAACGAGAAAATAAATAAAATCAAAAATGAAATCAACCAGTTTGCGTTGGGTGAATGGCAATATGTGTATAAAAATATCACAACGTTGACTTTGTCCTCAATTTTATTTTCGCATTGTGGCCGCAGATACAGCTACTGATACTCATAATCTTCTCGAAGCACACGATATCTGTTAGCGGTGGCGGCAACACGACAATGTCACATAAATGTAAATTGCAGCCGTGCGTCGCCACTACTCGAAGGTCATATAAAATTGAAGTGTAGCCGTAATTTTTCGCCGAAGTACCCATTTAAGTTAGGCCTAGCTATTACTCAAGTGGCGAAGAACCACCTCTTTTAATAGTAATTGTCTATTAAAATTTACTATTGTGGTTTTAAATACGCTCCCTAAGTGAATTTTCAGTATCAACGGGCTAATGACTGTTTGTCTGTCTGTCTGTGGTTGTGCGTTTCTCCATTATCAATGACTTTTTCATTCATTCATTTTCTATCTTTTCGTCTTGTCTCCTTGTCTAGACTCTGCAATTTTCATTTTTACGCATAATAACCTTAATCCGATTAATGTCGCTGACCGCAAGTTAGAATAGAAATTTTTTTTGTATATCTGTGTTCGTGTAATGACCTTAAGTTCATTAAAGTGTTTTCTTGAAAATAAGTTTTGAAGTGCAAACCTCTTTGCTACACAGCTGTGTGTGTTTTTACACTCAGAGAAAAAAGTATATCATTTCCTAAAATGTTTGTGTTTTTTTAACTTTTCTTCGCCTGACTGAGGAAACTTCTTCTGTCACCAAAACTCGTTCCCGCTTATCCTCTTTTTTTTTAGCAGCTTTAGGGTTTTTTGGGTGTAGCTGGATTAAGAAAGTATCCTCAAAACATGGAACATTTGATTAATTTTTGGTCAAAGAAATTGCTCATTCAATTTAGTATACGCATTTTTTATAATAAAGAATTTTCATGTAAATAAAGCAAGATAGAAAATTGTCATTGTTTTGATGAAGAAATTTCTATAGGGAAAAATCATTCCCATTTTGGGAAAAAAGATGTTTTTTCACTAGCTATATAAGCCACCGGCAATGCTAGACGAGGATCATTAATCTCTCCCTCTCGAACTGTGCAATTAATATCGGAAAGGAATGTCAGATTAGTATTAAAGTTCGGTAATAAGTTGCGTTATCGTAGCGAATATAGCTAAGAAGTTACAGAATTTCGGAGTTCGAATTCTATTCGTAAGTCCTATATATAGCCCTAGTAGTTCAAATACGAACAAAATTTATAATCACTTCAAAGCTTTAAATTTTCTTTAAACATTTTGATTCTGTTTTTTGTATATAAAAAAAAAAAAAAAATGATAAAAAAACAATGAAAAGGGCTTTATGCGAATTTCAAAGTTTTCTACATTAAAGCCCTTCCATACCAAATAAAATATCTTAGTTATTTCATTGTTGTTTTATTGACGGCCTAATGTAGTCAAAAATCGAGTCGCTTTTGCTTGTTGTTTTGAGTGTTAATGTCAATGAGTAGTTGCGGAGGCTTTTTATTTTAATTATCTTCAAATTTAGATAGGAAATGGCGGTATTCTGATTTTGGTGGTGTTTTAGTATTTTGGGGCTGTCGACGGATGTTCATGAATCATGATGTTAATGAAGCAAGTGGCCCTGTGTGAAAAGGAAAAACTAATATTTCATCAAACAATATTGTGATTTCATTAAGCTTCTGTGTGAAATTGGCATTGTAAACTCAACACTTTTATCGATGCGAAAGATATTTTCTTATCGAATTTTCGAAAACTATTTGTCAATTTAATGAGTTAATGGTAATGCGCATTCAGTAAAAATTTGGAATTAAATTAAACTCATTAATTAGAACAAGATTTAATATTCTTACAAAATTTGATGTTCGAAACTTTACTTTGCATCAAATATTTTTTTATAAAATACGACTTTATCAGAAAAATTTGCTATCACTGACAACGCCTAATTTAAAAGCATGTGAGTCCGAATTCAGTACAAAAAACGATTTGTTTTCGAAATAAATGGACTTTAGTTTTGTAAAAGATTAAAAAAAGGAAGGTTGCATTTCAACAATTTCGGTTTGCTTTTATTATAATTTTTTTTTTTATAAAATTTAACTATTTTTAATAAAATTTAAGTTAATTACAAAAATAATAACACATATGTATCTTTTTAAATTCAAAACTTTTTATATTTTGTTGAATAAACTTTGGTTAAAC
Source organism: Eurosta solidaginis (assembly GCF_040869045.1). Classification (NCBI taxonomy): domain Eukaryota; kingdom Metazoa; phylum Arthropoda; class Insecta; order Diptera; family Tephritidae; genus Eurosta; species Eurosta solidaginis. The sequence goes on from NC_090320.1 coordinate 268,115,538, forward strand.
CCCAAACATGGTTCTCAAAAAGAGAAATTCAAATATTTGTCTGAAAATTGTTTGCCTAATATGCTGAATTTTTCATCATTATACAACGTTCTTATAAATCTATCGTAAACAACAAATAAACAAACATTTATTTAGAAATTATGCCAAAAATAAAATACCATAAGCGCTTAAAAAATCAAATCAATAGTTTTGTTTTTGCAGCTCCATAAAGTATTTCTTTTATAATGTTTTTTGATGCTTAATTTTTTTTTTGTCTCTTTTTTTGTTATTTATGTACAAACGTATAATCATTTTTATATATTTTGTTTTTTGGTTGTTATTTGATTTTTTACTTGGCTTTAATTACCTGATTAACAAATTGAGCGCATAGCAGTGCTCATATTTCTATTTTTTTTTCTTGTCTTAATACTTTTCTTTACTGATACAAAGTGAGACGTGTATCGAATTACGAATTTGTTCGACTTCTCGGCGTATTTTGGGACAACTTGTTTATTGTTGTTTTTTATTTTTGGCTTAAGTCATTTTTTTTGGTTTTTCAATTATTTCTGTTTACTGCTTATTTCCTTTTCGATTTTTTTTTTCTACAACCAGCTAATTTTAGTAGTTTTTATGTCGTCAAAGCATTTATTTTCCTTTTCTTTTATAATTTTTGTTTATTTGTTGCAATACTTGTTTTTTCGCTTTATAAGCACTTATTTACATATCTGACTTACTTTAGATTGAAGCGCTTTAATAAAGTAGGCGAGACTAGCGCTTATAAATTATGTGTTTAAATAATTTAATTTTGTTTTTACGATTGTAGATGGTAAAGAAGAGCGTACAGAAAGAAACCAAAAAAAAGCTGGCTGCGTTTTCTTGTATTTTATTTCATTGTTTTATTTTTACGTTTTGTTGATGTGATAAAGCTAGCATTTTATATTGCCAAACCAGTTTTCATACATGTTATTTTGAGCGCGTGTTTAAATATTTATGACTATATTTAAATGTCTGCAGATTGCTGGCGCCTATAAGAGAAATGAATTTTGCAGTAAACCAGAGCAATTATTAGGAAAACAATTTTAAACTTGCAACTAAGTGTAATAAAACATGTGATTAATTCTATGTACCTATACTCTTGAAATGGGGACTTAAAATAGGAGAAACATGTTTTTGATCACTTTTACAATTATAAAATACCAAAGGTCATGGTGGAATCACTAGGTGAAGTAAATAAAAAAAGACAGAAGATGTATGCTATCTGAAACGGTAGTGATGTATTTTCGACGGTCAAAAGAGGGTAACATTTTTACCCGCTTTGAAAAAATAGGAATAGAAAAATAAATACCTTGCTACGAAAGCCATTACAGAAATTGCTTTTTTCAGCATATCAGTGCCACCTAACGCCAATGCAGAATTGAATACAAAGGACCAGTGCGAGTTAACATTACTTTTAGGATCAAATAAAATAAAAAAATCAATTTGACCACTTTAACTGACCTCATTTCAATTGCAGTTGAATCTTTCATTGAAAAACCGGATATAAAAGAAGCATGTGTTATTCATATAAAGTACATATGTACGTCAGTTATTTAGTTGAACTTTTGTGCCTTTGGCGGAACTTAAATGGGTTTCGGGTTCGATGAAAAGTTTTACAGTCACACTTGGATGGAAGTGATCGTGATAGTCTTAAAAGTGTTTCCATCCCTTAAAATTCATTGACACGCTCATCTGCTTTATTGATTCTTCGTTGAGAGTCGGGATTAAAACATATGTTCTTCTAATATATAATAACGTACTTAATCAGAAGATCCTACAAAAATTCTTGACAGTTTAATTCATGATGTATCTCTAATGTTCCCAATTTATTATTTACCAAAATATAGGGGATAGACTAGCCCAGCGGCATTCGGCCTAGAACCATAAGATGCTGATCCGAAGCGAGCTGGATTCATATATTCTAAATTACAATCCTAAGTGTAACATTCCTCTCATCTTAGTGTTCTGATTTTTAGGGCCAAACAACAGCAGTTAGTTGCAATTTTTTGAATATTTAGAATACCACTGTTTAGGCGAAGTTTTTTCAAAATAAGGTATAATACGACAATTTTGGGGTTTTTGTACGTACTGTACAGGGGAAGGAAGATCCTTGGTTGAATATGACGTGAATGCAAATATCAAAAATATGGCAGTATTAGTTTAGCACGGCCTTACTTATGGAAGCCAACACTAAAGATACCCTAAACGATGAATTTCTGTAATTAAATCCAGAAAGGACCATCGATATTCACCTAATAGTTTATGTGAAAAAAGTAGCAAAAGTGGCATATTTTACTCCTGAAAAATGCAAAAAGCAACACTTTTTCGGGGACAACATTGCTGAAAAATTTTCAGATAGCCGAATGACAGAAAAAGAAGAATTTAGAGCGAGACAATTGACGGCTTACTTCACCTGATTATTCCACCATGACCAAAGGTTTTCAATTAATTTTAAAGCCCAATTGTCTTTTTTTCAAATATCTATTACTATGTCCCACTCTTGCACCGCGTAAAAATAAAATTTAATTGATATACATATAAAAATTATTTAAACTTTTTTTGTCTGTCTACCTATCTTTGGCAATTGAGCTCGATGACTCTCGCGATTGCAAATTTAAAAAATGAAAAGAATAAATAAATACGTATTATGCCATTTTTTTTTTTTCAAAAATAAATAGCCTAGGCGTTGCGCATTTTCAAATATTTGTCAAAGCAAATGCTTAAATATTTGTTAATTTAGTTTTTAATTTTTATTTATTTTTTATTTCTTGCTTCGGCTCTATTTTCTGTATTTCTCGCATGACCTCATTTAAAGGCACATGTTTTCAAAAAAGTTTTTTTTTTGGATTCCATTTGATCTCTCGACATGCTCATGCTTTGAACTCATGCTGCTGGTGGTCCTAATTACATTCGTGTTTCAATAATGTGTCATAGTCATAATATTTCAAAATACAAATATAGCTTCGCATATCTCGTAAATCACCAAATACGACATGGAATTGAGTTATAAATACATATGTACGTTTGGATGCTAGCCAATATTTTTTTGTGTTGGGGCAAAGCATGACGGTTTAATTATTGTTTTACCACTTAAAATATCTTATATATACATATGTAGTTATTTGAGCTGTCCCTATTTGTCTAGAAATTTTTGTACTGAAATTTTTTTTTTATTTTTGAACAAATTTTGTTGTTATAGCGGGGCCTATTCACTTGTAAAATCGTGGGTTCGAATCGAGCTCAAGGCCTAACAATAATTATTTTATCTTATTATTGTTATGATACATGTTTTCTTAAATAAAAAAAATTTTTTAAATTTGAATAGCAGAAAGAAAAATTTTAGACAACTGTTGCAGAAACGATGTGAAAATCGGATTTGTTGATTATTGACTGTTCTAATTTAAATAATTTTTTCATTTAGGAAAAAAATTTTAAGTAAAAAAAATTTTGTAAGTTCTTCGATTTTATTTTAAATATTTAAAACAAACTGCTAGGAATTTTGTAACTGAAACAATGGTAACTATTTAGTCTCGAAAATATTTTCGACAAAATGCGAATTTTTTATTTAGAGTTCCGTAAGTTTTTTTTGAGTATGCAGTTTTGTAGCCTGATATAATTTCGTCTAACAAAGTTGTAGTTGTCTCAAAATTTGCATTAATTTTTGACATTTTTTTTTGGAGGGTGCTTCAGATTTTCTTCCATATAAAAAATAAAGACATGAGAAAATATTTTATTAAACCAAAAAAAAATTTATTAATAATTTTAGAAAATAAGCTTATGAAACAGTTGAGAGAGCTAAAAAGATAAAGCCAAATTAGAATTTAAGAGTAGAAAATAAAAAAACACTGAAGTTAAAAAAATTTTACGAAAGTTTTTGAATAGAAGCAAAAAAAAAATTAAATAAGAAAACACGAATTAAATAAATTTTAAATAGAGCAGGGCCCGTATCGTGTTACACGATCACGGATGAGTAACCAATTTTACTTAAACGTAAAATATGAATCTGTATACTATTCGTAAAAATTACAATAGATTCGGGATCTGATTGATTGATTGATTGATTTGATTTTATTCATCCTTTTCTTACCATGTAACATTTCAACTTAAAATTAACAGCATTTATATTAATATGTAAGAAAAGAAGGTAATAATAAATATAAATAATAGTGTGGAATGCTATACATAATGAGTCCTCGTAGACTCCGTTTCAAATATTTCCTAATCCAAATTACCATTTCAGAGCTATTGCGATTTAAAAATTTGATTTCGATCACGAATCGTATAACACGATACGGGCCCACTTTTTAAATTTGGATTGTTTTTAATCATTTGGTAGTATCTCTAAATAATGTTTTTAGATAAAAATTCACAAGGGGACCCTAGGAACCTCATACCTTTAGCTCCATTCATCTGTTAATATTTAGAAGTATTTCTAACTCAACCGCTTTTTTTATGATCGACTTCATCGACTTCAAAAATCAATAAATTCCATGAAAAATGTCAACGATATATAATTAAATGGTTGAACCCCAGACGAAATTTCTAGCTAAAATATAATGATGACAACTGCCAATGAAGCAAAAGCACAAGCGATTAACTAAATATTAACCAGCATTGCATGCCACCAAATACAAATTTGTTTCGAAATAAAAAAAAAACAAACGCTTAAGTGGTTTCCTAAAAGAAAAAAAAGGATACAAGAATGTGTCTGCCACGCGCCCAAATTACCATTTTCGATTAAGCAACAGCAGTTAGTTCGTGCATTCAATAATAAACTTATATAATACTCTCAGACACATGCAACAATAAAAAAAAAGAAATTAAAAAGTTGGTAAATACAAAATTGCACGTCACGCCACGCGTTGGGTGAATCATTTATATGCAGTTATTTCAAAGCTTAGGCACACGCGCGATTCATGCATTGTCGGCAAGCAAAGACGACACCTTTACCACGCATACTATGTTCCTATCTAGGTACAAATACATTTATGAAATCACGCCACTAAACCACCCATTTGAAAATAGCTGGGAGCAGTGCTATGTCAATACACCAATTGCTGTTTTTTACCCTGCCTATTACATATTATTCGTTGTTGTTATGAATACGTAAGCAAACATTTTTGAAAACATGTGGCACTAATCACTCAAAATGAACTCAGTTTCAAGCGAAATAAACTAGAACACTAAAATTTCACATATTTTTAATAGATTTTAAATACATAGTACCTACCGAGTATGTGTCAAGTCGAATTATTCATAATAATGTTTGCTAGAATTTTTGGCTTGATTAAGGTGTAGGCTAGGCTGTAAGTTTGAATAAAAGGATCAGAGTAGGTCAATTGTATGGATATTTTGAAAGAAGATTTAGAAATAATTTGAGGTAAAAACAGATGTTATAACAGCAGTTCCTGATTCTAAGTGGATAGTATTCGTAGGCGGTTTCTCAGTCGTGATCTTAGTAATGGTGTTAATATATTTCCCGACAATCGAAGACATGCAGTAGCGAACACGAAAGTAGCAGTGACAATTTTTAACAACTTTCGTCAACTAAATTCTTCTTTAATTTCTTTTTTTTTTTTTTTTGATAATTTAAGAAAACGCTTCCATGACTTCTGTAACTGAAAATAAATAAACCAACATGAAAAACGTTTTTGAAAAAACTAGAATTCGAAGAAATGTTACAAAAGTTTCGAACTTTTGGTTTAGAGTTTTCTGAGAATAGAAGTGGCAGTATACATCGAATTTTCGTCCATTACGATAATTTACGAAAGAATTTGCATTAATTTTGTAACGGAAACTACTATGCAAATCAATCTCAAAAATATTTAAGTAAATTTTCGAACTTTTTATTTTGAGTTTTCTGAGTTTTTTAGTATGTATGTTTGAAGCCCAATCAATTTTAGTTGTACAAATCATGAGTTGCAAATCTCAAAAAATTCGAATTGATTTTTGATAATCTCTTTCTATAGGGTATTCTATATTTCCTTTCACACGAAGAGCGCATAGCTTTATTTTTTATATGAAAGAAAATATGAAATTTCCATTGGAAAAATTATGTCAAAACTCAATGCGACTTTTGAGAAACCTATAAGTTGTACTTTGTTAGGCTAAGACTGATTTGGCTACAAAACTGCATACTCAGAAAGCTCGAAATAAGAAGTTTGAAATTTTCGTACAATTTTCTCGAATTTATCAGCTTTTTCCGAAAGGTTTGTGAGTTTGGTTTGCATAGCTTTAATTACAAAATTTATAGAAGTTTTAACCTAAGTTATCGGAAATTAAGGAAAAGAAAAGTTTAATTGACGAAATTCAATTAAAATTACCGCTGCTATTTTCCAGTTCGCTGTTGTAATTCATAATAATGTGAGCGCAAAAAATCAATTTGCACTACCAGCTTTACGAATTCGGCCTAAAAAAGAGATTTAGCCGCACTATAAATGCTAGCTACAATAATGAAGAGCAAACAAAAAGTAAAAATTAAAAAGTTATTTGCAATTCTAACTTTTGGAATAAGACGGTCGATAGGCCATTATTGCTGGAATAATTATAATTGGCGGGTGCCGTGACCTTGCATGTTTTTCAAAAGTAAACAAATATACATATATACTTTTTGTGCATCCTAACAATTGCCCTTAATTATTTATGTAGTAAATAGAAAAAATAAACCACAACGTCTTAGGTGACTAATCCAAATCGTTTTGATGGCACTAACCCAAATCGTTTTGATGGCACGTGTTTTACCACATGAAAGCAAAAGTCTATTATAAAATTAAAGTGTTATATTGATATTGATAACTTAAAATGCTAAGCTAACGCAAACACAACATTAGGAAAGAATATTTCCTAGAATTTTACGAAATATCTACTTTTACTTAACTTTTAAGATGAATTTTTTGGGGAAAGAAAGCGAGGGAAATGAAGTTTTTCGTAATGAGCATCGCATGCTAGACTTTGAACTTTGGTGAAAAAGAGGCGTGGTACCTGCTACACAAATGGCAATTTATATTTCCAATACAAGGAAGAAAAATTTTAATTTTTTCATAACAATGCAGTGGGGTTTTTAGTAACTAATGAAATTTTTGTTACATTTTTTTTACCATAAGAGAATAAACAGTCAAGAAAAATAGACACATGTCTGAACAAATTTCTAAAATCAGTACTATCTCTGACCTTTTTGAAGCATAAACAGCATTATAGTCTTTCATTTCGTTTAAGCTTTTTTATTTAACTTTTCTTATTGTTTATTTTGTGCTGTTTTCTCCGTTTTTCGCTATTTGTCTCGTTAACCTTTATTTTTAAATATAGAAATCAATTGTGTAACGATAGTTACTTGGCTCAACTGAATAAAATTCAATCAGCCTTTGAAAGCCATAATAAAACAGCACATATGTACATATGTATCTACAAGCGCATTTGCATGAACAAAATTGGTAGTTGCAAGGATAAAAACATGTTTTAAAAATAGATATTTGTTTATGTTTCATTGAAAAGAAAAATATTTCAAGGGGGAAAACGGACAAACTCTGAGAGATAAAAATTTCTATTGTCATATGGTCTTATTTTAATACAATCGATATGAAAACATTTGATGCCAGCGCTGTTATAATATATCTACATGCATAGAAAAGTTGTATAGCTCTTAACTTTTTGCGACTCTGTATCGACTACTTTGCGTTGCCTAATTTTGTATGTAATTTTCATAATTTTGATGCTTTATGGATTTAATGATAGTAGCAATTTAACTCCAAGGAGTCTGAAATTTCCTTGAAGTTGATCTACACTTTTTTTTAAACCCATGGGTGGCCTAGTCTGGCCACAGCTGGGAACACCCAATTCTTAAACAAAATTTTAAAGTTCTTAGTTTTGCCTACACTCTTATACATACCAGGGACCCTCGAACTGTGGGGTATTTCATCAATCTAGCTGGCCAAAAGTCGATTTTTCAAAATATTCAAATTTTTTTAAATATACTCCCTGGCGTTCCTAGATGTCCACTGAATAGTATACATGCCCCAAAACCCGTCTGCAACGTCAACGGAGTTAACCGCGCACATCTTAAGTTGTATAAAAATTGTGTGCAGTTCGATGTATTTTTGGATCAAAAAGCAATATATATACCCTTCTAACCTAAATACTTGTAAACTAGTTTAGCCTTAATCAAATATAGTTACATTTTCTTTTAGGACAGGTAAACGCGTATTTATTCAGATTTTAGATTTTTTATACCGCATGTTTTAACTGATTTATTGTACTTGTAATACTACGACTTCTTTTTTTCATGGCATATCATGTCAGAAATTTTTTGGCAATACGTAAGCTTGTGTTTGTTTCAAAGTTTAATAACAAAAACGGCTGCGCATATCCGCGACTTTTTGAGTGGTGATCAATTTAATAAGAGACTGATTCCCCTATTGCCAAAAGGTGGCAACCTTGTGAAAACATCCTCAGTGGCAATACCTACGTGAAAAGTCTTAAAATGTAATACTATATCGATATACTATACCAAATTTGATTCAAATCGGTTAAGCCGTTTCCGAGATGGTAGTGGATATACAAAGAAAAAAGAAAGTGAGGTGGTAAGCCTAAGTAGCAACCCTACTTAAAAGTATCAATAGGAATGCGAAGTAAAATACCTTTCATTTGATACCGATATTGACATACATATCTCATGTAATGCCAAAAAAATGACCCCGGGTTCCTCCGAAACCGGGTCTTCGATCCATAATAATTCTGCGCGGAACTCCGTGAATTTACTGTCAAATATTTCCTTTCATGGCGGCCACCGTTGTGTGATGGAAGCGTGCTCCGCCTACCACACCGTATGCGCTGGGTTCACACCTCGGGCAAAGCAACATCTAAATTTGAGAATAAGGTTTTTCAATTAGAAGAACATTTTTCTAAGCGGGGTCGCCCCTCGGCAGTGTTTGGCAAGCGCTCCGGGTGTATTTCTGCCATGAAAAGCTCTCAATGAAAACTCATCTGTCTTGCAGATGCCGTTCGGAATCGTCATAAAACATGTAGGTCCCGTCCGGCCAATTTGTAGGGAAAATCAAGAGGAGCACAACGCAACTTGGAAGAGAAGCTCGGCCTTAGATCTCTTCGGAGGTTATCGCATCTGACAATAATTTTTTTTTTCCTTTCACAACAATGAAGTGAGATAACTACTTTTTTAACAGAAATAAATGATGTTTTAGTTTTGGCCAGCTAGATTAATCAAATACCCCATTGTGCCTCGGTGGTGAAGAGTTTTTCGACAGGGTTGGAACGCTTGTTTTCATGTAGGCAACATTTACTTGTCAGCCGTAAAATGCTTGACAGCATTGTAGATTGATGTATGATATGATGTAAATATGTAGATAAATGTCTATTAGGGTAACGGAGCTATACGACTTCAACAGCTCGAGCTGACAATTCGATTATTGTTCTGTTTGCTTTGAGTTCACGCTATGGCGAAATCGATTTGCTTTGTTGGTGCGAGCAAAAATGGTGGTTGTGGGTCATATGGAGAAATTGCTTTGGCACGTTGATCTATATACATCCGACAGTGTTTGCTCCACTGCGATTCGTTTGATTAGATAGTTTTGAAGCGTTTGATTCGGCGATCGTCTAAAAATGTTTTCAAAACTTTGATAAAGTCGTGTGGAAATAGTTTCTTTTATCTATCGGATCCTCAAGAAATCAGAAAATATTTGATTTCCTTTTTTTTTAGTTTTTTGATTAGAATGTCAAAAGTGTGTTGTCATTTCAAAAAACAAAAACAAAAATAGTTCTCATGTGGTACCCTAATGTACACACATGCATATTTATTGTTAGCAGAAATATTTTTTAACCGGCAGCGTAAAATCTCATTTGTTCACGCAATCACCTTTGAAAAATATTTGCATTTAAAATTATGAGACACGTGTTAACGAGAAAGTAAGGAAATGTAAACCTTGGCCGAATGAATAAAAAGTAAACAAAAAACAAATTAATATAAAAATAACCCGAAAAGAACAGAAAAAATATCTATTTAAATAATTTTTGCATATTTTTTTATTGAGTTTTTAAGTATATTAAAAGTATATGTTTTTATTATTTTGTTATTTATTGAGTTTTTATTCACCCGAAAATAACGAAATTATATCGGCTTATTTTTAGGTTGATTTTGTGTTATTTATTGTGCGAAATTAGGACATACAACACACGCACGTTGAGGTATATTTTTTTTAAATTTAATAGAAAATATTACAAGCAAATCCCTACATTTTCTCCCATATCTTCGCCTTATCCCAATATCTGCCTACCTGACTCCGCTTTTATCGATACTTCCGGGTCTCTATCATAACCATCCTTTTCCAGTTCTCTCCGTCTCGCTCCATTTCCTGCTCTCTCCTTCCCCGTCTTTACTTCCTTTTCGCCTCATCACTTGCGCTCACTCCTACTCTACCTCTCTTTTGACATATCACTCTGTATTCGAAGCCCTGTAGTTTTTGTGCACAATATTTTACTCAATAGAAAGATCGACAAAAATCAAAAAGTCCTTCATTTTATATAATTATTATAGATAAGTAGCAATAATTTTTATAAATATTTTTTATAAGTTTCACACTCAATTCAATCAACATCAACTAATTTCCATTTTTTCTTTCTCTTCCTTCTTTTACAGGATCTGGTCAAGTCCCATCTTATGATAGCTGTTCGTGAGGAAGTTGAAGTACTCAAAGAGAAAATATCAGAGCTAATGGATAAGATCAATCAGCTTGAAGTTGAGAATACCATATTGAAAGCGAATATGTCACAGGAGACATTGCAACAATTGCAAATGCAAGCGCAGCTACAAATAACTGGTAGCAATAGTTCTACGAGCAGCAATGGCAGCACTGTAGCAACAGTAGCAGCGATCACAGCCGGTGTTAATACAAATGTCACAGCGGCAATTACGGCACCGCCACAGCAGCAGCAGCAACAGCAACAACAAGTTGGTACACCCACAACTGCTGTCGTAAATAATGAGAGCAACGATGCCAGTCCAGCGACTGAAGCAGCAACTGTAGGTGGTGGAGCAGCAGCAGCAGCAATAATTGCAGCAGCGGCTAATGATGGCGCTGAAAATGTGGCCACAAACGCAAATGGCCCATCATCTTAAACGCCTGCGCAAACGCGCGTTTTGAAGCGTTAAAACGTTTTTATGTTTTTTGAAGAAACACAAAAGCTTAATTGAAGCGGTGAGGCGTAGTATTACAAGAACAAAAAAAGAATACGTGCAGACGTAGGCATATAAAATGAAAACACAAAAAAGCAGCAATTTGTATTATTCAAAGTTTACCATACTCAAGAAAAAGAAAAACTATGTTGTTTATGAAAAATTTTTTTTCTTTTAATACGTATGCGTTGTTTTTTTTGACTGATGAAATCAAAGCGTATTTCGACTGATAATGTATTTGTGTTGTTGTGTATATGTTATATGTACATTGTAAGTATGTGAAGGCGTAAAGTAAAGAAGTGAGCGAGTATTTTTAAAATTGAAAATGAGTGACGTATGAAAATATTAAATTTTTTTGCGTGATAATAAAATTTTTATTGCTGCTGCAACATTTCAGTGAAAAATTTTAAAATTTTTAAAAAACATTTTTCTAAAAAAGAAATAATTTGAAAGCAATATTTTTGTAAAAATAAAAATCATACAAAAAAAGCTATTTATTACATTGCCACTTGCAATAATAATAACAAACATTACTTTTGCTTTGAAAAATGTTTGCATTTTCAAGAAATTACGTTAAACTTTTTCATGTGATGCTAAAGCGAGTAATATTGTTAAAGCTGTTAAATTTTATATACTACATTTATTTTTTATATAGAGAGGGGAAATAAATAAAAAAAAAACTGCGTCGAAAGAGCGCGTATTTCTTAAAAATGCAAACATTTTATAAAGCATGCAATAAAAAAATTAAAATTTTTTTATCAAAAATACTCGCTTACTAAAATCGTATGTGATAAAATCAGCGCTGCCTACAATACATCACAGCTCATACACATACTTGCACACTTGAATACAAATGTTATTTTCAAAACATAATTGAAAAGAATTGAACAAAGAAACATTTGAGCTGCTTTCAACAAAGTTTGTTTTTGTGTTGCTATGCCGCGCCCAAAACATGTTTGCTCCAATCATAATAAATGTTGCTGGCAACATGTTGTGCTACGGTTAAGCGCCGCATGAAAGTGTTCTCGTAGCAACACCAATTCACGCAACAATAGCTTCGGTGGAGCACTGAAAGCGTAGTTGCTGCAACATGTTGCTTATGAATATTTACATACATGTTGTTCAACAAGTTGCAACATTTACTACATAAAATTGTTAAAAAAAAACTGAAACAGAATGAAATTATAATCATAATAAACATGTTAAATGTGATACAATTCAATATTTTTTTTACAAAATTGTTTCTATTATAATTTCAAGCATACAAATGATGGTATTACAAAATTGCAATTGTATAAGAATAAGAAAACAATTGAATACTGCATAAAAAGCGTTAGTGCGCTAAAATTACAAAAATTTTATTAAAATAAAGAAGATGAAAAATAGCAAAGAGAGTAAATTAACGAAATAGCCAGCAAAAACGAAGAAAAACTAAATTTTTTTTTTATTTTTTAAATAATTAATAAATACAGATAGACAGTTATTAGCTGCAACATCATTTTTGCTTCGGTTTTTTTTTTTTTTATTAACTTTTTTCCAAATAATTTTTAAATTGTTTACTGACTGCTTAAAATAGCAAAATTTTAGAGAAACTGCGAAAAGATAAAGCACCCACATGATTGAGCATGAATAAATACACTGGTTTACAGCCAAAATGCACCAGAGAGGCCATTATGAAATTCCTATTTAAAATCACCCTCTGATTTCGAAAATCAAGGTTATTTTTCATTGTATGGTGACGTTTTCAAGATATTTACGAATAACGGTTTTTTCAAAAAAAAAAAAAAAAAAAATTGGGTCCACTTAATCATATATATCTCAAGAACGAATTGAGCAATTCCAAAACGGTTTGAAGCTTTAAAAAGGTAATACAATTTTCTATAAACTGTGCATACAACACTTGTTGCTAGGCCCTGCAGATTCAAACATAACGAACAATCATTACGGATTTTTTCCATGTTTTTTTTGTGAAAATATAAAAATATGTGTACTTTGCGAGGGAGGATCTCCAAAAAAAATTTTTTTTTGTTTGCAGATTTGTTTTTCTCTCTCTAAGCTCTGTTTTATTACAAAAAAAAGGCTTTCATTCAACAAAATCCATGGACTAATACAAAAGTTATAAGCATTCATGTAAATATTCCCATTTAATACTTAAGTACCTTAAGTAGGTAGTGAGGTAGAAAAACAAATCTGCAAAAAAAAAAAAGTTTTCGAGATCCTTCCTCGCAAAGTACAAATTTTTTTATATTTTCACAAAAAAATGGAAAAATTCGTAATGATTGTTCGTTATGTTTGAATCTGCAGGGCCTAGCAACAAGTGTTGTATGCACAGTTTATAGAAAACTGTATTACCTTTTAAAAGCTTCAAACCGTTTTGGAATTGCTTAATTCGTTCTTGAGATATATATGATTAAGAGGAGCCAATTTTTTTTTTTTTTTTAAACCGTTATTCGTAAATATCTCAAAAAGGTTACCATAGAATTAAAAATAAGTTTGATTTTCGAAATCAGGGGGTGATTTTACATAGGAATTTCATAATGGGGTCTCTGGTGCAGAAAAAAAATTGGAATTTGTGATTCAGTGATATAAATTTTTTTTTTTTTTTTATTTAAAGTTGATATAATTTTAAGCTTGCATAACATGTCAAACTACATACACACATACATACATCGTCTTTCGTTATAAAATATATCAATATGTAGTATGTATATTGATTATAAAAACATGAAACAAGAAATATTTGTATGAACTCATTCGAAAAAATACAACAACAACAAAGATATTGCATGGATATGTATTATATATTGTATTTCAAAATGTGTAACTTAAAAAAAATGTGTATGTCTTAAGTCAAATTGATTTGAAATAAAAATAAAAACTGTATGAAAAAAAAATGCTAGTGAGCAAATAAAAGAGAAGTTGTAAGAAAATATTGATTATCAGCGAAATAGGGAATTGCGTAAATTTTGCAACAAAAAAAGGTTGAATATGCAGAGCGGAGGAGAAAAACACCACACAATTTGAAAAAATAAATAAAAATTTGGACTTTGAAACTATAAAAAAATTTAAATAAGAATTTCAAAATTAGCAAAAAAGGCTATACAAATTTCTTTGTAAGAATTTCAATTTCAAATTGTAGCGTTTTCAAATTAAATTTTGAGATTTTTTCGTATCAAATTTAGCTCAGACTTTTCCAAATCAAATGCCGCATTTTAAAATGAAAATTAAAGAAACTTTTGGCAAGGAAAACTGTTGGCAAGGAAAAATATCTGAAATTTTATATGTACATAAAAATAAGAGAAAAAGAACAGGAATTTAAAAAACATGTTATCTACAAACCTTTCAAAATTGTAAAAAAAATATCACAGTTTCATTTCAAAATAAATTGAATTTTTCGTTAAATATGTATCAAATAGCGATAATGCATGCACAGATAACGATATGAATTTTGTAAATTTTCTTAAACAATTTTTAATTTACTGCTTTATTTTTACTTCTAAAACCAAGCTGAAAGCATATTTGTCTGCTTAATTTATTCAACAATGCTACATTTTTAAATATTTAGTTCCCAAATCAATGAAAGTACTATGTATTTAAATATAGGTTTGTTATATAATGCACTTTTTCTTATTTTTTTATGTTTTTGATTTTTTTATATATTTCCATTTTATCAACAAAATAATTGTGTAAACTATTTTTGTATTTAAAATATTTCTTTAAATTTTTGCTTCTAAATTTTTTTTCAAAATCCTAATAGTCTAAAGCATTGTTTGTGTATGCATTGATAAAGTATTTATAAAAAATTTTTAATTAAGAATTAACTACAAATTCCTATGCTCCACTAATTAACACTTCCGCCTTAAAAACATTGCATACAATGAAAAATCTAAAATGTACATAAATATCAATATCATAATAAGCAAAACAAATATCAAATTTGAAAATAACAGCAAATATATTTTTTTAAATAAAAAATCAATTTTTAACGCCCAACTCGACTTTGGAACTAAACTTTTTGTCCAGCTTTTTTTTAAAGAAATATGATGCGCAAAGAAAAATAAATTCTCTGTAAATATAAAACTGTTTAAAACAAATGCATACAAAAAAATAAAAAATAGTAAACAACATTTTACAAATACAAAAATATTGCATGTAAAATATAATAAAAAGTATTTTAAAACATTTGCTTAAAACACTGAAAAACTTTTAAAATTTCTAAAAAGTTGTAGCAATGTAATGGCCACCACTTATTAAGTAACAAATTGCCGTAAAAAACACTTTAATCTAAAACAAAAACCTTAACTGTTACTGGTGTAAAGCTTGTGCTAAATTTTGTTGCAACTAAAAAAAAAATTTGAAAAACTTTTTTATAAAATTTTTTTTTAATTGCATTAATTTAGTTAAAATTCTAAATAGTGTGATCTGCTGTCATTGAAAAAAAAAATAATTAGTATCAGAAAAAAGCTAAAAAATTTAAATCTGCAATTTTCAACGTAAATTTCAAGCCTATGTTTTTTTGGACTTTGCATATCTTTTGATTTCATATATTGCTGCTCTTTTCAATTTATACTTACATGACAACATTTTTTTTTTTTTTTCAAATATAATATATAACAAAAACAGTTTTATTTAAATCTGTTGTAAAATTTTTGTATGTTTTATTACACACACACACACACTCCAATACAAATGCGCTTGTTTCTAAAATGTGACTTTTTTCTAATTTAATAACGCTGTAACATATACAACAACACTTTTTCTTTTCTTCTTTTTTTCTTTTAACCCCATTATGATTTTGTAAATTCAATTTTTTCTAAATAATCTTCAGCTACAGTTTATAAGCAGACTTCGAAATAAAAAATGTATAATTAAAAAAATGCGAAAGATAATGAAAAATTGTAAAAAAAGGCATAAACGCCTAGAATCCTGCGGAGACTCTAATTGTCTAAGGATTCGCCTGCATTGTGTGTGTTTTTAACACATA
Source organism: Eurosta solidaginis (assembly GCF_040869045.1). NCBI lineage: Eukaryota > Metazoa > Arthropoda > Insecta > Diptera > Tephritidae > Eurosta > Eurosta solidaginis. The sequence goes on from NC_090320.1 coordinate 268,131,719, forward strand.
CAAATGCAAATATATATGTAAATAAACTTCTAAACTGTAGCTCAACATTTCAAAATATTTTGCTTTTGTATTTACTTTTAATTTTCTTCTCATTGAATTGTGATTGTAAGTGTTGCATCGCTGCAAAAATACATACATATATAAATATACACAGACACATTGACATATACATACATAAATACATTCAAACACTGAATACAAGTAATTTTAACTATATAAATATGTATTTTCCTTGTACTCGTACTTTATTAAAAAAATAAAATTAAATTAAAATTTAAAATTGTTGTAATGTAGTATTTTTCGCTTTATTATTTTTAATTTGTAAGTTTAAATATTAATTTATTGTATAGTTTGTACGTATGAAAAATATTATATATAAAAATATCAAAAAAACAAAAACTATAAGAAATATAAATAAATAGCACTGAGAGTTATTAAAAATGACCACAGAAATTTAAATTGTTTTTGTTATTTATTATTTTTTTCTTTTCGAAAATTTGCCTAATAAAGGTCGAAATTTCAATACAGTTTAATCAGTACGAAGTCCGCTCTGTGGAAGAAGCATTGGTCAAGACCAAGAGCTAAATTAATTATCCAGTTCTTAAAGAAAAATACCCAGAACTCGCAGAAGAGGAACAAACTCTCCATAGGGAAACGCGGATGGGGCGAAGCACTGCCACAACAACAACTAAGAGCTAAATTTTTACAGTGTAATTGGGCAAGCATGATTAATATTCGAAAAGTTGATATGAGAGCAATATTCAAGAAAAAAAATTTTTTTTTTTGAAAACCTGATTTTTTTTTTCAGTTTTCTTTTGTTCGTTGCTTTGTTCCTTTTTTAAACTGTGTGTAAAGTAAAGCTTCAATACCTCTATATTGAGCAACACAATCTTCGCTTGAACTTTGTTCACGGCTCAGCTGGTTTTATATTGATTAGCGAAATAGCTCACTTCTCTACTTCTGCAGTACTCAAATGTAAATCTCTTACGCTTATAAAAGTAAGAAATTTCGAACCTTTACCTAGATTAAAACAGCGATCAATCCAAGAAATCGCCAATTCTCGCTGATTAGTGAAGTTATTATTGAATCGTATACGCAGTTCGGTAGGTTTTGAATTGGGAAGCCCAATCGTACTCATAACTTCGAAATTTCAGATATTTGATTTGGCTCCTTTTAGATGCATGTGTGCGATATTCCGTTTTTTACCATTGCGGTAGTGATTGGAGCTCCCAATACCCACTTAACAGCTATTGCTTTTTCCGAAGATTTTAGAAATTTTAAATGAATTTGTATGAAAATAAAGGTCACAAAATAATTAAAATTTCCGGGAAAGGTATACATATTATGGTAGGTCGATTTGTATGGACGAAAGTTAACCCCGATATCGCGCCATCGATTTTTCGATAGGATTTGGGCTCAGGAAAAAAAGTTCCACTACGCATACCCGAAAAAATAATTTTCGAGCCTGCGGAATTTCATTTTTTTGACTTTCCACTTAGATTTTTAAGGTTTTTTTCATGACCTACTAAACAAATTTTCATATGTAGTATACCCTTACCCTGTTCGACCCAAAAATGTCCGCTAAAAACTTTTTTTTTTTAAAAAACTGTTATCGACAACGTTTTTAAAAAAGCTTTAAAAATCAGAGTCGAAAAAAAGTAAAAAAATGAAATTTCGCAGGCTCGGTATTTGGGTATGCGTAGTGAAACTTATTTTCCTGAACCCTATTGAAAAATCGATGGCGCGATATCGGTTAATAAATCGACCCCGTCTTTAGCTTAATTCGCAAAAGCCCCAACCAACAAATTTAAAAATATTTTAATTTTAGATGCATTACATATAGATATAGCTTTTTAAAAGTGGCATAAATCCGTTTTTATGGTCCTAACCCTAACAGTTTTACTTGAGATGTATTTTAATATATCATAACAAAATCTGTGAAAAAACGCTTATTTTTAGCAAAAGCTATCGTTGGGCTTTATTACTACGGCCCACTTTTTAAAAATAAACTATTCGCCTTAAAGTATGCAAACACATTAAATGCTTTCATTGATTCGATTTGTATACCCCACAATTAAATTAACTAGCTGCGAACTATGTCACAACTAGTATGAATCAAAAAGCAACTAGTTAGCGAAGTGCGTTTTTTCTATGCATATGTATAAGCAATTTGTATAATATGGGAATGTACTACGAGATGTCCATTGTCAGGTTTCGGAAAGAAATATACCAGCTTAATACTAATTTGAATTCACATACATTTTTCTTCAATCATGGTATGTAAGTATTCGGCTGACATGAGAAAGACCATGGTTTCTATCCCTATTGGCGGAAACGGCTAAATCAGAAAGACAAGGAGTAGTGCAATTTTTCCAACTCTGTGCACTCCATTATAAACTAAAACTTTAAATTTTACTTGGTGCTGGTCTGATCTTTTTCGGCCTAGCGTGATATTAATCTGAAATTTTAGATGTTGGTGTTTCTTGCCAAGTTTGGTGTTTCAACGCAGGTGAAATGCCGTGAATCCTATTGATTTTGTCTTAGCTTTTTTTTTCAAGAATTAACCTTTAACGCAATCCGTATGACTTGTCCAAAAAAGAAGCTTTGAGTAACTATATCTGAAGTTTACGGGGGTTGACCTCGTTTTTCTTTGGGAACATGCAAATGATATTGCCGGGATCATTTTAATACCGATTTGTGGTTGTTTTTGGCAATATTTTGAGCCTACTTTGCTACAGATGCAGGCTTATTTCGATACCATTTCTTGGGGTTCCTCGAGAAAACATCAGCCTTTATATCGAGTCCACGTTGTATATTTGTGGGACTATACAGGAACTTTTTTCTGGCTTATTTAAGAATAAGTTCAGCACTTTTTTGAGACCTTTTCGAAATCACATCGGTATTTTTTACGAATCAATTTTGAATAGGGTCTATTTGGGATATTTTAGTAATTTTTGTTTTGGAAATACTTTAGAGATTCTTTGGGAGCTGCTTCGGAACCGATTTTTGGGATTATGGTGTTATTAAATAATATTTCGCCTTATTTCAGGTGGCGGCCACCGTGGTGTGATGGTAGCGTGCTGAGCCTACCACACCGTATGCCCTGGGTTCGCACCCCGGACAAAGCAACATCAAAATTTTAGAAATTAGGTTTTTAAATTAGAAAAAAATTTTTCTAAGCGGGTCGCCCCTCGGCAGTGTTTGGCAAGCGCTCCGTGTGTATTTCTGCCATGAAAAGCTCTCAGTGAAAACTCATCTGCCTTGCAGATGCCGTTCGGAGTCGGCATAAAACATGTAGGTCCCATCCGGCCAATTTGTAGGGAAAATCAAGAGGAGCACGACGCAAATTGGAAGAGAAGCTCGGCCTTAGATCTCTTCGGAGGTTATCGCGCCTTACATTTATTTATTTTTTATTTATTTATTTCAGGATTTCTTTCAAAAACGCCCTATCTCAGAATGTTTTTCGCAAATTACCTCGCTCAGATAGTGTTTTCGAAATTATTTCTTAGATAGGGTGTTCTATCAACAAATTCTAAGATAGGGCTTAGAAATAAGTTTTCTGAGATAGAGTTATACTCCGCTGAACAGTCGATGTGTAGTTTTGATAACTGTAATATGTTATCTGTCCGGCTGCTTAAGACGGCGTTTGATTTTTACAACGTTTTGAAAGATAGTTGTTATTAATTTTTTCCTTTTATTTGAATTGTATATCTTGTCGTTTTGTTTAACATTTTGTGTTTTTTTTTTATATTTCCGATGTTTCTTCCGTTGGTTTTTGAATTTGCAAATATCTTGGAAAAATGTTGGCTTATATAACAGTTTCCCCAAATTTATTATATAAATTAGAGCGCCAGTAACAAATAAAGACAGAAAAATTGTGTTTCTTTCTAAACCCAGCAAACATAATCAATGAAAATTTCAGAAAACTACCTATGTACATCTTTCTCAACAGTACTTTCGAGAAACTCAATTCAATTTTCGTCAATTCAAATTTGAACTTTTGAGCAGTCAAATGTTGTTTCAGAGGCATCAAAGTGCAAAAGAACGTTAGAGCTGGCAAATTTTCTTTATAAAATGGCAATTGTACTTTAGGAAACATTAAATGTACGTCAGAAGGTGTCAAATGTACCTTCGAACCACATCATAGAAAACCACCTTGCGGCACTGCTTTGACGTTAAAGTGAAGCCGCCTATGCCGCCTATGCCGCCTTTGTACAACGCGGCATGTCGGGTATTTTCAAATCATACGAGCGCTACAAGCGATACTCTGGCCTAGTCGCTGTTGGTTAAGGCCATATACCCCAACTATTTTTAGCATTAACTTTATTGATGGTTCAGTTCTATAATAGCGAAGATGTCGTTCAATATAACTCCTCTCGACCAAATAATCCTCTTCTTGAGACCCAGATGTTTCACAAAATCGTGGCAGCTAATCGGATTTTCATGCTTCGGGGTATTCGCTGATTAATGCCCTCCATTTGAAAGAGTAACGCGACAAGATTGCCGCAATTTTAAAGGATCAAAAAAATACTATCCGTTTTTCATGTCATTAATGTCATAATCCTTAGAACTGTCAGGTAGTTAATAAGGCGACCGACAACTGACAATGGAATTACCTTGTATATTATACCATGGTGCGTTCTAAAATCGAATTGATTCTTACTCAAGTACATACGATATATTCTTAAATTAAACTGACGCTTTCTAAAATCAGTATGATGTTTTCTAAAGTAGTGTTGGAAAGGCGTGGGCTTACGAATGTTCGCTCGGTAAACTCAGTACAAAACTTTACGAATTTCTTTTTTTTTTAATTCTTTTTTAATTTTTGTTAAATTTTATTTTTGCTGCTTTACTGCATTTTACTTTATTATGGACAATAAAGAAAGAGCAGAACGGCCACTTCCTACAGATTCATAATACAGTTCGATTGGAGAACCAAATTTTTTTTTTTTTTTTTGAGAACGTTATATGTCTAGACCCTATAGTGTTTTGCAAGTCGTACTCTAACGTTGGAGATTAGAGCTAGTACTCCTATATTCTTCGAAACGATATCTAATTTAAGTGTTTGTTAGGGAATATGAGTGAATGTTTCAACAACATTGACTGCATAACAATTATAATAAAAAATAAGAAAAAATGTAGAACAGAAAAATAAAAATAAAAAAATGCACTAACAATAAAAATGTTAGTTTTGGCAGTAAGAATCTCTCTAACTCACTGAAGAAAAAACCAACACGCATATAAACAATATAAGCATACTTGTTCTAAAAAGATATCCGCAATTATGAAAGAATGTATCATACAAATAATTACACAAAGATCAAACAATATGTATGTATGTATATGTAACATTAATAAAGGTATGTAGATTTAAAAGTGTATGAAATTATGTTCCAACACTTGTTCTAACCACGAACAAATAAATAATTGTTTCAATTAAAAAAAGAAAAACTATGCTAAAATTGGCGCATGGTAAATATGTAAACTATTATAACGTACGAACAAAATACAAATGCCCAAAAATGAAGACAGGAAAATAATAATAAATAATATCTAAATGAAATAAAGTTGTCACTGAAATTAAGCAAAATGCGGTAGCCAAAGAGCGGCGCCACAAAATCAACCGGCAATTAAACAGCTTAGGTATTCAAGCGGTCAACCAATGAAGTTGAGCTAAACACTTTTGACTGTTGTAATCGTCGCTTTTGTTTATTGTAATGAACAAATTTAAATAAAAAATTGTAAACTAATAACTTTTCTGTATTATTTTTTTTAAGCGTTACAATTATAATTTTTTTTTTTTTTTGTGAAGTAAATTTTAACAATTGTTTTTGTTTTTATCGGCCTATTGATAAATGATTTAAGGTTGATTCGAGCTCCAGGCCAGAAAAATAATTTTTTTGTAATGATTATTGTTTTTTTTAATTTTTCTATAATTGAAAAATTCTATTTTGTTTTTGGAATAGTAAATCCATTTCGAAGGGTGCTAAGCCTTCATCATCAGTACGCTTTAAGCACGCTGCGCTAACCATTTAGCTATACAGCGATGGTTTTTTGTTTTACTGATAAATTGCTACTTCTATTCCTTCTTACCAACTATATTTAATCAGCGTTGCGTCATCTGTTGCAAATCACTGATAATGTTGAATTTGTTTATTGTCAATTATTTTGTTTCACATTCCCAAGTTCTCTTGGTTTATTAACAATTGTTTTTGTTACCGTGAGTAATAAATTGTATTTAGTTAAAAAAATTTTAACTTATTTGGTACAAATTTATGCTTTATTAATTTTAAATTTCCCAAAAATTAAATAACGTAAAATTTTAAAATTTTTTTTTTTTAATCAAAATTTATTAAAAAATATTTAGTTGCAATTCTTTCCTGTCTGTACTTTTAGAATATTTTGAAAAAAAAAATGTATATTTATACCTGGCGCAATGTATTATAAAATAAATAGTTACATACGATACTAGTATGTATTGTATATATGCTATGCTTATCAGTCCTCTTTGACGTATGTCAATATTAAATAAGAAAAGAAATTAAACCACAGTGTAAATTATAAAAACTGAATAAAATTTAAAAATAAAAAAATGTGACTTGTAATGCTTAAATGATATTTTAAACTCTTTAACAATGGAATAATATAAATAGTTAGATGTAAAATAATTAAATGTATAAATTATCAACAATAAACATAATACAAATTTAGTTTACGCAGCAAAACTAAAAAAAATAAGAAAAAAAATTTGCTGTAAATAAGTTTATATATAAATAGTAGGAACGGTATGAATATAATGATCGTGATGATGATGCTGTATAATGATATATTGATAGTAGATATGTAAAAGAGAAAATTAAATAATAAAATATATGAAAATATGCTTCTTTAAAACTATAAAACTTACATGTTTCTTTTTTGTATACGAGTAGTTGATCCACAGCATGAGTAACACTGGTGGCCATAGGTTCTGTTGCATGGGATGATTGCTTAAGTACTTTTTACCCTAATGTCAAGTGCAGAAACCTTTTTCCTAGCAGCTTCAGTTTCCGAAATAGTCAATAATGAAATTTTTAGTAAAAATAATATTTTTATTATTATTATTTTTTTTCAATAAATAAACTTTATATAAAGCAATATAAGCATGTCTCGCTAATTAAATATAGATAATAATATTGATATAATAGTGAACAGCGGAAGTACTGCTTATAAAAGCACTGCTATAAACCCAATGTTACTAAGCTCTTGAGCGCGCCTATAATTATTCCACACAATTAGCATTAAAAAGCATATAGAATTAGTATGTACCTAAATGGTGAATAAAGAAATAACAACAAAAAGGCAATACTTAGAGACCAATTGCAAAACGAGCAGCGGGGCATTCATATGGCTGAGTGGGTAATGGCATCTGCTTTTACACTATGTATTATAAAGTATGAATGTTAGAGATTTCGAGTTCAATACTCAGCTCCCGAGAAGCTAGCTGATGAAGAAGTAAAATTCAGATGTCCTAGTAACCATCGCCGTTTGTAGCCTTTGCAATTGTTCTCTATTATCAGTATCTAGATAAACTATTATTATCAATTACAATGAGTTAAATTTTCTTTTAAGAGAGAAGTAATATGCGTTTCAGTGGATTTGATATCGCTTTTCAGTAGTGCGGAGCTCCTGATGGAAATGCTCGCCCTGCTCTTCAGTGAGATTGTCTAAATTTTGTAGGAAAACGGTCCAATTGACTATGATAATCATGTTTATACCCAGATGTAGAAAGTGTAGCATCAGGTAGTTTATACTCAGAGAAGTTAGATAACTTCCTATTTCCTAAAAACATATGTATCTATATTAAAGTCTGACGTATAGTATATTAAGTTTTTTCGGCTAGAGAACCTCTCGTACTAGGTCACTTAACCTCAGCAGTCTGAAAGTGTGTGGCTCTAAATTTTTCGTGATGAGTACTAACTCCTTTTTTCCGGGTTTTAGTCCAACGCCGACCTCAAAACACTTCGATGTATTGAATGCCTCCAGGCAGTGATGGTTGGCGAAACATTGGCTCAACCAGATAATTCCTACTTCTATATATAAGCTTGAGTTGAAACGGACCATTACCTCCGACCGCCTATCTACAGAACATGCTCTCAGTGATAAATCGACTTTCCTTTCTCCTAACGCTTTTGCTGAGGAAGGCTGTTGGTATACGACGCAATTGTCTATATTCAGGGATGAAAAAAGTACTCTTACAACATATTTGTACACTTTAAAAAGAAAGTTCTTAGTATATTGAAACATGACCATTGGGACCTTAAGTCTACGTAATCATCGCGGTTTGTTTTAAGGGGAGTTCATTCTCGAGCAAGGTTTTTATGAATTTTCCTCATGAGAGAAACAGAGTTATTTGATTCGCTTATATCCACGTTGTTGTTGTTGTTGTTGTTGTTGTTGTTGTTGTTGTTGTTGCAGCGATACGGTTACTCCGCGAAGGCTTATCGATGTGATGGTCCTTTGCCGGATACAGATCCGCTCCGGTAACACAACACCATTAAGGTACTAGCCCGACCATCTCGGGAACGGTTTATATGGCCACATTTAACTTTCTCTGATCAGCGATCTCGTTCCCTTTTAAATATTGAGATATCCGATATTTCATCTCACTTTCATATGATATGATTCCTCGTATTAGGCATAAGTTAGTGTCGTAAGGGATTCCAAACTGTCATGAGCGCATTTCATACTAATTGTGATCGCCACATATGTACGATTACACCATTTCGAAGGGATCTTATAGTTTAATACTCCATGGAATTTTGTCTTCGTCTGCAATATTCGTGGCGTTCGTTTCCAATAAAGAAGTGCGACTGGCGGGCACTGTTTCGTTCGTCACGTTTGTGCATCCCGGAAAGTGCCGCCATCCAGACTTGCAAAGTTTGTTGGCTAAGAACGGTTTAGGAACCGTCAAACCATCGAGATGTTAATGGTCAAACATGAAGGAAAAAGGACAGCAAGCAAGAGAGCCAAATTAAATCTACGCTTTAAAGTTACTTGGTAAATCTAATATTTATTTGTCGTTTTGTTTGAAGTAGTAATACTTATGAGCTTAACTTAAAAACTGAATCAAAAAATATTGTTCTTGTATATGCGCGGATACATTACTAAAGATCCGTTTCCGGACTTAATGGTCTAGTTGGTACCTCTTCAATTTTATCCAAATCTATTTCTCTAGGTGACGTTCCCGACATTGAGGCTATTTTTTTAGGCTTCGTCGGAAGAGGCGGTAGAACTTTTACACCAACGGCGGGTGTCAAAGGTCGCGCAGCAGTATTCTCTTTTGCTATAGCAACATTCAGCATCAGTGGTGTCTTTTCCTGAACTACGCTTTCAAACTGCCACGGCGTCTCGTTTTCTGTATCGCTTTCTGCAATATTAAATGATTTCAAATTCCCCAACTGTGCACGCACATCCTGAGCCGATAAATGATGTAGTGGTACATCTGCACGAACAGCCATACGTTTCGGGCTTGTCGTACCATCGTTCGCCTTATGTTTATCGGGTGGAAAAATTACTTGCGCATATGCTATACCATTTTGATTACTATTTGGCTCTAGTAGACTGCTATCACCCGCTGATGAAGTTGTTACTGAGCTTGGATTGCGAAAGACAGTGATTCCTTGAGATTTTGGTGCAGTATCTTGAGGCTGGCTGTCCCGACGTTGCATTGGGGAAACGTTAGTTGTTGTCGCCACAAGACTATCACCAACAACTTGTGGAGCTGCAGCAGCGGCAGTTGTCGTTTGAGGATCCTCACGTGGTACTGGCGAGTAGAGAGATGGTGAGTAATTTGGATCGGTTACTTTACAGTTATATATATTGAGTCCCTTTGAAAAAATGAATACGAGAATATCGAAGATGAGACCGATTAAAATAAGACTTGCTGAAAGAATGTTTAAAATATTGCCGTGTTTTGGTGTTTCTCGCAACAAACAGCGCTTGTATTCTGGGGTCCAATAGATGCAGGTGTATCCTAAAATTAAATATTAAATTTTTCTTCAGCACCTCTCATACGTATTTAGGTTCGTTATTTACTTGTGACGATTTCATACGCAATATGGACTGGTATGTACGCAAATATGCCAAAGAGCGTAAGTTGCGTGGCTAGTGCTAGGGCCTTATCCTGTGGCAATACACTGCGTAATGTGATTATTACGTTCCCTATGATGCTGGCACCTAAAACGGCAGCAGCTGATAGTGTGAGCACTTGAAAAGCGATCAGCATGCGTTGACACTTCACATAACTGCAAGCGCCTTCCGTTGCTCTTAAGTTTCCTTGCGGTTCTGCATTCGAGTTCGTGGCGCACGTGCAGCCTCCGTAGAGCTATGGAGAGAGATAAAGTTATAATAACTTAAAATGTTTGTAATCATTGTGCGAATTTCGTTAAGGATGAGATTTGGGCTAGACCATGTTTAATTTGCAGAAAGTTTGAAATCGCTGGAATACCTTTCGCTAATTTGCCATATGAAAAATAAAGCCCTCTCTCGGCAAACGTTAATCCTGCTCTACCAGTCGAATATGTTTCAGAAGCATAAAAACTGACAGCATATAATGAGTCGGCTCTCTGAGTGTTCGAGAGAAAAGTTCTTGAAAAGTTTTAGGTAATTCTACAAGTTGGCGGCGGCAAGTACCGAAGAAGATTTAATGATGAACTGTGCCGACCTGTACGCAGGTATCAACATAGGTAAAATAATTTGAGGTTCACATTTTCTGAGTAACAAAAGGACCGCCCGCAATCTAAAAGAAATTGACGGCCCCAACAGATCTTTAGAAGTGTTCAACTTCGCACAACCAGTTGAAGGTACGGCTTCGTCACCTCCTGGCAGATTGCAGGCGCAATGATTAGTGTGGCGTCAACATGCCGAAATTTCCTCGTACAACCTTATAATCCTTCTCAGAGAGGAGGACATTGAAATATTATGAGCCTGCAAACCAAAAGCTACAACCTGTTCTACACCCACGGAGAAGATAAACCAGACTTTTAGTGCATTCGTTCTACATTAATATTTCTAGGCCTGGAAGCACTGCGACCTTTGTTCAGCTCTATTGTGGATTTCGCTTAACATAGTTTTAGTACTTATGACGTTGCTGCCTTGCGGGTTGAGACACGAAGCAGTCAATAATTGACGATTGTTTCGGCTTGCATCGCTCACGAATAACTCGTACGTCTCTCGAAGGTGAAGAAGCCAGAGATAAATCAGTATATCTCTCATTTTATATTAGCAAAAAATCTCTGAATATGTAAGTAGGGCAACGTTCTCAATTTTATCTTCCTTAGTTCAGAGAACTTCGAAGGTCGGGAAGAAGTTCTTGATATCACAATGTCATCTGATTCTCAATACCTTTATATACGCAAGATCAGACAGCACCCACCGCACAAAAATGCTAGACGAGCATATTGGAGCGTATCGGGCATCCGTACAAGACCTTTCTCTCCAGGAAAGATAAAAACCTAAAACGAGTTTTGATCAACTTTCAATCAAGAGGTGACTTTCAGGATCCCTAGGACCTCTAATCGGGAATGTAAAAAAGCCATACACATTTTTAGAATAATATCCTGGCTCGTAGATTCAGTCCACGAAGGACTGAGAAGACTTAAAATAGTTTAGGCATGAAATAGTTCAACTAAGACCTTTGATAAAGGTGATGATAGAACGTAGGCTGAATCAGCAGGTGCAAGTCTCGACATCCTAATAGATATTCCTTTTCCGGACGTCTACGGAAAGGCAGCGCATATATTAGAAACGGCACAGCAGGAAGCACCTGACGTTACAATCGAGAACTTTTTTGTCAGAAGAGAAAATTGCTCTCGTAATAAAAAGCTGCTCATTGCATGCATTCATTGGAGCCATATTCCAGTCACACGGACGTAAGCAAAGTCGGGCAGAAGGGACATGAGTTGACGAAGCTTTCATTGTAATAATTATTACAAGTTTTTTTGCTACAAAGACTTGAGAGACCGAACATAGAAAGTTCAATGTGATCGTATAAAATCGTTATCGAGATGGACCACCAAAATCGATAACAATCCACAAAACCTTCGGCGAGCGTTTTAATTGCTACAACAACAACAACAATATGGTTGAATTTGCTTAATAATGACCTCACATAGACTGGATGTGCCCATAGTGTAAAGGAGGAAATGCTTCAACAGTCACCAATGGTTTCGAGGTAAGCACTACAGCCTATCCTAACCCTATGAATTTCTATTAGTTCCTAGCCTAGTATCATTATCCGGGCTTTGCCCACTATGTAACAGCGATCTCTATATAAATTAACCTAAGTGCCCTCCCCATCTCATCCACCAACTCCTAACAGTACCAGTTAACATTTTTTTCTTTTTATACTCAGCTGAGCAGAACTCACACAGTCTATTAATTTTTTTCGCATAACGGTACCCCGTAACGGCATAAACTAATCGAGATAGATATAGACTTCCATATATTAAAATGATTTGGGTGAAAAAAGAAATTAATTTAGCCATGTCCGTCCGTCCGTCCCTCTGTCCGTGAGCACGATAACTTGAGTAAATTTTGAGGTATATTAATGAAGTTTTGTATGTAAGTTCCTGGGCACTCATCTCAGATCGCTATTTAAAATGAACGAAATCGGACTATAGCCACCCCAACTTTTTCGATATCGAAAATTTCGAAAAACCGAAAAAGTGAGATATTTCATTACCGAAGACGGATAAAGCGATGAAGCTTGGTAGGTAGGTTGACCTTATGACGCAGAATAGAAAATTAGTAAAATTTTGGACAATGGGCGTAGCAGTTTACGCCGATCACTTTATCGACGGTGGCGGCGTAGGCTCTATTATATAAAGGCGGCACGCCGGTGTACGCCGGTGTTCTTACTTTAAAAAGCTTAATTTGTCTATTTAAAAAAAATAATATTTAGGAAAGGTTTTGTTTGTATGTATTTAAGGAAATCCACGTTTTGGCCATTTCGGAAAGATCCGGGGTTTTTGCCTCAAAATTTCGCAGATCTTTCAAATATTTTCAGGAGTATCTCCTTGCGGAGGGATTGTTCCTCGTTCACTTACTCCAGAGAGCGTACGAACCTACCCCGGTCTTTGGAATTGGTACTGCTACGTCTGCTGAAAAAAAAAAATAGAGATATATAAAATGGTCACACTTTTGTCTGTATATCTCGTCAAAGCGTAGTTTCACCTGGGGTTAACTCCTAATAATCGTCACGAACACAATTTCTTTAAATCATTTGTGGCTCCTTGGCGGTCACGCACAAAGGCGACTTACGGTTGCTATTAATGGTCTATAAATACTCATGACTCTCGTGGCAAAGGGCGCCTCCAGTTTTTTTGGCTGTTTTTAAGCGCTACAATTCCCGATGTCCGAACAGTAGAAACCCCGACCACCAGTCTCTACCACGCCTCCTGACCCTCACACCATATGCCAGCACAGAAGCTATAGGACTGCGACTTCGAACTCATACCTTCCTCGATGTCACTTTCCTAGAAGCTCTAGGTGTAGCTCCGAAGATTTTCTAACGGATGTTTTTGTCGCGCTATGCTGCCGAGCTACACTTGAGAAACACCTTGAAACGTTAGGGGGACTATTCGGCCAAGGATACCGCCCTCGAAATCATAAGCAGTCTAAGTAATGCGTAAAAATCGTATAATCCTCGGCGCATCTACATAACTAAAACTTTACAAGGACCCTGGGTAAAATTTTTAAAATGTAGACCAAAGTTGGCAGACGTTTGTGTTCACAATATTGATTTCAATAGTCTTCGTTAAATCAAAACGATATTTTAGAGTGAAAGTCGACCGATTTTAAGTTGAAAGGTGTTAACTGCTGTTTTCCGGCCTTATGATATAAGAGCTCATTCTGGATGACCGCGTAGCTTCAGTTTTCAGACTCGTTCGACTGTCCACTACGTTAGGGTAGTAGCAAACACGGTCATTAGTTCGACTGTCTTGGGAAAGCTTTTGCTTTACCACTTTGAGTGTTCTTACGAAGGACAAAGACTCACCTGGTAAATATATGTGCCTACGTATTCACATTTGTAAAAGGAGGCGTAACGTGTAGGTGATATTTAAACTTGGTTGATAAGCTATAATCAATGTGATTCACTCCAAGGGACTAGTTTTGCATAGGGCCGGCAACTTTAGGAAATGTTAAACCGGGAAACTTGGATGTTGAGGGATGAAGTGTGAAAATCAAAATTAATATTTCAGACGCTATTGTATAGTTTCGCAAATAAACAACAGATGTTTGAATGCAAGCCCAAGTTATTTTTCAAACCCTTCTCATACGTAAATATATCCTCAACTTAAGTATGAGGTAAGAATCAGGATTAAGGATAAATGATTTTGCATCACTAATTTCGCTTATTCTTTCAGCCAATCGTAATATAAATTTTTTTTTAAAATCGGCACCTTTTTTGGGTATTTTGCTTTTTTAACAAATTGACGACAATTTTATTTGAATTCATCGTTCATTATCAATTTTTAAACAAGAATTATGCTCCAAACCCAGCAAACAGAATTATGCAAAATGAGCATTTAAATTTATTGTACGTATAACTTTTCTTTTAGTGTTTTTTGTTAATAACTTGGTGAATTGGGTAATGCAAAGTCCGTGTTAAGCTGACATCAAAAATGCCTTTTTTTTTAAATAACTTTTGAGCAGTTAGAAATTCGCAATTTGTTTCTTATAACGGGCAGTGATGCGCATCCGTTGATATCACTTTCGACCATATCCGACCAATTTTCGACATGAACAATAAATGGCCTAAACGAGTAGAAAATATAGTAGGCGCCGGACGCCGCCGTCGCCGCGCTGATATTTTTGACATTCGGCGGCGGCGTTTATCGACGGCGTATATCTCTAAATGGGTGTGGCATCGCCCACTTTTAAAGAAGGTAATTTAAAAGTTTTGCAAGCTGTAATTTGGCAGCTGAGTATGTAATGTTCGGTTACACCCGAACTTAGCCTTCCTTACATGTTGTTTTTGAATGTTATGGCAGTGATTCTATTAACATATTGTCAGACCAGTTAGCCTTAAAACTTAGAAAAGCCTACTCACCTCTACATCATTTATAATAAAAGTCCGTGAACATCCAGCATAGCACGCTGAAAAATATGTCACCGTTGAGTTTTCAGGGCACACAGGTTGAAAAGTGGTCGCCTGACAAACTCCGGTGCATTGTCTAGAGCAAAAGGGTTGCAACACTTTGCCCTGTGTCACCCCAGCAATATTACCAACATCACATTTGATGAATATATTTCCAATGAAGACAGCTAATAAAAGAACGCCGAAGACGATGTTAATACCAGTTATAACTCTGTGGATGACCCAAGTATAATTTTAAAGTTAAACTGTGAGTCGAATGCGTAGTTCATATTTTATCTCACCTGCCTGTCAATTTGAGTTTTGCAATTATTAAACCGGCCACAAGTACCCCTACAGCAGCCACAGGTGGTCTTAAAAAATATGCCACAAACCTCGCCTCCCATTCTTGCAACAATCCATCTTCTTCGCTGTAAGGTAAAAAGAAGCGCGATTGCAGATACGATTCCTCTTGCAACTCGAAGTTTACGTATGCCGACATAATAAACATAATACCCAGAAGATTGCACATTAACAATTTATTGGTAAATAGACGTTTGATCGAAGCTCCAAAGGCCACATCATCGATGTATGTCGAAAATTGTGACCCGAAAGTGCGTGTTTGCGTCTCTTCAATAATGCGTTGAGCTGCCTGATGAATGGCCGTTTTGGGTAAATGTTTCGGAAAGAGTCCCAATACAATACCACTTATTAAGACAATTGGTGCCAATATAATCCAACCGAGCCACCAACCAAGACCAGATGCGCCAACACCGAGTACAAGAAGTGAGCCGACTTGTAAGCCAAAGATGCGTCCGCCTAGAACTGTTGCTAGTACTGCAGGACTATCAATTGAAGGCGAATTATCATCTAAATATGTAAGGCCGATTGTGTAGAAAGCCAAGCTGCCCAATCCTAATACGAATTGTAGTACGAAAAGTAATATTAGCGTACTAAGTTGAGCTTGTTGTACGGTAAGGGTTAATTTTTCTGTTGCAATGGAGCACAAGCTTAGGTTTATGCTACTTGGAGTTACTGTTGCGCCCTTTGAACTGTAAGCAAAAGTAAAAATTAGAGAGAAAGCCCATAATTATGAGATTTTTCGACTTCGAAATAGCTTGTGTTCGAACTTACAATCCGATTATAGTTGGTATGACTGCAATCATGCAGACTATCGATTGTATAATAATCGATCCCGATAACCATTTGATTGGATGAGTTTTGAAAGCCCAGTGCGTAAATACCCAAGCGAATAAGGCTTGGAAAATTCCGCTAGTAACGATGAGATATTCTGCAATAGGAAGAAGATTTAAATACATTAAGATTCGGCTGCAAAATAACTCCATCGTCTTGGCAAATACTGAAACTTTTCTAGGACCTGTCCTTCTTGCTACTTAACTAATAGCTGTGCCACTGTAAATAATTGGCGTCTTAATCTGGCGAGCGCAGAACATGAACACAACGGGCTCAATCATTTTCCACGGCAACCCGCAGGGGACGAGGCCTAATTTATTGTTGTTGTTGTCGCTGTAGCGATAAGGACACTCCCCGAAGGCCTTGTGGAGTGTTATCGATGGTGATGGTCCTTTTACGGATGCAGATCCGGTATGTTCCGGTAACAAGCACCCTTAAGTTACTAGCCCGACTATGTCGGCAACGATTTAGTATGATCCATGAGTAACTTGGGGGGTCGCCAGAGCCTCGGCTGTTAAAGATACAGGATTCGCCACGGGTAGGTGAGGTTGACAATTGGGTTTCAGATGATATATATTGCTCTGGCAACCCATAGAAAGGGCTTTGCTACACAACCCCTTTAATCAATTTGATACTTTAGTCGCTTATGACAAGTATACCTGCCGTAAGTATATTCTAAGTTCCCCCCTTCATCTTAAATAGCACTGATCGATTTCGATTGTAGAATGGGATCCCTCAAGGTAGATTAGTTAATATTCAATTGATTCGAAGACTTACTTAGACTGCATTTTAATCGTACAAAGTCCCACAAACAAACGAAATAAAGCCTGAAGGCTATTGCCGTAGACTACTCGTATATCAACAAACTCTTAACAAACCACAATACAGTGAGATCTAAATAGTTAAGCCTCCACATAGAAGAGTTTCACTAGAAATTAGGGGTCGACGACACCTTAACTGTCCTGAATATATTCTTTGCCAGCAGACGCAGCAAAACATTTTGTGGGACCGCGTTTAGGTTCAATACTTTCCCGGAGAAAAAGTGCATGGAGTAGTGCAGGTACAAAGAGTTGCTTCGAGGATAACAAATGTGGTAACACTGTGATGAGATCCCTTTATCGTGAAATAAATACTCGAGCCACTCATGTGCATAGAACCTACTGCGGTGGGTAGAGATCCGGCACACAAGAAATCAGCTGTTTGAACTGAAAAAGCATAAAAATGTCCTTAGTCTCATCCACACACGTTGGGTAAAGCCTTATGTTTTTAAACCCTCTCTCTCTTACAATTGTATAACAGAAACTCGCAGTAGAGTAAATTCCGCCGGGAGATGTAGGTCAGTCTGTCACATCTTCAATCTAGACATTGTAATATCAAAACTTTTGATTATTCACTATCAATCCCGACGTACGCACCATATTTCCACCATGTAATGTGCCTCCACATGACAGCAATCGTCGTTTGAATTGTCATATGAAACCAACGCACAATGTCTCTAATGTCCAATCTTGTTGAAAATGCAAACTTTCTTGGACTTTCATAAGATAGGTTAGGTTAGGTTGAACTGGCTGATCCATGAGGGCCTCACATAGACTGAATGAGTCCGTAGTATTACCAGAAGTTTGTTTTAACGACCAAACTGTAAAACTCTATCAATAACCAGGACCTATGTTATAAAATAACTCCATCCTCTTGGCAAATACTAGAAGCTTCGTAGGACTTAAGCCACTTGCTGCTTCTAGATCTGACAGCTGTATCACTCCTAACAGCTGGAGTCTTAGCGTGGCAATCGCAGGGCACGAGCACAGACTGTGCTCGATCGTTTCCTCCTTCAACCGGCACTTCCTACATCTACTATCACTAACCAAGCCTAATTTAAAAGCATGTGCCGCCAGAAGGCAATGTCCAGTCAGAATACCCGTCATGTGTCTACAGTCCTCACTTTTTAATGATAGAAGCAACTTTTTTAGTATAAGGTTGTAAGACCTACACATAATTTTCGACACTTTACAGCCCCGCGCTTCAACCCACACCTTTCCCGCTTGGTCGATTATATGCACCTCGCCTTCGCCTAATCTCGCCCAGTCTAATTGGGACGTCTACGGAGCAAGCCTGAATGGATTCGCCTTTTTTAGCTAGTTCATCCGCTTTTTCATTCCCACATGTTCCTATATACCCTGGGACCCAATATAGATGTATGCTTCTCCCTGTCCCGATTCTCTCCATAGACTGCTTACACTCTAACACACATTTAGATGTTGTTCTATGCGAGATTATTGCCTTAATTGCTGCTTGACTATCAATATAAAAATTAACACGGTTGCAGCTTAAGCTATTATCTTCCAATGTTTCTACTGCTTTGGTTACGGCTAATATTTCCGCTTGGAAAACGCTACAGGAATCCGACAGCCTGTAGGATCTGTTTACTTCCGGATCAGCATAGTATACCGCAGACCGAGGCACCGAGCCTGGTTGCAATTGTTAAAGCTATGTTCTTTGCCACCAGGTCTACAGGTGGAATGTGCAGAATAGCGTACAGTGCAACCGTCGGGGTGGTTTTCAGGACTCCCGTAATGCTAAGCATTGATAGTCTGCATACCCTCTCTAATTTTTTGAGGTAGGTTGTTTTTTGTGTGGCTTTCCACCAAACAAGAACCCCATAGTACAGAATAGAGCTTACAATCGCTGTAAAAGCCCAATGAGATAATACTGATAACAATTTGTTAGTGGTGGGAGCTATTAGATGGGGCGAAGCACTGCCACAAGAAGAAGAAGAAGGAATACCACTAATAATTGCATGATGAAGTCACCTTAAGTGAAAAGCTTTGGTGTTTATCAATGTTCCCAGTACACGGTGTATCTTAAACTTTCGTAATATTTTGTCTCGAATATAGCGCCGGAATCAGCTAGTGCCCACTTTAAAAATGTCAAGTTATTTCTAAAACTCAGAGTTACCTTCCCATGAGAGGTTAAAATTAAGTATACATTTTTGACAGATTTTACAAAAGGTAACGTGCCGTACTGCAGGGGGTTCGAAGGCTTTTTACCCGAGTCGGTCTTTTGGTCAGTTTTTTGACGTTCAACCATGAGTTATTTTATAATTTTAGTTGATCGTCTAAAAATCGTACATGTAAAACAGCCCTTTGTGTGCGTAACCCGTTATGGCTTTAAGGGAAAATAGCTTCTTGGGTCATTTATTGGCGTGTCTACATATATCAATGATCAACACGAAAATATAGAAGGTAATTCCCAATCAAATGAAATAAATAACCTTTAATTAAAAATGGGAATGAAATACACTTATATATTTTGATTGTGGGTGCGAATAAAGAAAGAATATTTGTAGGAGTCCTGTTTCGTATCTAAAGTCTGCAGAGGCTTTTTAAATGCCCATTTTTAACTCTACCACTAGGTATGGTAATTGTTGTTCCCGTTGTACCGGGTCGACTCCCGCCTAAAGCAATCAGCCGGCAAGCTTTAAGTTGTACAACACTTTTCCCCCTCACAATTCCCCAAACTTATATGAACGCCCTCTGATATGTCCCGAAATTTAGTATTGGGGTTTTGTGAAGCGGGTGTCTCAAATCTGGGCCAATACTCTATATCGCAATGCAATAGTATATATGTTCTTTCTTTAATTTTCTTTCTATACTACGCATCGTAATTCGCATAAATATCAACATCGCATGAAGTTTTTACTAACGAGTTTTGAAAGTTATATTTATAAAACTTGAATTAACTTGAATTGAAAAAACAGAGAAAGCAAAAATAGTGTTTCAAATACAAATACTTAATCTTTAAACTTACCAACAATTATTGGATTGTAATCATATTCCAGTGCAGCTTCTTTTGATGCTATGCGAAAATATGTTTCACAAGCACCCTGTATAACACCAGCGCAAGTCAAAGCCAAAACAAAAATGCGTAAGCGTGCCAATTTTAGACATCGTGAGCCATTGCAACAACCAAATAATTGTATACCACAATCAACACTATCTGCGAATGAAATAATTATAATGTTTTACTTTGTAATCACTGGTAATTTATACAGTGATGTGCGATGAAATAGAGTCAGGCTTTTTTTGTGAAATACCAAAGTTTTTAGATCGGACAGCAAAAAACAGCTTAAATTTCTGTACCTGATATTCGCAACGGCTGAGCACTCGCAGAGGAAATAAGTGACCATTAACGTAGCATTATAAGGTTCAAAATTGAGATTTGGCCTTCTGCGGCTGCAAGATCATTATAAAACCCCCTTAAGACAATGTGGCGGCAGTAATAGTCCCAGCCCAGAACCCATTTATTGCTTTCAACTGTCCTCTTTGTCACGGCGATGTAAGTCAACTTGTTTAATTCTTTTACCTAGTAGTTTGGTGGGACGGGAGGTATAATTTAGAGTGTTACAAATCGTTTAGCAGACCGAACTATGTGAAAACTACTTCAGAGATTATAGTAAATAAGAAAATATGTACTAAAATCTTGTTTTGGGGCCCTTTCAATATATGTATGAAGGTTTCAAATATTTTCAGCGAAACTGTTTTAAAAATAACATTGCTCGTTGCACAAGCTTTCCATGTGGGCCATGTGGGCAACACATTAGAGCTCTTGTTAATCGTCTATTCGAGTTATGATGATGAAATGTTGTTCAATAAAATAATTGATTATGACTAATCGACTACTTGTTTGCTTGCGATTAGGGACAGATTCGACTATTCGAATAGCTTTTTTCGGAATTTTGAATGAGTTCTGCGATTTAAATAGACGTTGTGGAGTTATTGTAAGTCATCTGCACTTTATTTCTTTCGCATCATCAGGAACTAGGAAAGAAATTATATACCCAGTTACCTGCTGGCAACTCATTTTGCAGCAAACAAAAACTTAATTTTTTTTAAATTTAATTTATGAAACCGTCAGTATTCGAGTAATGAAAGTTAGTCGATTGCATGCTATGTTGAAATCGAATATTAGCTCGACAAGTCGATTAGTTGAAAAATCGATTGTAAACAATATCACCATTACACCCAGCAAAACAACCTTCAAAAGCAAAGCGAAAAGAATGTCAAATCAAAAGAAAATTCGCATTACTTCGATTTTTATTACACTTTTCGGAGTGATATCAAAACTAATTTTGGAGTCAACGCTATTATTGTTGTTGTTGTTGTATTAACGGTAAAGAAATTCCCCGAAGGCAGTGGGAGTGTTATCGATGTTGATGGTCCTTTGCCGGATATAGATCCGGTACGTTCCGGTAATACAGCACCATTAAGGTACTAGCCCGACCATCTCGGGAACGATTTATATGACCACATTAAACCTTCTAGGCCATACCGCCCTCCCCACCCCTTAGCTCCAAGAGGAACTTGGGGTTGCCAGAGACTCGGCTGCTAATGAAACATGATTCGCCACGGCAGGTGAGGTTGACAATTAGGTTGGGGAACCTACATATTGAGCTGGCAATCCCTTTGAGAGGGTTGCGCTACACAACCCCTTGAATCAATTTGGTATTTTAGTCGCCTCTTACGACAGACATACCTACCGCGGGTATATTCTAAGCCCCCTAAACCTCTGGGGGGAACGCTGTTGCTGGTTGTATTAAGTAATGGCAGATGTGAACAACAAATCGGAGTGTTGTGGTGGTAGCGGAATCCGTCTTTCACACCGAAAGTCCTGGTTTCAAATTCTAACTTTCAATATGTTTTTCTTTTTTGTTATTATTATAATATTTTCTTTCAGCACTTCTTAGGCCACGTTTGCATATACACTAATCTACAATAAATCCTCAATAGATAATGTACGCGTTTACTAGGAACTAGATTATTATCTGTAAAATTTTAACATTTTTCTTTTATTTCGTCGTTCCATTTTGGTGGTGGTACTTTGTCTTTTAAAAAATATCGGAATCTCTAAAATTTGTTCATTATTACCGATAATCGAATGACAAATTTATATGGGAAATCTAGTTTTATAATTAGCGATTAGGAGTTAAGTAAGAAAATGAATACGATCTCGTGATATGTAAACTAAGCATCAGGGATGAAATTTAGGTGCAGTGAAACAACTCCCAAATGCAATAACTCCCAACAAAAAAATGAAATAACTCCCGAATATTTTCCATACAAATTGGGACTTATTTCATTATGAAATAGCTCCCAATTCATTGGGACTTATTTCATAATTTTTGCTGGTAATTATTTCATAATGAAATAACTCCCAAATGAAATAATCCCCAATAAAATTTCTTTGGGAGTTATTTCATAATTTTTTAAGATTGGGAGTTATTTCATTTTTGTTGGGAGTTATTTCATTTTCTTAAAAATACAATTTTATCAAACTTTGACGTTCTTCTAACAGTTTCTATGGGTCGGCTGTACATTATGGGACCAATTGGCTTTATTCGTAAACCAAAGGGATTTGAACTTTGAAATTTTGCACATAGGTTCTCAGGGAGATCCCCAACGATAACCAGTAAGTAATTATTAATTGTTATTAACAATTTACTAGTAATTAGTAGTTAAAATTACCATGGCATAACTATCACTTTTTATCTACATACGACCACTTTCACAAGAATTTTATACATAAGTTCACTTTATAATGTTTATAAAACCACAATCAACTATTTTCATTTGTTTAAATTTGCTTATTATTGTAAAATTTATTGATTTATTTGTTTACTTTCCGCGAAAACAAGCATACAGCCATTTCATCTAATTCAATGCTTGCTTGGTGGTACCAGATGCTTTAAATTGTTCCAACGAATGAAAAATTTTTAAATAGCACCAACGAGGAAAATGGATCTTTTTCATTCAACTCTATTTATTTTACAAAAAATAGAAAATTTGGAATAAAAAATCGCGCGATGCACAGTAATTCTGCGTAGTACACCCTTCTGCGTAGAAGGACATCACCGTGGCGGTAGCCACGGTTATATCACACACCCGGACTTGGCATGGCGTAGCCCAGGATTATTTTTTATAAGCGCGGCCGAAGGCCGCCTATGCAGAAAGGTGTTCTACGCAGACTTGTTCCTTTTATTTTTTACTTTTAATAAATTATGTTAATTTCATAAAAAAAATGCGATTTTTTAAAATAAATTACGTTTACTTCGACGACACTATTCAAGTTTTCTTGTAATTGTAACTTTTACATATGTACATAATAGTTTGCTGTATTTTTCAAATCTCATTGTAACTGATTATATAGTATAACTAGCAGACCCAGCAGACGTTGTTCTGCCCTAAATTTGGCCTATCTGCGTACATTTTAATAAGCTTTTTCCGTCTAACTCTGCCCTACCCCTCTACAATTTTTCCTAATCTCTTTATTCACTCCTCCCTCCGTCTTTTTCGCTTCATCTCCATCTTCGTCTCATTCTATCTCTTTCTCAGTTTCCTTCTCTCTTTTCTCTTCTCTCAAGTTTTCTCCTTCTTCTTCATCTTTTATTGTCAGTCTCAGAGTGTGGTATGTATTTTGTTCCAGTCCCATTCCGATTCTCAGTCCCAGCCCCACTCCGAGTCTCAGTCTCAGTCCCAGTCCTAGTCCTAATCCCAGTCCTAGTCCTAATCCCAGTCCCAGTCCGTCTCTATTATACTTCCCGGAAAAAAGCATCGTAAATACTAATATAGGCAAATTTATATACGAAATTTCGGTCAAATCGAATAGGACGTATGCAAATAAGTATGTGGGTATTATTAATTAATGTCTTTATTTCGGTTTCGCATGCATATTTATCAGTTTTGCCAGGTTGATGCGACGAAATCGAATATCACAATAAACTTCAGAGCTCTCAGCAACAGCTTTCATTTGATATCCATAATACACACACATTCTAGCGGTATCCGGGTCCATGTTTTTGGCCTATATTTCGAGACCCTAGTCACTCAGCGGTGTAAAACTTACTCTGTCTTATAGCACACATAAACAGCATCAATTTGATACTCATAATATAAAAACACATTCTAGGTGTATCCGGGTCCATGTTTTGGCCTATATCTCGAGACCGTAGTAACCCAGCGGTATAAAACTTACTCTGTACTAAAGCATACATCCACACCTTCAATTTGATACCCATAATGTAAAAACACATTCTAGGTGTATCCGGGTCCACGTTTTGGGCTATATCTCGAGACCCTATCCTCCCGGTTGTATGAAAATTATCCTGTACTATAGCACTCATCAACAGCTTTCATTTGATATCCATATTGTATAAACACATTCTACGGGTACCGGGGTCCATGTTTTGGGCTATATCTCGAGACCCTAGCCTCCCAGTTGTATGAAAATTATCCTGTACTATAGCACTCATCAACAGCTTTCTTTTGATAGCCATATTGTATAAACACATTCTAGGGGTACCCGGGTCCACGTTTTGGGCTATATCTCGAGACCCTAGCCTCCCAGTTGTATGAAAATTATCCTGAACTATAGCACTCATCAACAGCTTTCATTTGATATCCATATTGTATAAACACATTCTAGGGGTACCCGGGTCAACGTTTTGGGCTATATCTCGAGACCCTATCCTCCCAGTTGTATGAAAATTATCCTGTACTATAGCACTCATCAACAGTTTTCATTTGATATCCATATTGTATAAACACATTCTAGGGGTACCCGGGTCCACGTTTTGGGCTATGTCTCGAGACCCTAGCCTCCCAGTTGTATGAAAATTATCCTGTACTGTAGCACTCATCAACAGCTTTCATTTGATATCCATATTGTATAAACACATTCTAGGGGTACCCGGGTCCACGTTTTGGGCTATATCTCGAGACCCTAGCCGCCCAGTTGTATGAAAATTATCCTGTACTATAGCACTCATCAACAGCTTTCATTTGATATCCATATTGTATAAACACATTCTAGGGGTACCCGGGTCCACGTTTTGGCCTATATCTCGAGACCCTAGTCACCCAGGGGTATGAAAATTACCCTCTACTAAAGCAATCATCAACAGCTTTCATTTGTTATCCATATTCTATAAACACATTCCAGGGATACCCGGGTCCACGTTTTGGCCCATATCTCGAGACCCTAGTAACCCGGGGAATGAGAATTATCCTGTACTATAGCACTCATCAACAGCTTTCATTTGATATCCATATTGTATACACACATTCTAGGGGTACCCGGGTCCACGTTTTGGGCTATATCTCGAGACCCTAGCGTCCCAGTTGTATGAAAATTATCCTGTACTATAGCACTCATCAACAGCTTTCATTTGATACCCATAATATAAAAACATATTCTAGGTGTATCCGGGTCCACGTTTTGGCCTATATCTCGAGACCCTAGTCACCCAGCGGCATAAAACTTACTCTGTACTAAAGCACACACCAACAGCTTCAATTTGATATCCATAATGTAAAAACACATCCTAGTGTTACCCTGATCCACGTTTTGGCCTATATCTCGAGACCCTAGTCACCCAGGGGTATGAAAATTACCCTCTACTAAAGCACTCATCAACAGCTTTCATTTGTTATCCATATTCTATAAACACATTCCAGCGATACCCGGGTCCACGTTTTGGCCTATATCTCGAGACCCTAGTCACCCATGGGTATGAAAATTACCCTCTACTAAAGCACTAATCAACAGTTGCATTTGATATCCATATTCTATAAACACATTCTAGGGGTACCCGGGTCCACGTTTTGGCCTATATCTCGAGACCTTAGTCACCCATGGGTATGAAAATTACCCTCTACTAAAGCATTAAACAACAGTTGCATTTGATATTCATATTTTATAAACACATCCTAGTGTTACCCTGATCCACGTTTTGGCCTATATCTCGAGACCCTAGTCACCTAGGGGTATGAAAATTACCCTCTACTAAAGCACTCATCAAGAGCTTTCATTTGTTATCCATATTCTATAAACACATTCCAGGGATACCCGGGCCCACGTTTTGGCCCATATCTCGAGACCCTAGTAACCCAGGGGTATGAGAATTATCCTGTACTATAGCACTCATCAACAGCTTTCATTTGATATCCATATTGTATAAACACATTCTAGGGGTATACAGGTCCACGTTCTGGCCCATATCTCGAGACTCTAGCCTCCCAGTTGTATGAAAATTATCCTGTACTATAGCACTCATCAACAGTTTTCATTTGACACCCATATTGTATAAACACATTCTAGGGGTATCCAGGTCCACGTTTTGGCCCATATCTCGAGACCCTAGCCTCCCAGTTGTATGAGAATTATCCTGTACTATAGCACTCATCAACAGCTTTCATTTGATATCCATATTGTATAAACACATTCTAGGTGTACCCGGGTCCACGTTTTGATCTCAAGACCCTAGACACGTAGCGAAAAAAAAGGTAGACGTTGGCCGATTCTCAGACCTACCCAATATGCTCCCAAAATTTCATGAGAATCGGTTCAGCCGTTTCGGAGGAGTTCAGCCTCTAAAACCGTGACAGAAGAATTTTATATATTAGAAGATACCATTTCAAATTTTGATTTGGGATTTATTTCATTTTTTTTGGAATTATTTCATTTGAGAGTTATTTCATTTTTTTTGGGACTTATTTCATTGGGAGTTATTTCATGGGAGTTATTTCACTGCACCTGAAATTAACACTATTTTGATTTTTATAGAACAGTACCACAAAGTGCGGTTTTGAGACCTAAAAATTGTTTGTATGTAGAAAGATCTCAAGAACAAGGAATTAGCTTGTGCAAAATTTGCCATGGTCAATTACCATGCTGTCTCGATATCTTTGCACATCACTATACGTTTATATAATATGTTTTCACATTTTTTTAACAGCAACTATTTTTAAAATAAATATGATTAACTTCATATTTCACCACAAAACCAACGTATTTTTTATTAAGCAGTTAGGTTAGGTTGAACTGGCCGGTCCATGAGTACCTCACATAGACTGATTGAGTCCGTAGTGTTACCAGAAGTTTGTTTTAACGACCAAACTGAAAAACCCTTTAAAAAACCAGGACCTATGTTATAAAATAACTCCGTCCTCTTGGCAAATACTAGAAGTTTCCGAGGACTTAAGCCACTTGCTGCTTCTAGATCTGACAGCTGTATCTCTCCTAATAGCTGGAGTCTTAGCCTGGCAAGCGCAGGGCACTTTATTAAGCAGTATTAATCATAACATTTTTTGGAATGCTAACCATTGGGTATATTTTGGGTACTCGCTGTGATCTGCGATAAGTCCGAACTACGTGTGTTCGCCGTCATTTGGAAAGCATTTACAATTGGTCTGACATAAAATAGCACATAAGGTAAGCAATCTTTTTCAAATTTGTTCATTTACACGCAATTTTTTTTTTTTATTTTGGTGTCCATAACTTAATGCACATATCTTAAAGTCCTTAGCAAAATTTCAAACTATTTTAATGTAAACTTTTATATATTCGATATAAACATTAAGGTGTATAGCTTTTGCTAGTTAATAAAAAATAAATTATTAAATGCACTAAACACTTGTAAAAATAAACTTTCGTCGTTATTCGAAGTTGGCCAATGACTAATGCTAAGTAATTCATGCACAGGTGGAATTGCCTTGCCGTCACTATACAATATACACTCATATCACAAATTCTTTATCAACACACACAGTTTTCAGATAATTGTTCAAACATATAATTTATCAGCTTTTGATAAGCGATACCAACATACAAATCTTACTCATCCAACAAAACCTTTTGCAACGCTTAATACATGTTAAAGTATATATTTCGTACAAAACAATACAACATGTTGTGGTTTGGAAGTGTTCGCTATACAGATTGGCCGTGTTGGAAAATGTTTTAACTGCAACTTCACCAATGCCTCCCTGCTCTTGAACTGCCTATTTCACTTTATTTTTATTTTCTTGTTCTCTTTTTAACCCCCTCTTTTCCTTTCCTTTTGTTCTATCTTCCCCTCTCTCTTTACCTGACCATTTTCTTTTGCTTCTCCCTCTCTCTCTCACCCACC
Organism: Eurosta solidaginis; assembly: GCF_040869045.1. Taxonomy (NCBI): domain Eukaryota; kingdom Metazoa; phylum Arthropoda; class Insecta; order Diptera; family Tephritidae; genus Eurosta; species Eurosta solidaginis. The sequence continues at coordinate 268,159,993 of NC_090320.1, forward strand.
TCTTCTTAGAGTCACTTCTCCTATCCACTGACTTTCCCTATTTGTTTTCCAATTCCTCGTACCTTCCCCTTTCCTTTACATCTATTGCTATATCTACTTTACCCCTACTGGGAAGGAAACGAAAGGAAAGGTTTGTTAAGGGTGTGTCATTAACGAAATATAGACGAGTTATCGATTTTGTATCGAAGTGTTATCAATATCGATAATAAAGGTTATCGTAGAGTTATCGACTTTTTAGCGACAAGTAATCTGCTTTTTATCGAAAAGATATCGGTTTTCTATTGAAAACTTAATAAAAAAAAATTAAAAAAGGAAAATCAATATGTTGTCGGCGTGTCATTGAAAGTGATCGATTTATTATCAAAAATTTATGGATTAGTTATCGCAAGAGTAATCGAATTAATTAGGATTTATCCAAGGTTAAGGTCGGTATCATTCGAAACTTTATCGTTGCTACCCAACAATTCTCTAAGTAGCTTTATCTACGTCACCGTTATTTTATTTTATTGTATGTGGTATCACAACGGACCTTCATGTTGTCCAAGTAAGCTTCCTCTATCAGGGTAGCTACCACCAAACCTAACCTAACCTATCCTAATCGAATACTATCGAGTTATTATCGTTCTTTTATCGGGGTGCCAAAAGTTTCTTATCGAAAAGTTATCGATTTTTTATCGAAAAGTATTACCAATTTCTTAGTGAGGTTTTAGCCATTTACCATTACAAGTTATCGACTTGTTATCCATTCTCCATCGGAGTATTATCAATTTCTTATCGATTTGTTATCGAAAATATATGGATTTGTTATCGAAAAGCTATCAATATTTTTTTAAGATTTATCGATTTGTTATCGGAGTGTTACCAATTTATTATCGTTGTGTTATCTTTTTTTATTTTAGTAAAACCAATTTCTAATCGGTTTGTTTTCATACAGATTCCGATAAAACTTAAACATAAAATCGATGACACATCTGATAACAAGCCAATAACAAACCGACTACTCGACGATGATATTAGGTAAGGCGCGGTAACCTTCGAAGAGTTTTTAGCGCGAGCTTCTCTTTCAATTTGCGTTGTGCTTCTTTTTAATTTTTCTTGCAAATTGGCCGGACGGGACCTACATATTTTATCCGACTCCTAACGGCATCTCCAAGGCAGATGAGTTTTCACTGAGAAGCTTTTAATGGCAGAAATACACTCGGAGTGCTTGCCAAACACTACCGATGGGCGACTCCACTTAGAATAACTGCCTTCTAATTGAAAAAATTTGTTCCTAACATTTTGATATTGCTTTGGTCGGGCCGTGAACCAGACAGAATCAAACGCCATATTGAGGTGTTATGGTTGAGCTTCAATACCCGAATGAGTTATAGTTATTTTAAAAATATTGCTTATCTAGACGTACATATGTCGAACTTGACTAGTACTTGGTACTCACGCCTTTTTTTTTAAATATTGAGTCAACTTGACTGGGATGTTTGTAGAACACAATAGTGACGAACTTCGCTTTTCCTAAGGAGGGTATGCTTCCGTCTTTCCGGTTAAGGTATAAAGGCAGAAGATTATTTGTCCGTCCTGCGCTAATGGGGTTGGCTAGCCCTCTAACTACAGCAAAACTAGTTCGATGGTTGTTACCAAGAAGGCGGCTCAACCAATTACAATACTCTCTTCTTCGACCATCAAAGTCACCATCAGAAAATATAAGATTATTTACGGAGTTGAGACTGGGAAGCATCGATAGGCTGTACTTAGGTGGGCAAAACTCACGATTTCACTAGTGCTCGAAGCTCTGGATAGGTGTATGCTGTTATTGAGTACAATGCACAACTGACATCTACTGCAAACTAGGGATTTACGATTTGGTATACGTACTTACACATTTTCTTCTATAACAACTTGTTTATTCCCTTGGGTTCAAGTTCTTGACAATTTTCTTTATTTTCGTTTTCAAAATATTTCCCATGCTGAATTTTGATTTTTCAAATATATTGTAATAATTGCAGGCATTTAAGCGAATTGCAATGTCGATCCATTTTATTACGAGTATAGTACTCTCAATGTGTTCGCCTCTTTCCATGGTGTATAGTACGCCAGTCTTCCTTTGGCAAGCTACAGTGTAAGTTTTCATTCCAAACTAAAAGTTGAATGTATCGGATAACTTAAACATCTCTTCCATTATCAGCAACGAAAAGCCAGTTTTTCCACAAATAACAAAAGATGAATTTGTAACTGAAATTAAACCATTAGTTGATAGCAAAATGGTAGTGGCATTTACATATCCCAAGGTATGAGTATAATATGGATGAAGTCCGTCTTGAAGTATTGAAGATTTGACTTACAGGATCTACTGTGACCGCTTAGTACATATATTTTACTAATTTTGACTTCTTAAATTCATCATGGAAAGTTTCGGAGGAAGATCTAGTCTCGCCATTCATGCCGAAAAGAGAATCGGGCGTTAGAAGTTCCACCAACCTCCAAGTTTACCACTCATGGGACATTTAACTACTCCTCACCTACTGAAATCTGCGAGACCCGGTAACATATTCCCTGAAGACTGAAAAAATGGCAAGTGACATTCTTTGTCCAACGCTGACGGAAATCTATAGAATATGACTAACTCTCAGCCATATTTTACAAAGACGACCGTATAACTAGCTCTCAGCCTTATTATACAACGACAACCTCCCAGTTAACCACGCATGGGATATTTAAATACTCCTCACCCATTGAAATCTGCGAGACCCGGTAATATATTCCCTGAAGGGCTGAAGAAATGGCAAATGACATTCTTCGTCCACTGCTGATGGAAATCTATAGTTTCTTATCAGACCGATCCCAATCTTGGATAAATCCTTAGGTGATCCAAGTGAATCGCGATCGAAATATTACCGCCTAGTTAAAGTGACTTGATGATTCCACCTCAACATCCTCCATAAAGTGCTTAAAGTATTATCGATAAAGTGAATTTCGGCTGAAGAGTTGACATTTGTGGTCATAAGTGCACCCGTGTATATATTTATATTATATAGCGTTTAATATGCTTTCATATACATACATTTGTATCTATTAAACATTAATTTACTACAATTTTTTATAGCTTTTAATAAAGGATTTCCAATGTGAGAGTTGCTTCCCTTATTTAAGCCAACAAACGCCTTCATTTACTTATGCATATGTGGAAACCCCAGCCATGGTACTTAGGTCATTCAACAAATCGCAAGAACTTTCCGTTGATGCAGAGGGAAAGTTAGTAACTCCGATAAAGTGTGAAACTGACAAACTATATATAATTTCATTAAAACTATTGAGCGCAAGCAGTAATCCAATGAAAAGCTGTGGTAAGTTATAATATATACATATCGTTAGTTTTATTCACAAAGGCCCAAAGCAATAGATTTTTCGTAGATTTTGGTTTGTTATATTAAATACACCCACAAGGTGATGTTATCCTATCAGCTGATTGCTTCTTTTTGTTGAAATTTTTCATCGAAAAGCGTTTTTTTTTATGTGGCAGGTCCCATGACTAGCGCGAAATCCAGGAACGGTATTTAGAATTTAGTCGCCTTTTACGACAGACATACCTAACGCGGGTATGTTATGAGCTCCCATAATTCGCAGAGGACCAAAATCGCTAAGACGGTTAAGCGCGAATTAATGATGATGAATGATGATGCTTTTGTCAAAAAATATCGAAAAGTTACCACATTTTTATCAATTTATCAAATATATGATATGTTATCGGAAAATTGTTGGCGTGATATCGATTTAGTAACGGCGATTTACCGGTTATGAAACCGACAAACTTCAATATAAAATCGATGAAACATCGGTAGCCATATTGATGGGCAAACCAATAATAAACTAATATGAAGCCGATGACTCGGCGATAATAACCCGAAATAAACCGAAAACTCGCCTACAATAATTCCCTATCGATAATAAGTCGATAGGAAAACAATAATTGGTCGGTATAGATCAAAAAGCCCGAAATTATTTGTTTTTGGAAAAGTTACCTCTGCTATGTTTTAACTTCAACCCCCGGGCGAGTTCTTGTTAATTTAAAAACATTGCCCTGCAAAAAAAATCGTGCGATAAATCCCTAAAGAGACCGGTCTCCGATTGATCTCTTTTGTCCACATTGGGGTATAATTGATCCCATATAGTCTATTTTGGGTACATTTGGCATCAGTCAGTTTGAAATTTATGTAGCCAATTGAAAAAAAACAATAAAAAAACAAACTGCAAGGAAATTAAGAAAATAAAAAGTTTAAATGGATTGAATAGCATTATTTTAGAAAAATGCGGAGCTCTATACCGAACCTAAATTACTAGGACCATGTGTCCCATTATCGTAATATTTGTTTTGTTTTTATTATTCTACAACACCAATACAAAAAAAAATTAAGAATTTTGTATTAGAGTTAAAAAATTATAAGATCCGTAAGAAATTCTGTACGGGTAGAAAGAGGACTTGCCCGACAGTGCCCATAGGCGAACAAAAGAGACTTGTATGACTCTGGCTGACACTACCCGTATGGGTACAAAAAGGGCCTGTCAGACACTTCCCATTGGGGTACAAAGAGGAAGTTTCGAACAGTACAGAAAATATCTATCCGACAGTACCCGTAGGCGAAAAACAGGGCGTGTCGAACAGTACCCAAACGGGTACAAAGAGGAAGTGTCGAACATTACAAAAATGATCTTTCCGACAGTACCAGTAGGGGTATAAAGAGAACCAGTCCGACACAGGTACAATTGGTCTCTCCATAGGACATGCCCAAACCAAAGCCCTGCAAAAATTGTTGGATCATGTGGTCCACTTGTGCCATACTGGAGTACTCCATGGATTACTTTGATGTAATGCTGAGCTGGAGTATATGGTCCAGTCCTAAGATATCGCAATGTTAATTGTGTCATACTGGAGTACTCCATGGATTACTCTGATGTATTGCTGAGCTGGAGTATATGGTCCAGTTCTAGGACATCGCAATGTTAATTGGACCATATATTTTGTATGAATTGTGGTTAATTTTGGAGCACTCGCCTGGTCCATAGCGAGTACTCCATACATGCATGCATGGAGTACTCGCGATTTTTGCTGGGAGGGACCACTCGAACTCATATGAAGTCATAAGAACTGGCTACAGTCGCATACTCCTTTGCGACTCATCCTGGATTCACCTAAATTGGTCGCATTTTTTGCAGGGTGGTTTTCTAGACGTATATCTGTATGCTTACACGTTGAACTTGGTTCTCAAGTTTTCTTTTGTATTAACTTTTTTATTTCTTTTGAAAATATATATTTAGATGATGCTATAAAAGCTATTACAACCAACTTGGCATGTCCAGATGCAGCTTACATGTTAATGGGAACTATTGATGTATCTAAGAAAATTGAACCACCTGGCCAACTTTGTCAATCTAAAAACCTTACAGTTTATATATCTCAACTCGAACTACATGATTCAGATGGAGTGCAAATATACAAAATAAAAGATATGCTTGTACAGGAAGAAAAAAATAAAACACTAACAGTTGCACTCCCAACAAATGATGAAAATGCTACACTAACATTCACTTTACATCTCAAAAATAACTATCTTGAGATAAAATATTTTCAATTTAAAAATAAGAACTTTCGTGTTGTGGACCTTTATGCGCCGCAAACTAACTCATATTCATGTGGAAAAATTGTTCTTACAAAGGATGGATTAAAACTTGTTTTTAAAAAATTCCAAATTCAATATGGCAAACCACAAGAAGGAACACATTTTCATTTTTACGATGCTTGGACATGTGAAGGATTCGCCACACCTGCTATAATATCGGGAGTTTTTGTTACAATAATATTTGTTGGTATTTTATCGTTCGGTATAAATATGTTGTTCAACGTACACACACCAAGCAAATTTGATTCAGCTGAAGGTCCGTATATTACCATAAACGCATCTGGTTAATCATATCTAACCAGTTTCACACAGACGGCCAATGAAGTAATTTGTTAATATTTCTAAATTTATATATTGAGCTTAATTTATCATTAAAATACAAATCTTTTTTAAGTCCAGTTCACTTGGCTGGGTGCTTTGGTTTTTATTGTTTTGGAAGCTTGGAGTGGAATTCACTAACTTTTTTGACCACATTTGCCACCGCTTTATTTGCGAATCGATAACTATAACGATTTCGTTAGGTTAGGTTAAGCTGAACTGACCGGTCCATGAGGACCTCACTTAGACTGAAAGAGTGTTACCAGAAGTTTGTTTTAACGACCAAACTGAAAACACCTATCAAAAACCAGTACCTATGTTATAAAATAACTCCGTCTTCGTGGCAAATACTAGAAGCTTCCTAGGACTTAAGCCACTTGGTGCTTCTAGATCTGACAGCTGTATCACTCCTAATAGCTGGAGTCTTAGCCTGGCAAGCGCAGGGCACGAGCACAGAACGTGCTCGATCCTTTCCTCCTCCAACGCGCACTTCCTATATCTGCTATCACTGACAAAGCCTAATTTAAAGGTATGTGACGCCAGAAGGCAGTGTCCGGTCAGAATACCCGCCATGAGTCTACATTCCTCCCTTTTTAATGATAGAAGCAACTTTGTTAGTCTAAGGTTGTAAGACCTATACATTATCTTCAACACTTTACAGCCCCGCGCTTGAAACCATGCCTTTCCTGCTTGTTAGATCAAGAGCACCTCTCGCCTTCGCTTAATCTTGCCCAGTCTAATTGGGACGTCTACGGAGCAAGCTTCAAAGGATGCGCCCTTTTTAGCTAGTTCATCCGCTTTTTCATTCCCATCTATTCCTATATGCCCTGGGACCCAATATAGAAGTATCCTTCCAATTGCTGTGCTATGCGAGATTACAAGATTAATTGCTGCTTGGCTTTTAATATAAAAGTTAACACGTTTGCAGTTTAAGTTATTTTCTTCCAGTGTTTCTACTGTTTTCTTTACGGCTAATACTTCCGCTTGCAAAACGCTACAGTGATCTGACAGCTTTTAGGATCTGTTTATTTCCGGATCAGCACAGTTTACCACAAACCCTACTCCTTCCACTACTTTGGATACATCTGTACACATGTTTCGCCTCGTCCACCATTTGAGCAATTTTGCGCCAACCATCCACCTCTATTGTGGCTTTAAGAGCCCCTTTAAAACGCAGATAGGGAATCAGGTATTCTGTTCATCCTGTAATTGATGACGCTATACTACTATGGCCGCATGGTCTGCGCTCAAACTGCTTCGACGCAGTGAGCCTCGTTGCATTGTAGCTTAGGATGAACAAATAAAAAATTGTTTGCAGTCTCACCTCAAGAGATAATACCTAGGTTACGCATATCATATAAAAATGTTGGCTCAGATTTGAGATAGTCGATAAATCGATAAATCGATAATACTTTTGCTAGCGATATCATATAAAAATATTGGTTCCGACTAGGGTTGCCAGATTTTTATTTCGGGTTCCCGGGACAAACCCCAAATTAGAGCTAAATTCCCGGGATTTTTAAAAATTTCCTTGGACATTTGAAAAATAAGAAACACCTATATATTTGTATGGCTTGCTCATTCGACGAAATAATTTTTAGATATAATTAAACTTTTTAAACTCATTTATTTATAACAAATATTTTTATGAAACAGGCTAACAATTAATACGTTTACTGTGTCTAATGCGAATTCAGTATTCTATTGATTCATTTTGTAAACGTTATTTTAAAACACAACACTTGCCATGCAAAATGAATATTTAAGTGTGCGAAATGTCAAACATTAACAATATTTAGAACCACAGTAGGGATGAATTTTTCTTCTTTACAGAGTTGCATGCAATATGCTATAGAGCTGAATACAATCGAAGCCGCAAATATGGCCATGTTTCGTAGCAGATTATAATTTATTAATTTTGATATTGTGAAAATGCCGGGACATAGCATTTCCCTGCGGGACACTTTAAAACTTGTAAAAGATACGCGATGTCCCGACCAATACGGGACATTTGGCAACGCTAGTTCCGACTGAAAACGGTTAGGAGGTGTCGCATACTTGTTAAAGCACATATTTTAATATCGACTGCAGAGTGAAACATAACCCTATCTTGGCTGCCATTTCGAAAACGCACATGTTTCAGAAAAATATTCAATCCCAATTTCAGAATTCGTTTCAAAAACGCCTTATCTCAGAATTTGTTTCAAAAACGTCAGTGTGAGCTCAAAATAACAACATTTTGACAATCGGAGCCAAAGTTTATGTGTGATATTTTTGACTTTGGAATTACCGTTTGAAAGGAAGAGGCAGGAATGTACCTATTCGAAAAGATCGTTTGAAAACAATTTTTTAAAACGTATTGCTGCGCGAACATTACATGGAAGCTATGCACTAAAAGTCTATTCTTTATACATAAGTATATGGATATAAAAAACATCGAACCGCCCCAATGTACATACATACATCTATACATGCAAACGAAGATTGGATGCATTGTTGCTTATTTGCATTAGTCGTATAGAGAACTGTGCTAGTATTCCACACACATTTTTATACATTTCATGAAAATGAAATGGTATATTAACTTCGCCACGAATCTCAAAATTGTAAGTCCTTAAAGGAAAATAGATAGACCCACCATTAAGGATACCGAAATTATCAGGATGAAGAGCTGAGTTGATTTAGCCATGTCCGTCTGTCCGCCTGTCCGTCTGTCTGTTTGTATGCAAACTACTCCCTCAATTTTTTAGATATCGTGATAAAATTTGATCAGCGGGTGTATTTAGGTGTCCGATTAGACATTTGCCGGAACCGGCCAGATCGGACCACTATAGCATATATCCTCCATTCAACCGATTTTTCAGAAAAAGAGGATTTTTGTCATATCTTCCTCAATTTATCAGATTGAAGCTTCAAACTTCACCAAATGCTTACGCATATTGCACATATTATTGTCTGAAACAATAGATGAGATCGGTCGTATATAGCATATATCCCCCACATCCGTTTGTTCAGATAAGAGGCTTTTCGCGTTTACTGCCCAATTTTAACAGCTAGTCGCTTCAAATTTTACCAAATGCTTACGTATATAGCATATATTGTTGTCTGAAAAAATCATCAAAATAGGTGGTATATATATTATATACCCCATATAAACTGTCATTTTTGCTCACTTCTTTAAGGCTAGAAGCATCAAATTTTATCAAATACTTACGCTTACGTCATATATTGTTGAAATAAGTGATACGTGGTCATAGCTTTTACATGCAAACCACAAAAAACGTGAAGCTTTGCATCCTCACACAAACTACCTACCTATTTTTAAACGGTTTTATTTAGCTTGACTTGACAGGCTGGCTGGTTGGCTGGCCGGCACGAATTTTGTAATTGAAATTTAATTAACTTCCCGATAAGCTACAAGCTTGAAACTTGGAATGTAGTTCAGACCACGATGACAATGCAATAATAAGAAAAACACTCCGATAGGTGGCGCATGGATCGAAATATTCAAAAAAATTGTATTTGTGGTCCGATTTGGGTCATATTTGGAACACATAATACATACATGAATAGAAACCGACCTATGAAAAAAATTGCCGCTAGGTGGCGCAAGGATCGAGATATTCAAAACAATCGTATTTGTGGTCCGATTTGGAACACATAATACATACATGAATAGAAAGTGACCTATGATGTCCGATTTGGCTCATATTTGGAATAAATATTACATATAGTCCGGCAGAAGTGACACCAAATATTCTGGAGTTCGAGGAGGGACAAGTATACGTGGCGCAGAGTCGAGTAAACTCTTTGGAAAGATTATGTATTAAGGACTTAGATTGCAACAAATTGTCAGGAAAGAGTTCTTGTAATAATGAGTCTCTAAATGAATTAAATAGAATGAGAAATAATAGGCAATTAAATAAAAACTAAAAACTTGAAAATAAAATAATTTAAAAAAAATGTTTAGTTAAACGGTTTTATTGAAAACAATACTTACATGAAGTAATAATAATACTAAAAGCTAGAAAATAATTAGGTAGGTCCTAGGTACTACTCATCAAACTCCTCATCAATCTAGGGCGTTGATCAGACAATTAAATAAAAGCGTTGGACGCGTAAAATTTCTATTGATAAGACGGGCCGACAAGAAATTTGACCATAAACCAGACCATACTTTCCTAAAGGTTTTCGATGCGCTGAATTCAAATCTGGACGCAGAATTGCTCTATCACGTCTTTCTCTTACGAATGGCGTTGAGTTTGCTCAAATATCTTTTTTTCGCTTAGATAGAGCAATTATCGTGAGACTTATCGTAAGAGGTACATATGTGTTCTACTGCATCATACCTACGTTAATTCAGTAGTTTTTCAGCTATAGGAAAATTAGCAAATTTATAAACTTTAAATTGCTCTATCTTAGCGAAAAAAAGATATTTGAGCAAACTCAACGCCATTCGTAAGAGAAAGACTTCTTCTTTAAGATGCTATGTGTGCTTTTTAAAAAAAAATCTGTCGTTTATATATAACCTCAAAAATAGGCAAAAACGGTGTTTTTTGCACATTTAGGTTAGGATATCTCAAAATCCTGACGTGATAGAGCAATTCTGCGTCCAGATTTGAATTCAGCGCATCGAAAGCCTTTAGGAAAGTATGGTCTGGTTTATGGTCAAAAAAATCGGTCTCATTTTGTCGGCCTGTGTAATCATAGATTGGTGAGAAGTTTGATGAGTAGTATCTGACCTACCTAATTAGTTTCTAGATTTTAGTATTATTATTACTTCATGTAAGTATTGTTTTCAATAAAACCGTTTCACTTAAAATTTTTTTAAATTATTTTATTTATTTTATATTTGTCTTAAAAATCGCTTAGGTATGTACATCGGTTCACTATATATTTCTTATCTTATACACCCGATTATTTGGATATTACGAATGGGATAAGGTTATTTTTCAGCCCCATTCATGAAAGGTATGAAGTCCCGTCCTTACTTGGTTCTTTTGTTATTACTTTCTTTTCGGCAGCAAGTGCAGAAAACTGTGACGTAGAGAGAGCAACGTTCATATCAAAACAAAATGCAAAAAACTATTTGCGAATATTCATAATTTTTTTTTTTAGTTTTTTAATAATGATAACAACAATGGGATTTGCCGAAAGCCACACAAAAGATCGTAACGCACACATACACATACGTATGTATGTATATATACAGCTCGTAGTCCAATTCATCATCTCTTTTATTATTATCATCACATTGTTACTAATAATAACACTAGTATACATCAAGCAAATTCGGGGAAAGAGACCATAAATGTCGTTGAGTAAGAAATTTGTTAATTTTTTTTTTCATTTTTCGACAAAGTGAGAAATAATGCTTGGATTAAAGAAAAAAATAAGTCGTTATTTAAAATTTTTTATTTCTGCAGAATATTTTTATCAAAGATCGGACCACTATTTTATATTTGTATATTTCTTCATACATCCAATTGCTCCGAAAAGAGGAATTTCGTCAATTATTATTCCTCATTTTAACAGGTGATGCCTTAAATTTTTTGGCATATTAACTAATGTTTTATAAAAGAATTTCTGAAAAGCTCGCCAAGATCGATGGTGTATATATAATGTATATCCTATATAGAAAATTGTTAGGATAAGCGGAGCTTTTCATTTCTTGGAGTTTCTTGGGATATTTATGAATTTACCCTTGAGAACACTTCAAACTGTCACAAGGTCATACGAGATAGTTACAGCATAAAACTTGAAACAATTACAAAGTCAATGATATTGACATTATGACCATTCTTCCTTTCCTGAATTGGTGATAAAGTCAATTCATATTGTAACGAATTTTGGGAAATTTCTGATAATTATACACCTTCTGATAACGTGCGAATCGCTGAACTATTGAATTCAGTATTGCAAAATAAGCTTTATTAGACTACTTTGGGAGTAGTACTTCACAATTATACTTCACTAATACCTTGTTTATATCAAACTAATTAGTTATTCCTCAGCTTGCGCTACTTTTATACTCTCTGTTGCCTCGTTCGCATATTCCACCTAAGGTCTAGACTTTTCACGAACATGGAACAGTTGTATCGCATACTTGGTTATTTAGCTAATGTGTGTGTCACAACTTCTGCTCTTAGCTGATGACTACATTTGTGTATATGAGACAATCTATTTGCTTTAAGCTGCTGGTTATGTGTGTGTTGAATATTCTTCGTCGCATTCTATGTAAATGTGTAAATGGATTACTTTGATGTGTTAATGTATACAAGTGTGGCTGCTTGCTTTATTGTTGTTGTGCATTTATTTACTAACAGTATAGTGATGGTAACACTCGCCACAATACTGTCTCAAGTGACCATATCTTAAGTCAATAGTTCTGTTTCGCATTTCCTTAATAACTGGTGAACTCTTCTTCAGTCGAATGAAAAGAACAAAGCTAAAGCTGTCAAATTTAAAAATATGAAATTTTTTGAGTCAAATACATGAAACGGTTCCGAAGAAATAGTATACGTAACTGATTTTTCCATAATACGGTTTTATTGCAGTGAATAATCGGATTAAAAACTTTTCAGATGAGGTTTTCTCGGAAACAGGAAGAACTTATTCAAATAAGAGATAAGGCTGACGGCAAAGTTCATATTTTTCATAAACTTGCAACGTTTCTGGCACTCTGGCATCTTTTAAAAGTTTCCATAAAAGATACATAATTTTCATAGCTTTCCATTTTTATATTATAGCAACGCTTCTCGTTTCCACTCTGTCGTCAGCCTAATGAAAATTTGGAATAAGAAATCGCGCGATTATTCTGGTTTCATTATTTTGAAAAGACGGATAAAGAACATGTCCGGTGAGAATTTCTTTGAAATGAAAAGAGCATATTCAACTTAACGTCTAGTCTACCCCACGGACCTTTGGTTTTTGAGCCGGTCTCGATACCATAAAACTGTTTTGGATTCAAATGGAATATGTATAATTGTCCATACAGTAAATATAAGTTACGGTCATTTGAAGTGGCCAGAAGGCCAAATGACCTTATGATCATTTGAAGTGGCCATCTCATGACCCTATATCGCCCTACTGATTGGAAGTATAGTCAGACATGAAAACCCTACCCAACCCGGCAGAGTATATACAATCTTCGGTGGCTTAGCCACATCAGACAATGCGAACAATTTTCAGATGGATATTATTCTCTGTGCCTTGTTTAAATTTCCTTTCCTAACAACCACAATAGTTACGGAAATCATCCACGAAGGGAAAGCTTCTAATTCCGTGCGGTATTGGTACGCAGAAACCTTACAATTTTGGACTTGAGGGTGTAAGCAATGAAGCAAATGGCTGAACTAGCTGAACATCTGTCGTAGTGAGATCTCTTCTGACCAATAACTTAGATAACAAACCACTCCCCCCCCCCCCCCCCCCCCCCCCAAATTTAAAAAAGTCCTGACTAAGATGTGACTCGAGCTCGACTCATGTTCAGTATATCGAAAGGCCTTAGAAAAGAAATAGACTCATATTGGCCTTGCAATTTATCGACTTAACATAATATTGCCACGCTCTTGTGGTTATTTGGTTATTGCCGACTATCTTAGGGAATAAGGAATAACGAAGAAAAATAAACAAAAAATAAAAATAATCAAAATTCCGGAAATTTTTGTACTGAATGTTCGCCATTGTTAAATTTTTAACATCGAAGCTCTAGTCCCCACCAGAAAGAATCATCACAATATATAACGAATTGCGGTGTCAATGGAAAGATTTTCTTGGCCGGAGAGCCTTCGCCCATACACATAACATGACCTAGCAAGCGAAGCGTTTGGGCTTTTATTCGCTGCACTGCAAAAACTCCAAGAGCCATCTTATCTTCTCTCGACTCCGTCCATGACTCCGATGCATACAGGTATGATGAGCTACATGTAGAGCGTGATTTTTGTTGGTCGGGAAAATGCTTTTATTTTTAATGGACCACTCAGTCCAAAGTAGCACTTGTTGACAAAAGTTCTTCTCCGCTTGATTTCTAAGCTGACATTCTTTTCGCTGTTATTGCTGGTTCCCAGATAGATGAAGTTCTTCACAGTCTCAAATTTATATCCATCAACAGTAACAAAGCTACCATGGCGCGAAATTGCCCATTCTTCCTTTGATGGTAGCAAGTATCTTCCTCATTTACTGCAAGATCCACTTCTTTCGCGCTTTTTATCTTATATAGAGAAGGCAGAATACTTAAGGCATTTATACTCAAATATTTTAGAAGCGCACTCTTGAGCTGCTGCGTCTTTATATCATACTTGTTAAATTTGTACCAACTGTATCTTTGAAATAATTATAATTCTTCTAGTTCTCGTTTATATTATTCTCATGTCTTCTTTGTTTTACGGTTTCCTTCAATAATGTTAATTAAATAATTAATGAACATTAATAAATTAATTCCGTAGTTAAAAATAATCAGAATTAATAAAAATAATCAAATTATTACATTAATCATGCAATTGAAAATAGTTAATTCATTTTTGTGTGAAATTAATTATTAATCATTATATGGGCATACCTACTGAGAATTAAGCAATAAACAATTGAATGAATATGACCAATCAATACAATTAATAAACATTTGAATTTTTTATCTTTATTTAACAAGTCCGCTCAAGATTATTTCCGAAAATTTAACTATGAATAGCGGAAGATGGATATGAAAATATATTGTGACGAATATTACCATCTCTAAGCACACGGAATTCCCCTAATTTCGTTACAATATACATGAAATTGGCTTTCATTAGCACATAACTACAAATGTTACTCATACACCCCGCTCTACTGCACAATACCCAGCAAACAGCCGTAAAGGCATCAAAAAGGAATCCGAAATTGGAGCGCTTACTCTCTTTAGGAGCTCATTTAGGAGTCCGATATGAATGATATTCCCTTCTTGTGATGTTCGCCCGATATGAGCCTATTTCCATATACGATATGACCCTGAATATGACTCATATATGACACATGTTGGCGTCATAAACAGCTAACTTTCGACACATATTGTCCGAACGGTCTCCATTTTGAACTTTTTCATATAGATACATATAGCCATTTTTGTTTTTGAATTACACATTTCTGACATTTGGATAAGGATATTT
Organism: Eurosta solidaginis; assembly: GCF_040869045.1. NCBI lineage: Eukaryota > Metazoa > Arthropoda > Insecta > Diptera > Tephritidae > Eurosta > Eurosta solidaginis. The sequence goes on from NC_090320.1 coordinate 268,175,129, forward strand.
AAGGATACTAAAATACGAAGCTTATTCAAAGCGTCGTTTTGAGAAAATGTTCTAAGCAGATATTTGGGATGAAATCCCTGGAATTAAGAGGAGCAGTATCCATATGAGCGGCAAACCGAGGATACAATACTGCTTTGAAAATCAAGCAGAAAATATCTTGAATACTTACACTTCTAGGATCCAATGAATGGACAGGGTCAACAACAATGAAATAAACCAAGTCCAAAAAAAGTGGGAAAAGCTCAAACGAATCTTGACGAAATAAAATTTTTATTCAAATGGAATATTTTCTATAATCAAATATGAATATTTGTTCAAAGTGGCCTTGTTTACTACACATTCCTAGCAAAAGACTCATAATTTTCATGATAACGGAGTCATAAAAGACTCTTAGAAAATCATATTTGACGCTCATATTTTTTACATACTTCAGACTCATATCGGATTTGTAAATTATGAGCGCTGTTGAGACTGTTTGAAGGGCATGATTTCCTCATTCATGATACACTAAAAATTGTAAATTTTAATTATTTGCATATAGAACATAATTTGTGAAAACTGGCTCGAGGTCCGGTGTATTAAAAAACGCAAAGTTTTTAGCTTTTTGAAATTTTTCAAAATTGCATGGCTAACTAAGCAGTTGCGAATAAAAATTATATTTGAACTCATATATCCCCTGAAGACGATCTCCGAAGGATTTTGAAATATATCTGGAAAAAACTAAAAACTCTGCGTTTTTTAATACACCGGACCTCGAGCCAGTTTTTACAAATTATGTTCTATAGGAATTAGATAGTACGATTTCTCGAACATGTTCGAGAAGAAATTTCTCGCGAGATTATCGAATATCGAATTATTCCTAAGGCTCGCGACCTTCTCGACTTTCAATTCTCGCGAGATTATCGAATCTCGAAACACTCGTAATACTCGCGATCTTCTCGACATTTATACGTATTTAATTAGTGAGCTTTGCTCATATTGCTTTATACAATGGTTTTTGTAATTGACAATTCTCGACATTTAATTTAATCGATTCATTGGCTGTTTTATATAGAGATTACGATTGCTTCTGGAGCACAAGCGAAAATTTCCACAAAACCACAACTAAAAAACACCGAAATGTATAGAATATTGCCAATGCAGCGACTGAATTGAAAGTCGAGAAGATCGCGAGTATTACGAGTATTTCGAGATTCGAGAATCTCGCGGGAAGCCGTGTTCTTGATGCCTCGTTGAAAAATAAAATATTGCGAACAAAATTATATGTATAATAAATATGTTTTGAGTTAAATGTCATTGAAAAGCAATATAATAAAAAAAAATTCACAATTAAAAAAAACCAAGTGTATAAATACTGTCCATACAGCAACTAAGTTTATGTCGAGGAGCTCGCGAGATTTACGAGTACTTCGAGACACGAGAATCTCGCGAGAAATCGAGTTCTCTAATAGGAATCAATAGGTCGCTTAAAAAATACATATCTATCTTAATTATTTGCATTTAATTTGTTTTACGACTTGGCTACTCGTCGTTTGGTTGAACTAATAGTTTTGCTATTTGCATGCTACCAGAACCGAATTCCGAACTAGGGAAATTCGATAGAGCTGCCAAACACCTACTACGTTATTATGACAGTCTCGGGATATACAAATATGTATGCGGTTTATCCATATACAAGTAAAAATCCCAATAAAATTTTCATCTCTACCTTTTTGTAAAGCAGTGTATTCAAATTCATTTTTCATGATTAACATGATTATCGCACTCACAAATTGAATGTACTAAATGCATACATACATACATTTATGTACATACATATGCAACAAAGTAAAGTCAAAGAATTAAATGATGTCCAGTTGTGGAAATCAGTGTGATTTGGCGCGTTAAACCAATATCTGCTAAACTGTCGCTTATCAGAACTATGAATTGTTATTTAAGTTTTTACTATTTTCAAAGTGTAATAAATATTTAAAAGAAACTTTCGGAAAAAGATTAAAGAAAAAAAATATAAAGTATTTTAAGGATATGCATTTGTATATATATTTATCTGATTGCATCACAGCAATTATATACATATATGTATGTTATCAAAAAAAAAATTTAAATTAGTTCAAGTTTAAAATACCTTTGATACATTTGACTGAATAGTGATGAACCCATTAGCCTACAGATGCGTGCAAATAATTAGAAGGGACAAATTTCTACAAGCTTCACAAGTATTATAGCAATATTTCTATTGTTCGTTTCTTGATAACACTTTGGTAATGAGTTTGTTAGAGAAGGTCGAAATAAAGGGTTACCCCCTTTATCCCCAAATCAAAATGCCCAAAATCAAATTCCCATAATCAAAATCCTCAAAATCAAAATCCCCCACACGAAATCACCGTTTTCACACAGAAAAAGAATAGTTATGTTTATTCTATTTCCAAATCAACACTGCAATATTGATGATTTCACAAATATTTAATGGACACATTAAAGAAAATACAGTGCAATGCAATAACTTATAAATACAATTAATATAGTATTTACATAACAAAAAAATTCAAAATTCATTGCATTGCAGATAAACACCGGAACATTTTTTTTTGTACATACATATATTTTTATACTCAGTTGAGCAGAGCTCACAGAGTATATTAAGTTTGATTGGATAACGGTTGGTTGTACAGGTATAAAGGAATCGAGATAGATATAGACTTCCATATATCAAAATCATCAGGATCGAAAAAAATTGGATTGAGCCATGTCCGTCCGTCCGTCCGTCCGTTAACACGATAACTTGAGTAAATTTTGAGGTATCTTGATGAAATTTGGTGTCTAGGTTCCTGAGCACTCATCTCAGATCGCTATTTAAAATTAACGATATCGGACTATAACCACGCCCACTTTTTCGATATCGAAAATTTCGAAAAACCGAAAAAGTGCAATAATTCACTACCAAAGACAGATAAAGCGATGAAACTTGGTACTTACGACGCAGAACTTGAACTTATGACGCAGAATAGAAAATTAGTAAAATTTTGGACAATGGGCGTGGCACCGCCCACTTTTAAAAGAAGGTAATTTAATGGCGGCCACCGTGGTGTGATGGTAGCGTGCTCCGCCTATCACACCGTATGCCCTGGGTTCAACTCCCGGGCAAAGCAACATCAAAATTTTAGAAATAAGATTTTTCAATTAGAAGAAAATTTTTCTAAGCGGGGTCGCCCCTCGGCAGTGTCTGGCAAGCGCTCCGATTGTATTTCTGCCATGAAAAGCTCTCAGTGAAAACTCATCTGCCTTGCAGATGCCGTTCGGAGTCGGCATAAAACATGTAGGTCCCGTCCGGCCAATTTGTAGGGAAAAATCAAGAGGAGCACGACGCAAATTGGAAGAGAAGCTCGGCCTTAGATCTCTTCGGAATTAATCGCGCCTTACATTTATTTTTTATTTTTTTTTATTTTTAATTTAAAAGTTTTGCAAGCTGTAATTTGGCATTCGTTGAAGATATCATGATGAAATTTGTAGGAACGTTACTCCTATTACTATATATACGCTTAATAAAAATTAGCAAAATCGGAGAAGGACCACGCCTACTTAAAAAAAAAAAATTGTTAAAGTAAAATTTTAACAAAAAATTTAATATCTTTACAGTATATAAGTAAATTATGTCAACATTCAACTCCAGTAATGATATGGTGCAACAAAATACAAAAATAAAAGAAAATTTCAAAATGGGCGTGGCTCCGCCCTTTTTCATTTAATTTGTCTAGGATACTTTTAATGCCATAAGTCGAGCAAAAATTTACCAATCCTTTTGAAATTAGCTAGGGGCATAGATTTTATGACGTTAACTGTTTTCTGTGAAAATGGGCTTAATCGGTTGAAGCCACGCCCAGTTTTTATACACAGTCGTCCGTCTGTCCTTCCACATGGCCGTTAACACGATAACTTGGGCAAAAATCGACATATCTTTACTCAACTTAGTTCACGTACTTACCTGAACTCACTTTACCTTGGTATAAAAAATGAACGAAATCCGACTATGACCACGCCCACTTTTTCGATATCGAAAATTATGAAAAATAAAAAAAATGCCATAATTCTATACCAAATACGAAAAAGGGATGAAACATGGTAATTGGATTGGTTTATTGACGCGAAATAAAACTTTAGAAAAAATTTTGTAAAATGGTTGTGACACCTACCATATTAAGTAGAAGAAAATGAAAAAGTTCTGCAGAGCGAAATAAAAAACCCTTGAAATCTTGGCAGGTATTACATATATAAATAAATTAGCGGTATCCAACAGATGATGCTCTGGGTCACCCTGGTCCACATTTTGGTCGATATCTGGAAAACGCCTTCACATATACAACTACCACCACTCCCTTTAAAACACATTCTAGAGTCACCCCTGGTCCACCTTTATGGCGATATCTCGAAAAGGCGTCCACCTATAGAACGAAGGCCCACTCCCTTTTAAAAATACTCATTAACACCTTTCATTTGATACCCATATTGTACAAACGCATTCTAGAGTCACCCCTGGTCCACCTTTATGGCGATATCACGAAAAGGCGTCCACCTATAGAACTAAGGCCCACTCCCTCTTAAAATACTCATTAACACCTTTCGTTTGATACCCATATTGTACAAACGTATTCTAGAGTCAACCCTGGTCCACCTTTATGACGATATCTCGAAAAGGCGACCACCTATACAACTACCACCACTCTCTTTTAAAACCCTCATTAATACCTTTAATTTGATACCCATATCGTACAAACACATTCTAGAGTCACCCCTGGTCCACCTTTATGGCAATATTTCGAAACGGCGTCCACCTGTAGAACTAAGGCCCACTCCCTTTTAAAATACTCATTAACACCTTTCGTTTGATACCCATATTGCACAAACGCATTCTAGAGTCACCCCTGGTCTACCTTTATGGCGATATCTCGAAAAGGCGTCCACCTATGGAACTAAGGATCACTCTCTTTTAAAATACTCATTAACACCTTTCTTTTGATACCCATATTGTACAAACAAATTCTAGGGTCACCCCTGGTCCACCTTTATGGCGATATCTCGAAAAGGCGTCGACCTATGGAACTAAGGATTACTCCCTTTTAAAATACTCATTAACACCTTTCATTTGATACCCATATCGTACAAACAAATTCTAGAGTCAACCCTGATCCACCTTTATGGCGATATCCCTAAATGACGCCCACCTATAGAACTTTGGCCCACTCCCTCATAGAATACTCTTTAATGCCTTTCATTTGATACACATGTCATACAAACACATTCCAGGGTTTCCCTCGGTTCATTTTCCTACATGGTTATTTTCCCTTATTTTGTCACCATAGCTCTCAACCGAACTTAACCTTCCTTACTTGTTATGTATAAATTACATTACAAAACCCTGCCAGCAGTTTTCTGATAATTTTATCATCTATCGCCAAGAAGTAACTAATTCGATACATTTAGCAGTTAATAAGGCGGTAGAAATTCATTTGACAAACAAAATGTATACTTTAACGGAATTTTTTCTCTAAGAAGATATTTAGGCGATGGAGATCTTTAACGTTTTGAATTCTCCTTGTTTCAATTATTTGAGAACTTTTGCAGTTTGCTTTCGTAGTTTCCTTCTATTCAATAGCTATATTAATGATATTATGCTAATTTTGCGATATTTTCTCATCGTCGCTTCACTACCAGCTCTAGGTTTTTCATTTAAATTTTTTTATATTTTTTCACAGTATTTTTAATAATAAATTATATATAATATAATATAATATAATATATAATAAACCAAAATTAAATAAATGGATAATAAAATTTAAATCCGTAATCTGGCATTGAACCGACGACTTTTGCACGGTAGTTGAAGACCTAAGCCTCTGTGCCACTGATTTACATAAAAAGTTGTTGTCAAATTCGCAATATAACATTGACAGAAAGAAGATATGAAAACACAATGCAAATAGAACGTGTACCGTTAGATTATTCCCCATCATTTTACTTTATGCTTATATATTTTATCATACTTACATATATATAAATGCCTAATTATGTTTATACGCGTCAGAACTTTACTTTATTATTTAATTAAAAAATTTGTGATTTTGTGTTCGAGGTTTTTTGATATTTCCTCAAAAAAGGGTTGGGGATTTAGCCCCAAAAAAAGTGCGGGAATTTTGTGTTGGGGATTTTGGTTATGGGATTTTAAATTTGGGAATTATGTATTTGGAATTTTTTTTAGCTGGGGATTCTGAGTTTGGGGATTTTTTTGGGGGATTTTTATGGGCACTCCCCGAAATAAAGCTTTATTGTTGTTGTATAGGCAAATATAATAACTTTCCAAGATTAATAATATAGTTACGTTCCACTGCCGAATTTGAATCGATTAAGCTCGGGTACCTTCGGGGTACTACTCATGCGAAAAATTTCCTCACTATCAATCTCATACTTCTTCGTTTCTCCGCTTTAGGTGGCAATATGGCATGTGAGCCGACCTAGAAAGTATCCTAGAAAGCATCGGCTCACACGCCCTATTGCCACCTAAACCGAAGAAAGAATTATGAGATTGATAGTAAGGAACCCTTCACAACGCATTATTATATTACATAATTCAGATGTTTCGCAGTCAAAATCTGAGATAAAAGTAATATTTCTCGCAGCGTGCTGGCAATGCCCCAAAGATCGCTTGCTGATTAGACCGATGTTACTTAGAGGGTCAGAGGTAGCGCCCATTCTACGAAACCTCAGATGAGTTTTAAATCTATGGAGCTGAAACAAGTCAAGCATGGCCGGGTAGTGGAGATACGTTAGCAGACGAGACTTAAGTTATCTTAATGACAAGGTTTGAATGGGAGGCAGATCGTAAAGGAAATTCAACGACAACCCATATCAACGACGCTAAATGAGACTTTGAAAACGCATAAGCATGTCATTCTTAATTATATGCACTACACTGTATATCCGATTGATACGCATGTATACCCCCTTCAGTCAAACCAACTACACTTTAAGAAGCCCAAACTAGTTTGATAAACAGCACAACTACTTCGGCTTCTTCAATTGCTTTTTTTTTACTTCCTTTATATTAGGTCGGTTGAATGTTTGTCCGCTTTTCATACAAATCTTGCAATAGGTTTTTAAGCAACTTTTCATTGAGCTACAAACGCATAGGTTAGAACACCGTGACAATACAACAGAAGGAAAAAAATCCGTTAGGTGGCGCACGGATCGAAATAATTATGTAGATAAGAATTTTAAAATTTTCAAACCTAAAAGCTGGTTCTTGATGAGCTATAGACTTTAAATTTCAAACTTAATTCAGAGGTCGATGACAGCCGATGACGCGATACATAAATATTTGTTAGGGGGCGCACGGGATGAGATATTTAGAAAAATCGTACGAAACGGAGGGAATTTTGGAATTGATTTTTATATAAGTTCTTATTGAGCTACAACTGCAAAAAAGGAGGAAAAAATTTCGTTAGGTGGCGCACGGATCGAAATTTAGATAAGAATTTGGAAATTTGATGTTTTGAGATCGATTTTAAAGTAACTCTCATTGAGCTACAAATATGAAACCTCAGTCAGGTTAAGACAACGTGACAAAGGAACAAAAGGAGAAAAATATTCTGTTAGGTGGCGCACGGATCGAAAAATTGGATAATAATTTGGAAATTTGAAACCGGGTTTTAGCAAGAATATGCCTTTATGTAAAGAGACTTTTTTCGCTGATTTTTGCCCATTTATATAAAGGAAGAGCTTAAAATTTTTTTATTTTATTTTTATTACTTCTCATATAAGCCTTTGATAATTCTAACACGACGATGCCTTGTGAAATCATAATTGGTAGCCGCTGTTTTATGAATATATGTATTAGTTAAAATATAAGTCAGCCTCTGCATGAACTTCATTCCCATTAACTGCTAACTAGATACACATTATTCCAGTTCTTAAAAAACTAGTCTGCTACCCGGTACTACGCTCATAATTGCGATCATACGAGCGGGCTACGAGCGATTACTGTAAAGTTAAAATAGCTGTCAAAGTCAACGTTTAACTATACTGAAAAAAATACTTGGTGCGTTTTACCTCCCGAAGATATAGGCTGAGCTTCTTTTCCAATTTGCATCTTGCTAGTTTATTATTCCGGCTTCGAACGGCTGGACAAGGCAGATGAATTTTCACTGAGAAGCTTTTCATGGTAGAAATGCACTCGAATTGTTTGCCATAACAACGCCGACGGGGGATTCCGCCCATAAAAACTTTTCTCTAATTGAAAAAACTGTTACCCAAATTTTTAGTATTGCTTTTTCTGGGTCTTGAACCTCCACACCACCGCGGTCGCTTAGATACGGTCTTGCTAATTGGTACATGTTTTAAAAAAAAATGGCTCTGGGCTAAGTTAATGATAAGTTTGACGAAATGAAGCAGCAGTCATAGTTGCAAAGATAAGGCGTAATTTAAAACTACTTCCGGAAGGCATCATCGTACACTTTTCTAGACGCACCCCACCGTGTTGAAAAATATTCCTGCAGTAAGACATGCTTGTCCTAAAAGCGGATTCACTAAGAAAACATTTTCGTGGAAGTCCAACTGATCAGGCTTCGTGACATAGGCTATGGGCTTTCTCCCCTAGGACATCCCACAATTCTTGCCAACCTTGACTTCATCCCAGATAAGCCAGAGTATTGTGTGCCGAAAATAGACCCCTATGCAAGCTTCAGAGAACAGTCGATCACCTCAAGAGAGAAAAAGGGAAGAAATTAAGATGGGGCAGTGAACTGCTTAACTGGTTCGCGTATGGGTCAAAAGCTCGATATAAGCCGCAAGTTTAGGTTTCCTGATCACTGCACGTCTTCAAAACGAACGTTGCCGCGAATAAGGATGCAGTTGAACTGTGGTGCGTCGGACTATTTAGCAATATGCCTGGCAAATTAATCGAATGTAAGTGGCTGTAGGGAACAGATAGAAACCCTGGCCACCTGAGGCTGCTCCTCTATAGAGTCAATTAAGAAAACGCTGTTGGGACACTACCTTTTTGCAGGGTAGCGGTATCTGTAGTGGATAGCAAGCGGTCTGCTGAAATTACATGAGTGCATCAAGGCTCATCTCTCAATAATGGTGTTTGGGTATTTGACGGATTACGTTCCAATGAGAGTCCATGCTGTACGACTCAACCTATAGGAAAATACCTCTTTCTGAAACAGCATCGAGGATGTCCAGGTGAATTCATCGGGACACTTCATGCTTCCCTTTCCAGCGAAAGTACTTCACCGTTATCTTATGTGATATCGCAACGCACCTTCATGTTGCCCAAATGAGTTTCCACTGCCGGAAAAGACTGTAAAATTCGTATCATTTTTCTACGCTTTCGGGTGTGTTTTTACGGTAACAATAATAACAATTCAAAAATTGTTTTGGTAGTTCAAGTACAATGAGAATTTAATTCTTCTAACAACGATTTCACATGGTTCAAAACTGCTGTATTCGTAGGAATTTCGTTAGAAATTTGTGACAATTTCACGAAAGAAGGGTTGGCTCAGATTTTACCGCAGAAAAGTCCTTGGACCATATTCATAGTCAAAATAAAATAGGTTACTGCTTTTTTGACAGAAATATCATAGAAAATTATATCAAAAAGCTGTAACTAAATTTAAAACCTCTTTTATTTTAACTATGACTATGCGCGTACCGTGGTGTGATGGTAGCGTGCTCCGCCTATCACACCGTATGCCCTGGGTTCAACTCCCGGGCAAAGCAACATCAAAATTTTAGAAATAAGGTTTTTCAATTAGAAGAAAATTTTTCTAAGCGGGGTCGCCCCTCGGCAGTGTTTGGCAAGCGCGCCGGGTGTATTTCTGCCATGAAAAGCTCTCAGTGAAAACTCATCTGCCTTGCAGATGCCGTTCGGAGTCGGCATAAAACATGTAGGTCCCGTCCGGCCAATTTGTAGGGAAAATCAAGAGGAGCACGACGTAAATTGGAAGAGAAGCTCGGCCTTAGATCTCTTCGGAGGTTATCGCGCCTTACATTTATTTTTCTTTTTTTGACTATGCGTGTATCACTTTGGGATCTCTTTAGACTTGGATAAATTAAAGTTATTTTTGTACTTAGTAATCGACTTAAAGGGTAAATAGTCCCTGACGAACTAGTATAAACTGAGCCAAGACATTCAAGTTAGTAAACTAGAATGCTTGGTTACAAGTTCTATTTTTACTGTGGGGTGCATATCTCCAGGAGCAGCGCGAGCGCCTACTTGTAAATTTCGATTATACTCTTTAAAATATGAGAAAACGACAAATATAGTGATAAGATTATAAACAACCGATAAAACGCAATAAATAATTGATATAAATCATTAAATATATGTATGTGTATTGAGCAAGAAATTCGCTCCTTAAGCAATTCGTATGCACTTGTACTTAACTTCTTTGCGAAAAAACAATAAAACATTTAAATTAATAATTTTAGTTGAAGAGTGAATGTGAAACAGAGAAGAACGTTTCTGGTTATTTGACCAAAAAAAATCTAACTTTCAGGGACAGGTTTCCGCCAAAAAAAGCTGTTGATATTTACGAAATAGTTGTGGAAAATAATTTTCCAAGTACTTAACTATTTGGTAAGAAATCAAATAACTCATCGAAAAGAAATTACGAGTAACAATAGAGATAAAAGAAAATTTTCAAAATAATGAGATGTGTATGTTGAAAATAAGAAAACCTTTGTTATTATAAAAAAAACTAGAAATAAAAGAAGGGTAGCAAAAACAATAATACAAACTTTCAATTAAAGCCACTACATGCCCTAATACCTAAGTATAACCGTTTGTCACCAAGCTGCAGAAGAACAACGAGGTATGTATGTACAAAATATCCTGCGTTCACATACCGCCAAATATTTTTAACAGAGCGTGTACGAGCTCATAAATCACGTGTTAATACAGCGTAGCGGGTTTTTGTTTACACTTAATGCATTAACCCAAAAGAGTTCCAGTTCTCCATTGATCAACTCCGAAATTCCTAGGCAATACAGCAGTTCAGTTTACGCTGGTTCCCAAGTAGACGAAGTCCTTCATAACATCGAGGAGTTGGTATCTGATAACAGTGAGAAACTTCCTATAGAATATTCCAAGAATTGTCGTATAAGAGCCTTATACAGTGAGACTTTTTTTCGTCGAGTGGAGACCGTACTTCACAATTGCGTACTGAGTCCGATTTAACACTTTTTGGCGAGAATAATTTTGCTTTGACGTTAGGAATTTTTTCAGCAACTCAATAATCCACCGAGTATACTGGAGAGAAAATAGCATAAATTCATTGCACTTAGTGAGAAGTTTGGATTTCCCGGTTTGGAAATTTCCCGGACACCAACTCACACATATCCTTGATTTTGATGTGGTATCGAAGATGTTTACCTTGACTCAATTCAGTGTTTTTAAACATGTATTGTTATCCGAACAAATGCCATATATGCATATTTCATCCATTCTTCATCAGAATTTGAACAGTTGGATATGAAAGCAAGCCAACGATATCCCCCCGCTTTCCTTCCCTCCACCTATTATTTTTTTCCCGAACGTCCCACTACCGTATAAATTTGAAAGGTCCTTAGTTCTCGAAGGGATTATTCGAGTCGTAGTTAGCAAATCCATATGGCGCATAAAGTGTATTAGTAAAGGTCTGTTCGGAAAAGTGTACCAAAGATTTTCTATATTTTTTTAAGTGAGCAAACTTTTTTGATCATGAGAAGGTATGTACATTAGACTGGGTCGATTTATTAACCGATATCGCGCCATCGATTTTCGATAGGATTTGGACTCAGGAAAAAGAGTTTCCCTACGCATATCAAAAAAAAATAATTTTCGAGCCTGCGAAATTTCATTTTTTTTACTTTTTTCATGACCTACTAAAAAAATTTTCATTTGATTGTAAAATTTTCATGTATACCCTACCCAGTCCTACCCAAAAATGTCCCCTAAAAACGTTGGCGATAACAGTTTTTTGAAAAAAAATATATATATATATATAATATTACAATTTTTTTAGTAGGTCACGAAAAAACCTTAAAATTCACAATTTAAAATTCAAAGTCGAAAAAAAGTCAAAAAATGAAATTTCGCAGGCTCGAAAATAATTTTTTTTGGCCGATATCGGTCAACTTTCGTCCATACAAATCGACCCATACATACAGTGTACGACTTACGATAGATGTCATTATGTTTGTGATTTTAAATCCAGAGACAGTTAGAGGCGACGGAGCGAGTTTAGGCATGTCCAAATCATCCTCAAATACTCCGTCATGAAACTTAATGCTGAAAAATCTTATTTTATACTAGCAGACCCGGCAGACGTTGTTCTGCCCTAAATTTGGCCTATCTGCATACATTTTAATAAGCTTTTTCCGTCTAACTCTGCCCTACCCCTCAACACTTTTTCCTAATCTTTTTATTCACTCCTCCCTCCGTCTTTTTCGCTTCATCTCCATCTTCGTCTCATTCCATCTCTTTCTCAGTCTCCTTCTCTCTTTTCTCTTCTCTCAATTTTTTCTATTCTTCTTCATCTCTTAATACCAGTCCCAGAGGGTGGTATGTATTTTGTTCCAGTCCCATTCCGAATCTCAGTCCCAGTCCCACTCCGAGTCTCAGTCTCAGTCCCAGTCCTAGTCCTAATCCCAGTCCCATTCCGTCTCTGGTATACTTCCCGAAAAAAAACATCGTAAATACTAATATAGGCAAATTTATATACGAAATTTCAGGCAAATCGAATAGTACGTATATAAATAGGTATGTGGGTATTATTAATTCTTGTCTTTATTTCGGCTTCGAATGCATATTTATCAGTTTCGCCAGGTTGATGCGACTAAATCGAATATCACAATGAACTCTAGAGCTCTTAGCAACAGCTTTTATTTGATATCCATAATACACACACATTCTAGGGGTATCCGGGTCCACGTTTTGGGCTATATCTTGGGACCCTAGCCTCCCAGTTGTATGAAAATTATCCTGTACTATAGCACTCATCAACAGCTTTCATTTGATATCCATATTGTATAAACACATTCTAGGGGTACCCGGGTCCACGTTTTGGGCTATATCTCGAGACCCTAGCCTCCCAGTTGTAAGAAAATTATCCTGTAATATAGTACCCAATATGCTCACAAAGTTTCATGAGAATCGGTTCAGCCGTTTCGGAGGAGTTAAGCCTCTAACACCGTGACAGAAGAATTTTATATATTAGATAACGAAATAGTTCGAAGCTGTAAAACACAGATGTACACTTCCTCAATGGATGTGAAGTAGATATTACAGTAGCTAACCAGACACCGCATACCACAAAGCAACAACAGACCCTTATACATATGTACTGAGCGCTAGACTGAGCTCTACATTGTTGACTTAAAAGAAATGGTTATATGGGAAGATTCCATATTTTTTCGCTAATAGTCGAGGGCTAGAAAGAACCACATTAGTGATGTCGAGTCCCGTGTTTCGAGAGTATACGTGACACAATCGTCTCTGTTTGCAAAACCCTTCGAAGCACCCTTCTTCAATTAAGTAATACATTTCACCGTTCTACCTTTACAAATAAGATATCCTTTATATTTATATACAAACATACATACATACATACATACCTCTCTGCTCGGTGTTTGCTTTGGTGTTATATTTGTGATATGTTTATGTGTATATTCATGATGATATATATGCATATGTAGTTATGTGCAAGCTCGCGTAGGGAGGGGGAATGGGGGGATTCCCTCGGGCCCGGGGTTTGTCGGGGGGCCCGAGATTTAGAGGTACTAACACATATTTTTTTAATTCAGAAGAGTCTTTAGTTGTTCGATGTGCAAGTTTTAAGCCGAATTTCAAAAGCAACGAATATTGATAATAGGGGGACTCATGAAAGCATATAAACTTATAAGGTGTAAAATTATATCCATTTACACACGCTGTTATATGAACGCACCTAGAAATACTCTTGATAAACTTGATTGTTTATTAGCTGTATTATTGCCAAACTAAAATTTTTTGATTGTTATACAAATTAAAAAATGCCAAGATTAAGTGAAAAATCAAAACTAAAACGTCTTTACTAAAATATTCTTGTAAATGACTTGCTGATGTTCGAGATTTCTGATGAAAATGCCTGCTGTAATGTCTGCAAGGTTGCATTCCTTTGAGTTTACCGCGTTTACACAATGAAATGTGCGCGTAAATTTATACAAATTGTGTAAATGATTTTTCATACAAAATTTGACAGTTCGTTTACGCACTAGATAAGGCATTTATACGGTTACATGAGTTCCCCTAATGATTTTATCGGTACCGTGAATAATGAGTTTTTATCATCAAAAGTGTTCTGTTATTTTTCCACGTGATTGTCATGACCAGGCATTTCCTACCTCGATGTTAAACAGAATCTTGCCAAATGGAGAGAAAGTGCAGCGTAACTGGTTAGTGTGGAGTGCCAGTAGCAATGCTTTTTATTGCCTACCATGTCGTCTGTTAAGCACCAATACTTTAAATCGACCTAAAATTTGTTGTCCTGGTGGATATTCGAAATTCCAGCGTAACTGGTTAGTGTGGAGTGCCAGTAGCAATGCTTTTTATTGCCTACCATGTCGTCTGTTAAGCACCAATACTTTAAATCGACCTAAAATTTGTTGTCCTGGTGGATATTCGAAATTCCAGGTATGGAAGAAGCGCGAAAATACTGAAGATCACATTAAATGTTATGTATATTCAATGGCGATCTTTACAAAATCTAATTCAAAAGGAGGCTACAATTGCTACACTTATCAATGACCAGCTAATCACTGAAACTCAAAAGTGGAAAGAAATTTTATATATAATTTTGGACACTATTTTATTTTTCGTTGAAAGAGACCTAGCTTTCAAAGGCGAAAGTATATATCTTGGTGAACGAAACAATGGACATTTTATGGGCATCTAAGATCTCATAATCCAATATGATCCGATACTTAGAGATCATTTGGAGAAAGTTAGGATTTCACAACAGCAGCACAAACGTTAACAAGTTCACTATCTTTCCCCAGACATTCAGAACGAGTTTATAGAAATTTGTGCAAAGCACGTGAGGGAAACTATATCAAGGTTAGAAAGCCAAGTATTTTGCTATTATCGTTGATGCTATGCCTGATGGTAGTCACGTTGACTACGTTCGTTTTGCGCTAACACCATTTCAATTCGAAAGCAACAAATTTTACAATTCAAGAACGGTTTTTGGTTTTCGTGAATTATAACCAAAAAACTGGTCAGAAAATGGCTGATTTAATTTGCCATCCTCTAGGTAAACATGAAATCCTATTAAAAGATTGTCGTGCACAAGGGTACGATAACGGCAAGCTTACAGCGGAGCACTACGTCGCATTCTCGACAAAAACTCGAATGCGGATTACTAGCCTTGTGCAACCCACAGTCTCAATTTATGTGCTGTTGATGTTGCAGAATGTTGTACGGTTGTATTTACTTTCTTTGGAGTTGTACAAAAATGTTTTACTATTTTCAGCAGCACTCCACAACGATGGGACAACCTCAAAAAAAATGTACCGAGCTCTCTTCATAATCTTTCAGACAAAAGCCAAATTTGACTGCGCAAGTATACGGAGATGTTCCCGGCATTCTCAAGTACATCAACAAATTCGAATGTATCTTGCTGTCCTCAATTTGGTCCTCCAAGCTAGAAATGCCACCATAGACGTTGAATTCCGACATCTAGATGCCTTATTAGCTGATTTCATTTTGATCAGGAACAAATGGGAACAGTTTTAAACGAATGCAAAACATTTGCTATTCAATTGAACATCTCGCAACGTTTCCGGACATTCGAAAGAGAAACCGCAAAAGACGTTTTGAAGGTAATGGAAATGAGATGATTGCGGATGATCCAGCGTCTGATTTTAAAAACAATACATTCTTGGTGAATGTTGATTCGGTAATCACTGGCATTACTGAACGATTTGCAACTATAAGAAATTTGAGAGAGGCGTTTTCTTTTTTTGTGGCAATTTGAAGACATGGATGAAACTACGGTTCGGGCGAGTGCAGCAAAATTTGTCGAAAAATACAAGTCGGACATTTCTCAAAGCTTAGAATGCGAAATAGTTCACTTGAAACACATTTACGAAGCAAATTTTGATAAAGGTCTGTCGCCATTGGAATTGCTATATGCCATGTACATATGTTCAAAATCTGTATACAATTTTCCCCTACATTTGTGTTCCTTTACTTATCTTTTGCACTACACCCGCCACTGTACCTAGTGCAGAACGTTGCTTCAGCGTCCTTTCAAGAATCAAAAACTTTCATAGATCGTGTTCATCTCAAGCGCGAGTTTCAGGACTGCCACGCTTTGTGTTTAATCCGTTTTGGCAAGACAGTTAAATTTTGATATTATTATAAAAAGAATGTGCACAAAAAAAAAAAAGCAAGAAAGCCACTCTTTGATATCCGAACCTTCTATATTGAATAATTAAAATTTATAATCATCATTAAATTTATCAGAAATGTATTAAAATATTACCAAATAACTCGAAAAGATTATTTGAAACAATATGTGGCTGTTAAAAGAGAATTTTATTTCTACGTTACAATAAAACAGTATAAATAGTAAATATTCTGTGTGAATTTTATTTTCAGCTCTTAGTCCAAAAATCATTTAGCTGATGTTGCAAATTTTTTTTTTTTTATGTAATCCATCAATAATGATTCATGAATGAGACTTCATTAATTCAAATTAATCAAATGTATTAGTGGATTTTTTATAGGGGCCCGTAAATTGTTTAGTCCCGGACCGGGATTTTCTCTCTACGGCCCTGCCCGTGTTTCGAGAGTATGCGTGACACAATCGTTTCTGTTTGTAAAGCCCTTCGAAGCACCTTTCTTCAATTGAGTAATGCATTTCATCATTCTACCTATACATACAAGATATTCTTCATGTTTATATACAAACATACATACATACCTCTCTGCTCGGTGTTTGCTTTGTGTTATATTTGTGATATGTTTATGTGTATATTCATGATGATATATATGCATATGTAGTTATGTGAATGTAAATATTGATAGCATTCGATCTATATTACAAAGGCATAAAAAGTGCATACTTTGTATATGCAGTTTTGTTAAATAAGAGACTTAAGTACTAACAAAAACAATTAAGCAACGATTGCCAACGCCGATCATTAACCAACAAAATGTCAATATTTATTGTCAATTATTGTCTAGTAGCAGCATAATCTGAAAATTATTTCCACACAGGAAGGCAATGAAAATTAAGCAAACATAACTCTGTAAACATACTATTGATATTTATTTGGTAATTAAATAGAATTGGCGTCGGCATAGAATCACCTGATATACTTCAGATACTTGTGAACTCATTTAAGGAAAATAGGAAATATCAAATCGAAGTATATCCGTAGTTTTTTTTTTTTTTGAATTTTTTTGGGTATTAGCCTATATGAAAATATCCCGGCAGTTGTAACGTACTTTAAAGTTTGGCTAAAAACTCTGGTATTTTACAATCACGTTACAAATAATTAATCTGTAGCTTCTGCGTAATTTTTTCTTTAACGACTTTAAATTCCCATATACCACTATTATTTTCCATGCAGCCGCCGTGGTGTGACGGTAGCGTGCTCCGCTTACCACACCGAAGATCGCGGGTTCACACCCCGGGAAAAGCACACACGCACCCCCCTCAGCGGTGTTTGGCCATCACTCCGAGTGTATTTCTGCCATGAAAACATCAACGAATTAAACGAAAAGTTTGTCGATTTGTCGGTATGTAATAGTAATAAATGATATGACCGTTACAATGAAAAAGGTAGTTTAGATGCATCTAATTTCAGTTTTAAGAATGTTGATGAGTGCGATGTTGTTCAAGCTATACTTAGCATAAAATTTAATGCCACGGGTTTCGACGGGATTCGGCCGAAGTTCTTGAAGTGCTTACTTCCAAAGATCTTACCATACCTTACTTACGCTTTCAATACAATTTTATTTACGTCGAATTTTCCAAACCGCTGGAGAAAATCTAAAATCATTCCGATTAGGAAGCCCAATGGCGACTTTAGACGAATTGTCATCTTACCATTCTTATCTAAGATTCTTGAACGACTAATGCACAATCAAATAAGTTACTTCATGAATAATAACTCACTGCTTAGCCAATATCAATCTGAATTTAAACCTAACAGGAGCTGTATCACAGCTCTTCTAAAGGTCACCGATGATATAAGGTCAAACATAGACAAAAACAAGTAAGGAAGGCTAGGTTCGGGTGTAACCGAACATTACATACTCAGTTGCGAGCTATGGAGACAAAATAAAGGAAAATCACCATGTAGGAAAATGAACCTAGGGTAACCCTGGAATGTGTTTGTATGACATGTGTATCAAATGGAAGGTATTAAAGAGTATTTTAAGAGCGCCATAATTCTATAGGTGGACGCCATTTAGGGATATCGCCATAAAGGTGGACCAGGGCTGACTCTAGAATTTGTTTGTACGATATGGGTAACAAGTTAAAGGTGTTAATGAGTGTTTTAAAAGGGCGTGGGCCTTAGTTCTATGGGTGGACGCCTTTTCGAGATATCGCCATAAAGGTGGACCAGGGGTGACGATGTGGGTATCAGATGAAAGGTGTTAAGGAGTATTTTAAAAGGGCGTGGGCCTTAGTTCTATAGGTGGACGCCTTTTCGAGATATCGCCATAAAGGTGGACCAGGGGTGACTCTAGAATTTGTTTGTACGATATGGGTATCAAATGAAAGGTGTTAATGAGTATTTTGAAAGGGAGTGGGCCATAGTTCTATAGGTGGATGCCTGTTCGAGATATCGCCATAAAGGTGGACCAGCGGTGACTCTAGAATTCGTTTGTACAATATGGGTACCAAACGAAACGTGTTAATGAGTATTTTAAAAGGGAGTGAGCCTTAGTTCTATAGGTGGACGCCTTTTTGAGATATCGCCATAAAGGTGGACCAGGGTTGACTCTAGAATGCATTTGTACAACATGGATATCAAACGAAAGGTGATAATGAGTATTTTAAAAGGGAGTGGGCCTTAGTTCTATACGTGGACGCCTTTTCGAGATATCGTCATAAAGGTGGACCAGGGGTGACTCTATAATGTGTTTGTACACTCGGAGAAAAACGCCGTTCTAAAATCCAGCACCACCGGCCTCAATTCAAGATTTTCATGTTCTTACTTTTTTGTTCTTGAAACACGACCGACCTGTTCTCAAAACAACATCCTTGTTCTTGAACTGACAACCATTTTCTTGAAAAGAGAACGGCTGGTCTTAAAATATGAACAAACGTTCTGTTAATGAGAACAATGTTCTTAAATTAAGTTCAAGTAAAAAGAAACGGTAAATTTCGTGTGTACTACAATGTTAAATACAACATTTGGCGCAAGCTATCAAGCAGTCGTAGTGGCCCAGCGGTTATAATATTGTGGTTGCGATCGCGTGGCGCGAGTTCGATCACCGTCATATTATACAATTTTTTAAAACAATGTTCTAACTTTTATTTTTGTTTCACTTATCCACAATTAATTCTCAAACTTGTTATGAAATGTTTTAGTTATACATATATGCAGATTACATCTTCAAATAAGAATATTTTCTCAATAAGAGAAACATATGAAAAAATGCATATTAAAATAATAATAATAATAATAAAAAATTTTTTGTTATAAATATTTTTTATTTATGACAAAAAAATTATTATTAATAAAAAATAAATGGCTACCTATTCAAAAAAATACTTTCGCCTCCCATCAATGATCAAGCCCAAACCTTTCTTGAATTGAGAACAAAAACTGCTAAATCGACCACAAGTCGTTCTCGAAGCGTGAGAACGAAAAATCTTATTTTAAGCACAAATAGTGCTTGAAATGAGCACAGAAGGTTCACACATCATTACCAAACTGGTCATAATATACGAACAGTGTGCTTGGAAAAACTGTTCTTAAAACAAGCCCATCGGTCACGAGTTAAGAAAACACGTACTTAACAGACTTTTGTCAACGAATGTTCTTAATTTTGAACTTGTTTCGTTCGTTTTAGAACGATTTTTTCTCTGAGTATACGATATGGGTATCAAATTAAAGGTATTAATGAGGGTTTTAAAAGGAAGTGGTGGTAGTTGTATATGTGAAGGCGTTTTCGAGATATCGACCAAAATGTGGACCAGGGTGACCCAGACAATCATCTGTCGGGAAGCGCTAATTTATATATATATGTAATACCACGAACAGTATTCCTGCCAAGATTCCAAGGAATTTTGATTTGGCCCTGCAGAACTTTTTCATTTTCTTCTACTTAATATTGTAGGTGTCACAACCATTTTACAAATTTTTTTTCTAAAGTTATATTTTGCGTCAATAAACCAATCCAATTACCATGTTTCATACCTTTTTTCGTATTTGGTATAGAATTATTGCATTTTTTTCATTTTTCCTAACTTTCGATATCGAAAATGTGGGCGTGGTCATAGTCGGCCATTTTTTACACCAATACAAAGTGAGTTCAGATAAGTACGTTAACTGAGTTTAGTAAAGATATATCGATTTTTGCTCAAGTTATCGTGGTAACGGCCGAGCGGAAGGACAGAGGGTCGACTGTGTATAAAAACTGGGCGTGGCTTCAACCGATTTCGCCCTTTAACAGTTATCGTCCGAGAATCTAAGCACCTACCAAATTTCACAAGGATTGGTAAATTTTTGTTCGACTTATGGGCGGAGCCACGCCCATTTTGAAATTTTCTTTTATTTTTGTAATTTGTTGCATTATATCATTACTGGAGTTGAATGCTGACATAATTTACTTATATACTGTAAAGATATTAACTTTTTTTATACTCAGTTGAGCAGAGCTCACAGAGTATATTAAGTTTGATTGGATAACGGTTGGTTGTACATATATAAAGGAATCGAGATAGATATAGACTTCCATATATCAAAATAATCAGGATCGAAAAAAAATTTGATTGAGCCATGTCCGTCCGTCCGTCCGTCCGTTAACACGATAACTTGAGTAAATTTTGTGGTATCTTGATGAAATTTGGTATGTAGGTTCCTGAGCACTCATCTCAGATCTCTATTTAAAATGAACGATATCGGACTATAACTACGCCCACTTTTTCGATATCGAAAATTTCGAAAAACCGAAAAAGTGCGATAATTCATTACAAAAGAAAATTAAAGCGACAAAACTTGGTAGGTGAGTTGAACTTATGTCGCAGAATAGAAAATTAGTAAAATTTTGGACAATGGGCGTGGCACCGCCCACTTTTAAAAGAAGGTAATTTAGAAGTTTTGCAAGCTATAATTTGGCAGTTGTTGAAGATATCATGATGAAATTTGGCAGGAACGTTACTCCTATTACTGTATGTATGCTTAATAAAAATTAGCAAAATCGGAGAACGACCACGCCCACTTTTAAATAATTTTTTTTTTAAGTGAAATTTTTACAAAAAATTTAACATCTTTACAGTATATAAGTAAATTATGTCAACATTCAACTCCAGTAATGATATGGTGCAACAAAATACAAAAATAAAAGAAAATTTCAAAATGGGGGTGGCTCCGCCCTTTTTCATTTAATTTGTCTAGGATACTTTTAACGCCATAAGTCGAACAAAAATTAACCAATCCTTTTGAAATTTGGTAGGGGCATAGATTTTATAACACTAACTGTTTTCTGTGAAAATGGGCTAAATCGGTTGATGCCACGCCCAGTTTTTATACACAGTTTTCCGTCTGTCCTTCCGCATGGCCTTTAACACGATAACTTGAGCAAAAATTGAGATATCTTTAATGAACTTAGTTCACGTGCTTACTTGAACTCACTTTATCTTGGTATGAAAAATGAACGAAATCCGACTATGACCACGCCCACTTTTTCGATATCGAAAATTACGAAAAATGAAAAAATGCCATAATTCTATACCAAATACGAAAAAAAGGATGAAACATGGTAAGGTAATTGGATTGTTTTATTGACGCGAAATATAACTTTAGAAAAAACATTATAAAATGGTCGTGACACCTACCATATTAAGTAGAAGAAAATGAAAAAGTTCTGCACCCTTAAAATCTTGGCAGGTATTACATATATAAATAAATTAGCGGTATCCAACAAATGATGTTCTGGGTCACCCTGGTCCATATTTTGGTCGATATCTGGAAAACGGCTTCACACCACCCCCTTTTAAAACTTTCATTAGTACCTTTCATTTGATACCCATACCGTACAAACAAAGTCTAGAGTCACCCCTGGTCCACCTTTATTGCGATACCTCGAAAAGGCGTCCACCTATAGAACTAAGGCCCACTCCCTTTTAAAATACTCATTAACTCCTTTCGTTTGATGCCCATATTGCACAAACGAATTCTAGAGTCACCCCTGGCCCACCTTTATGGCGATATCTCGAAACGGCGTCCACCTATGGAACTAAGGATTACCCCCTTTTCAAATACTCATTAACACCTTTCTTTTGATACCCATATTGTACAAACAAATTCTAGGGTCACCCCTGCTCCACCTTTATGGCGATATCTCGAAACGGCGTCCACCTATGGCACTAAGGATTACTCCCATTTAAAATACTCACTAACACCTTTATTTTGATACCCATATTGTACAAACAAATTCTAGGGTCACCCCTGGTCCACCTTTATGGCGATATCTCGAAACGGCGTCCACCTATGGAACTAAGGATTACTCCCTTTTAAATACTCATTAACACCTTTCATTTGATACCCATATCGTACAAACGCATTCTAGGTCACCCCTGGTCCACCTTTATGGCGATATTTCGAAACGGCGTCCACCTATAGAACTAAGGCTCACTCCCTTTTAAAATATTCATTAACACCTTTCGTTTGATGTCCATATTGTACAAACAAATTCTAGGGTCACCCCTGGTCCACCTTTATGGCGATATCTCGAAACGGCGTCCACCTATGGAACTAAGGATTACTCCCTTTTAAATACTCATTAACATCTTTCATTTGATACCCATATCGTACAAACGCATTCTAGAGTCACCCCTGGTCCACCTTTATGGCGATATTTCGAAAAGGCGACCACTTGTACAATCACCACCACTCCCTTTTAAAACCCTCATTAATACCTTTAATTTGATACCCATATCGTACAAACACATTCTAGAGCCACCCCTGGTCCACCTTTATGGCGATATTTCGAAACGGCGTCCACCTATAGAACTAAGGCCCACTCCCTTTTAAAATATTCATTAACACCTTTCGTTTGATGCCCATATTGTACAAACAAATTCTAGGGTCACCCCTGGTCCACCTTTGTGGCGATATCTCGAAACGGCGTCCACCTATGGAGCTAAGGATTACTCCCTTTTAAAATACTCATTAACACCTTTCATTTGATACCCACATCGTACAAACGCATTCTAGAGTCAACCCTGATCCACCTTTATGGCTATATCCCTAAATGGCGTCCACCTATAGAACTATGGTCCACTCCCTCACAAAATACTCTTTAATGCCTTTCATTTGGTAAACATTCCAGGATTTCTCTCGGTTCATTTTCCTACATGGTTATTTTCCCTTATGTTGTCACCGTAGCTCTCAACTGAGTATGTAATGTTCGGTTACACCCGAACTTAACCTTTCTTACTTGTTTTTATTTGACTTTAACATTTTTTTTTTAAGTAGGCGTGATCGTTCTCGGACTTTGTTAATTTTTATTAAGCATACATATAGTAATAGGAGTAACGTTCCTGCCAAATTTCATCATGATATCTTCAACGACTACCAAGTTTCAGCTTGCAAAATTTCTAAATTACCTTCTTTTAAAAGTGCGCGGTGCTACGCCCATTGTCCAAAATTTTACTAATTTTCTATTCTGCGTCATAAGTTCAACTCACCTACCAAGTTTCATCGCTTTATCCATCTTTGGTAATGAATTATCGCACTTTTTCGATTTTTCGAAATTTTCGATATCGAAAAAGTGGGCGTGGTTATAGTCCTATATCTTTCATTTTAAATAGCGATCTGAGGTGAGTGCCCAGGAACTTACATACCAAATTTCATCAAGATACCTTAAAGTTTGCTCAAGTTATCGTGTTAACGGACCCACGGACGGATGGACGGACATGGCTCAATCAAATCTTTTTTCGATACTGATGATTTTGATATATGGAAGTCTATATCTATCTCGATTCCTCTATACCTGTACAACCAACCGTTATTCAATCAAAGTTAATATCAGGCCTGCTTAACCAACGAACCGATATCATTTCGTTACGATAATTAACGTTAATAAACGAAACAAAGTCATTTCGTTTCGTTTATTAACGTTAAGAACGTCAAATTAACGAAATGATTTTGTTTCGTTTTCTGCCATATCAAAACGAAATCAAATCGATTATGTTGATTATTAATTTCAAACTATGCTGGCAAAGCTGACTGATGGCGAAGTCATTAAAGGTGAAAGCATTAGTCAAGCTGATTGCAACTTTTGTCATGAATTTTGACAGTACGAACATTTCTCAGAGTATTTTTGACTTTACCACCAACGAATTACACAAACAAATTACATGGAGTTTGTGTGTGTATGTCCGCTCGCTGTTACCACCTTACGGCTTTACCATGGCTATAGCATTGCCAGCACAATTCAAACACAAAGTATCACGTTTTTGTTAACGTTTTTAACGTTAACGAAAGCTTTTCGTTTCGGTTAAAAACGAGATACAATTTATCTTGATAATTTCTTTATCGATAATATTTCGAAGTGTTTCAACCGAAACGGTGGAAATTTTTTGATAAACGATTAGCTTAACGTTAAGGTGCATCCCTGGTTAATATACTCTGTAAGCTCTGCTCACAAGCCGTAAGTATGGGAGACTCAACATCGAAACTTTTTAATGTAAAAAAAGGTGTCCATCAAGGATAAATTCTCGGTCCACTTTTATTTGTACTTTATATAAATGATATCGTGAATGTTATAAAGCATTGTAACATTCATATCTATGCAGATGATGTTCAACTATATTTTGGTTATCCCTTAGATTCCATAAATGCTTGCATTGGGAACATAAACATCGACCTAGATCAGATCTACACTTGGGCTTGTCATAATGGCCTAGTCTAGAACCGAAACAAGTCCCAATGTATCGCAATATATAACAAGTAAGGAAGGCTAAGTTCTGGTGTAACCGAACATTACATACTCAGTTGAGAGCTATGGTCACAACATAATGCTATGTTCAAACAGAAAAATAAATTGAGGCAATATCAATTCAAATCGAGTGGTGTTCATACAACTCAATTTAGCTTACACAATAGTAATTTGATGGCCGGTTGGCTCATCTCTACAGCAACAACATACCTGTGTTCAGAATGTCAAAATGTGCGTGTTGGAATTAGGTGAATGGAATGGAATGAAAACATAAAACTTTTAAATTTTTGTGTGTTGTAAGATAATGTGTTCAATGTTTTGGTTTCATTTTGAGTTTGTCATCCTCTTTTGACAACCCCTACTCCAGTGAAATGAAAAAAATAATATCAGCTGATGAGATGAGCCAACCATATAGTTGAGCCATGCGTAGCTGACGTTTAAATCTACTCAATAAACACACTTTACAAGGTTATATTTACAGTTTGAAACAATTTATTACGCAATTTTTTTTAAATTGGCAATTTGTTATTACAATTTATTATATGATAAATTGCGTAATAAATTGCCCAAATGGTATAAATTGCCAATATGGCGTGTGTTTGTACCTAGTATAAGGTAAAATAACCATGTAGGAAAATGAACCGAGGGTAACCCTGGAATGTGTTTGTATGACATGTGTATCAAATGAATTTAAAGA
The DNA here is from genome assembly GCF_040869045.1 of Eurosta solidaginis. NCBI lineage: Eukaryota > Metazoa > Arthropoda > Insecta > Diptera > Tephritidae > Eurosta > Eurosta solidaginis. The sequence goes on from NC_090320.1 coordinate 268,201,027, forward strand.
GTATTTTATGAGGGAGTGGGCCATAGTTCTATAGGTGGACACCATTTAGGGATATCACTATAAAGGTGGATCAGGGTGGACTCTAGAATTTGTTTGTACGATATAGGTATCAAATGAAAGGTGTTAATGATTATTTTAAAAGGGAGTGATCCTTAGTTCCATAGGTGGATGCCGTTTCGAGATATCGCCATAAAGGTGGACCAGGGGTGACCCTAGAATGCGTTTGTACAATATGGGTATTAAACGAAAGGTGTTAATGAGTATTTCAAAAGGGCGTGGGGTTTAGTTCTATAGGTGGACGCCTTTTCGAGATATCGGTATAAAGGTGGACCAGGGGTAACTCTAGAATGCGTTTGTACAATATGGGTATCAAACGAAAGGTGTGAATAAGTATTTTAAAAGGGCGTGGGGCTTAGTTCTATTGGTGGACGCCTTTTCGAGATATCGCCATAAAGGTGGACCAGGGGTGACTCTAGAATGCGTTTGTACAATATGGGTATCAAACGAAAGGTGTTAATGAGTATTTTAAAAGGGCGTGGGGCTTAGTTCTATAGGTGGACGCCTTTTCGAGATATCGCCATAAAGGTGGACCAGGGGTGACTCTAGAATGTGTTTGTACGATATGGGTATCAAATTAAAGGTATTAATGAGGGTTTTAAAAGGGAGTGGTGGTAGTTGTATAGATGGTCGCCTTTTCTTTCTTCCCCTGATGAAATAAAAGTATTATGTAGTATCTTATTTTGAATGAGATATGAAGAATAAATGCATCATAATCGCATTCCAAAATTATTCAAAAATCTCAACCATAACGATTGAAATATGTTCACGAATATGATCAGAAAATGACTGTGAAAAGCAATCACATATACTCTAAAACAATTAAAGCTCAATTTTACAATGATTTGATGTTGAAGACATAGCCAGGTACATATGTCAAGAGAGTTTCACTTACCTGGTCAAATAGCTCACAACTGTATTGTCCAACTATTATGTATTTTCTGGGAAGTTGAAGGTGGAGAAATGGTTGGGAAAATCTTCGGGCACGAGCAGCATTTGCATTGCATTGTCTTGAAGAATATCTTAATAATACAAATTTTATACACATATTTTTTCTGAACTTCATGATTGAAAAAATGTGTGTATGTGAAAAAAATAAGATTTTCAATAAAAAGTAAAATTTTAACAAGTATAAAACTCATTATTCTGTCAACAAATATAGTTAGAAAAAATTCAGAAAGCTGAATTAAAAATGATTATAAATTTTTGATCACCTAAAGTAAACACCTTTGATTCAAATATGATTCCAAAATGTGATTGAGAAACTATATTCAGTTTTTTATCATCAAAGGTAAGCATATTTGATTATTTTTTTGTTAGTTTTTATGAAATATTAAAATTTAATCATCAAAGGACTTCAAAAATGATTCCAAAAAGTAATCGAAAAATGCTTTTCAATTTTTGATCATCAAAAGTATTCATATTCGATTATTTCTTTTGTTCAATTGTATGATAACTCCTTATTTAGTCAGAAAGAGTAATCAAATTGTATTTATATGTAGGGAAATTGAAAATTTAATCATCCAAATGCTGAGTGGGATGTCTCTAATAACTATTGCACCCGCAGAAGAGTAACAATTCTTTAGATGCTCTTCCCATTTGGCACGTTTGTGTTTATTTACCAGTCGAACAATGGCCAATATTCTGGCCCCAATCACCATCGAAAAAAATTTCACTCAAATGAGAAATCACAAACTGTCAAAAGATTAGTAAAAATGATAATAAGTTACAGATCTAATGAGCACTGAAATCCAGCATTTCACATATTTCCCTAATCCGATTTCCCATTTCAGACCAATTGCGATTAAAAAATATATATTCGATCACGGATCGTATAACACGATACGGGCCGTATTATAAGGGTATCTAGGCATAAACAAATGAGCCAAGATCCCGCATTCCGGAATTGTTGTATTTGTAATCGAATTTGAAAAACAAGTTTGGTGACGTAGCGTTTTTGAAGTTTTTCGTTTTATTACATTTCTCTCATATTTCGCTACCAGTGTTCGGAGTATTTAAAACTGTTACCTGAGTAAACGACTACGACGGAGTAAAAATTTAATTTTCGGAGTATATTTTTTTCCTTTTTGAAAGCGGGCGAAGAACAAGCATCAAATTGATTTGGAAACCCTTCGATTGTGTTTTACCATGAAATGTTTCTCAGCAAAAAAGTTATCTGCCGTATCAGGTGCACATGGAGTCGGTTTCAAGACCGGGGCACATTCCTGTAGGAACGATAATGGCGACATGATAACTGACGTACAGAGTGTGAGGGAAGACGAACCCGATACCCCGATCGCGGGTGATGAAAAATACGCTCCGACATCCAGCTATGGTGAAGTGAGAATAGCAATATCACGGCTAAAAAATCACAGGGTGCCAAGTAATGACGGGATACCCGCCGGGCTGTTTAAACGTGGAGGCGAAGAGTTGGTATAAAAAAAAGAAGCAAAAAAAGTGGGTCTTGCAGTAAATGTGGACAAGAAGAAGTACTTGCTGTCATCGTGGCCTTTGTAGTCACGACAATGTTAACGGATATAAATTCGAGACTGTGAAGGTTTTCGTCTATTTGGGAAGCAGCATTAAAAGCAAGAACAATGTCGGCCTAGAAATCGAATGGAGAATAACTCCTGCCAACAAGTGCTTCTTTAGGCAATTTAAAAGTAAAGTCCTTTCTTGACGAACAAAATTCGTGCTCTACAAGTCACCCATCATACCAGTCCTGATGTATGGCTCGGAATCATGGAAGGTGTCGAGAGAAGATGAGATGGCTCATTGAGTATTGGAGAGAAAGGTTTTCCGGAAGATTTATAATCCTATCCGTGATGTCGAAGGCGGGTATCGAAGGAGGTATAATGATGAGCTATATGAGCTTTTCGCAGATATGACTATAGTGCAGCTAGGTCATGTTATGCGGAGGAACTAATACGCTCCGGCAGTTTGTATATAGAGGAAAGAGAAGATCTTCACTGAGTTAGGAGAGACAGTTGGAGGAAGATTTGACCTTGCTTGGTGCTCCCAATTGTTATCGCAAGACAGGGTTAGCTGACCTTACTGACTCAACGTACATCATTTTTATATAAAACTTCAAGAAGTGCTGTATGTTGAATTTTGACAGGATTTACAGATCGCTTCCGGACACATTTTTACTCCTTCTATTATCATTCCGTACGAAAAAAGTACAAAAACTGTAAGTAAAATGTGAACAAACATGTCTTAAGACACGAACAATAAATTCACGTCATTTCATCCAATCGTCACTTATAAACAATCAGCTTTTCTTACGTATTAGTAGTATACTATTTAGGTAGTGATACTATTTAGTTTTCAACTCGACCCAAATAAACCTTTGAGATAAAAAATTTAGTACGATGTAAGAGCGGAGCAAAACATTCCGATTTGAAAAAAGTCTGAACACTGCATCAGCAATGAAACATGTTGTCAAAAGCGTGACGTCACGCCGATAAAATTTATTTTCCAGCTAACTATGATTTTTTGCTCTCTCATTTTTTAATGCTGGATCTATTTATTGGTTCATGGTATCTAGGGTTCAGCTGTCGTGATAGGTTACGTTCTCTTGCTGGGACTGCAGCTTCGGTCGGAAATCAGGGTATAATTCCAGATATTCTGCCGGTCGGGATAAAGAGTGTCGAAGCTGAAGTGTTGACTTTGCGAGACGCGCGCTCTATTTTTCCGGTGCAGATCATATCCTTTTATGGCATTGTAGTTTTATAAAATTGGAGTAAATCCTTTAGAATAGTGACCGTATTCTAACTTAAAATAAACCAATTCATGGTTGAGTTTGAAAAATGAAAGCTCAACTTTGAAACTGCTTTCGTTTAAAACTGTTTTGTAGCCCTGCTCTTTGGTGCTACCTTCAGTAAACACCTGCACATGTCAACATAGGAAAATTATAATTATTATCGTTATCAAAAATAGCAAATGGTAGTCTCAAGGATTCCAATTTTTTATTGTTCTTTAATTGTTTATGAGCCAATTTTATTTGTAAAAAAAAAAACTTGCTGGTCATTCAGACAGAATCCATAAATTGAAAAAGCATTTATTTTAAGAACAAGTAAGAAAGGCTAAGTTCGGGTGTAACCGAACATTACATACTCAGCTGAGAGCTTTGGAGACAAAATAAGGAAAATCACCATGCACGAAAATGAACCTAGGGTTAGGGTAACCCTCGAATGTGTTTGTATGACATAAGCATCAAATGGAAGGTATTAAAGAGTATTTTAGAAGGGAGTGGGCCATAGTTCTATAGGTGGACGCCTTTTCGAGATATCGGCATAAAGGTGGACCAGGGATGGCTCTATAATGTGTTTGTACGATATGGGTATCAAATCAAAGGTATTAATGAGGGTTTTAAAAGGGAGTGGCTCTTAGATGTATATGTGAAGGCGTTTTCGAGATATCGACCAAAATGTGAACCAGGGTAACCCAGAACATCATCTGTCGGGTACCGCTAATTTATTTATATATGTAATACTACGAACAGTATTCCTGTCATGATTCCAAGGGCTTTTGAATTCGCCCTGCTGATCTTTTTCTTTTTCTTCTACTTAATATGATAGGTGTCACACCCATTTTACAAAGCTTTTTCGAAAGTTATATTTTGCGTCAAAAAACCAATCCAATCACCATGTTTCACTCCGTTTTTCGTATTTGGTATCGACTTATGGCATTTTTTTCATTTTTCGAAATTTTCGATATCGAAAAAGTGGACGTGGTCATAGTCGGATTTGGCCCATTTTTAATACCAAGATAAAGTGGGTTCAGATAAGTACGTGAACTAAGTTTAGTAAAGATATATCTATTTTTGCTCAAGTTATCGTGTTAACAGCTGAACGGAAGGGCAGACGGTCGACTGTGTATAAAAAATGGGCTTGGCTTTAACCCACTTCGCCCACTTTCACAGAAAACAGTTATCGTCATAGAAGCTATGCCCTTACCAAACTTCAGAAGGATCGGTAAATTTTTGTTTGACTTATGGCATTAAAAGTATTCTAGACAAATAAAATAAAAAAGGGCGGAGCCACGCCCATTTTGAAATTTTCTTTTATCTTTGTATTTTGTTGCTCCATATCATTACTGGAGTTGAATGTTGACATAATTTACTCATATATTGTTAAGATATTAAATTTTTTGTTAAAATTTGACTTTTAATTTCTTTTTTAAGTGGGCGTGTTCGTCATCCGATTTTGCTAATTTTTATTTACCACACATACAGTAATAAGAGTAACGATCATCGTGATATCTTCAACGGCTGTCAAATTACAGCTTGCAAAACTTTTAAATTACCTTCTTTTAAAAGTGGGCGGTGCAAAATTTTACTAATTTTCTATTCTGCGTCATAAGGTCAACCCACTAATCAAGCTGCATTGCTTTATCCGTCTTTGGTAATGAATTATCTCGTGCGTGGTTATAGTCCAATTTCTTTCATTTTAAATAGCGGTCTGAGATGAGTGCTCAGGAACCTACATACCAAATTTCATTAGGATACCTCAAAATTTACTCAAGTTATCGTGTTTACGGACAGACGGACGGACGGACGGACGCGGCTAAATGAATTTCTTTTTTCGGCCAGATCATTTTGATATATAGAAGTCTTTATCTATCTCGTTTAGTTTATGGCGTTACGGGGTACCGCTATGCGAACAAAATTAATATACTCTGTTAGCTCTGCTCAGCTGAGTATAATAATCAATGATATGTACATATATACGAGTATGCAGTAGCCAACGCCACAAATTGATCATAAAACAATGAATGAAAGATAAAAGCGACAGTAAGCACCTAAAAAAATATGCCTTATTTAGGTTTTGATAATCAAATCCAATTACCCATGAATAAAAAAAATATATTTCAAGTCCGTATAAGGTAAAATGAAATCTAAGTAGCCAGGGCAAGGGAATAGAAGGCAGATCGAGCAACACTGGCGCCATCTGACATGAAAAGTAGCCAACTTCCTACTTTTGTAGCAAGCAAAGCATAATAAGAAGAATTCTACATTTCTTTGACTAAGGGTGCTTTGACACTTTGCACATGAAACTATTTCTCCCACTGGTTGGTATTTTTCTAACATTTTTCACAGTTAAAAACTGCAATTTGAAAATATGTTAACAATTTTTTTTTTATAGCAGTGCTTCGCGAAATTTTGTATGTGAATGAGAAAGGCGAAAAAAACTTCCATTGCTAAGTTTGGAGTTCCTTTATATATGGGGTATTCCATCTCATTTCGACCAATTTTGAACCCGACCCCTTTAGAATTGGCTGAAAGTTTTTCTTCTTTTTCTAGCTTACGAAAGACGTTTTTCAGAAGTTTTTCAAATTTTTTCATCCAACTCAAAAAAAAGTTATGAATTTTAAAAAAACACCGTTTTTGTTTTCAAAATGCTATAACTTTTTCAAAAATTGAACGTTTGGGATCTTTTTTTTTTAAAAATTTGTTTTTAAATGTACTTTTCGGAAAAAATTCAAAAAAATTTTTAAAGTTTTTTTTTGTAATTTTTGAGTTTTTCGAGATTTTTCGAATTTCGCCCTTTTTTTTCTCATAAAAAACTTCAATCAATTCTGCAATCATCCCCACTAATCCCGGAGTGGGCCGAGAATTTTTTTTTTTTATTTAATTGAAAAAAACTTTAAAATTTTTTTTGTATTTTTTCCGAAAAGTACATTTAAAAACATATTTAAAAAAAAATGATCCCAAACGGTCAATTTTTGAAAAAGTTATAGTATTTTGAAAACAAAAACGGGGTCCAACTCAAAATAAGATATGAATTTAAAAAAAAAACGGCATTTTTTTAAAATGCTATAAGTTATTCAAAAATTTACCATTTGGGATCTTTTTTTTAAACAATTTGTTTTTAAATGTACTTTTCGGAAAAAATACAAAAAAAATTTTAAAGTTTTTTTTTTCAATTAAATAAAAAAAATAATAATAATCGGCCCACTCCAGTATTAGTGGGGATGATTGCAGAATTGATTGAAGTTTTTTATGAGAAAAAAAAAAATGGCGAAATTCGAAAAATCTCGAAAAACTGAAAAATTACAAAAGAAAAACTTTAAAAATTTTTTTGTATTTTTTCCGAAAAGTTATTTAAAAACAAATTTAAAAAAAAAAAAATGATCCCCAACGGTCAATTTTTGAAAAAGTTATAGCATTTTAAAAACAAAAACGGTGTTTTTTTAAAAATTCATAACTTTTTTTGAGTTGGATGAAAAAATTTGAAAAAATTCTTAAAAACGTCTTTCGTAAGCTAGAAAAAGAAGAAAAACTTTCAGCCAATTCTAAAGGGGTCAGGTTCAAAATTGGTCGAAATGGGATGGAATACCCCATATATAAAAAGAAGTGTACATTTTGATTGTCACTCCATAACTCGAGAACGGATAGAAAGATTGCCATGAAATTTTTAGGATAACTAAATAGGAACCCGGAGAGTGTTTGTGAAAAGTGTTTTTTCGGGAAGTGGACCAGGGACCGATTTATTCTAAACTGTCGTATATATGGCTCGATTTGCCTGAAATTTAATATGTAGGTAGAGTTATATTTAGAATAAAATGTCGGATAATTTTTCTTCCGGGAAGTGGACCAGGATAGATATTGGTGACTAGGGTATCGAGAAATAAGACAAAAAGTGGACCCGGGCGCCTCTAGAATGTGTTTATACAGTATGGATATCAAATGAAAGCTGCTAATGAGTGCTTTAGTACAGGGAAGTTTCCATACCTATTGGTGACTAGGGTCTCGAGATATAGGCCAAAACGTGGACCCGGGCACCCATAGAATGTGTGTGTATTTTGGATATCAAATGAAAGCTGTTGCTGAGAGTTATTAAGTAATTTTCATTGTGATATTCGATTTAGTAGCATCAACCTGGCAAAACTGATAAATATGCATGCGAAGTCGAAATAAAGACATGAATTAATAATTCCTACATACCTATTTACATACGTCCTATTCGATTTGCCTGAATTTGGTATATAAATTTCCCTATATTAGTATTTCCGATGCTTTTTTCCGGGAAGTAGACCAAAGACGGACTGAGACTGAGACTCGGAGTGGGACTGGGACTGAGACTCGGAATGGGACTGGAACAAAATACATACCACCCTCTGGGACTGGCAATAACATATGAAGAAGAATGAGAAAAACTTGAGAGAAGAGAAAAGAGAGAAGGAGAAGGATACTGAGAAAGAGATAGAATGAAACGAAGATGGAGATAGATGAAGCGAAAAATACGGAGGGAGGAGTGAATACAAAGATTAGGAAAAAGTGTAGAGGGGCGAGGGAGAGTTAGACGGAAAAACTTATTAAAATGTATGCAGATATACAAATTTAGGGCAGAACAACGTCTGCCGGGTCTGCTAGTTAAATAATAAAAAAGAATTATCTGGTTGTTTTTATTTGGAAAAATTTCGCTTATTTTTGAACAGAGGGTGTAGAAGCCTTCAAGCGGAAATTTCAACTAGAATTATGAATGAGTGAATGATTAATGATGGATGACAAATAAATGCATAACGAATTTGGGGATTTCCTGATATTTTGCACCTTCTGCTAACGTTCGTATCACTGAACTGTCGAATAAATAAATCAAATATTCAATATTGGTCTTTATTTAGTCTACTTTGGGACTAGTACAATTATACCTCAATATCGCGTACTTCACAAAAGCGTGGTTAAATCCAACTGATTACTAATTCCTCAGCTTGCGCTGCTTTTATACTCTCGGTTTTCTCGTTCACCCATCTCTCCTAAGGTCTAGTAATTTCGCGAACAGTTGTAAGTCATGCTTGGTTACCAGCTATATACATGTATATATCTAGTTTATGCGTGTGTATGTGTGAGTAACTACTTCGGCTACTACTTCGATGACTACATGTATGTGCGTGAGATATTTCTTCACTTCTGCTCCACTGCTGCTGGTTATATATGTGGAATGTTGTTCGTTGACTTGTACATAAGTGTTGCTGCTTGCTGTGTTTTGTTGCTGCGATTATTACTAACAGCATATCCAATTAAAAAGAATCAAAGCTGCTGAAAGAGCTAAAACGCGACAAGAGCGACTCGAGATGTTAGGTATACTATGCATTGAGTCAGATTTATTGAACAAAATCGATATTGATGATATAATTGACGAATTTGCCGAAAACAAATGTAGAAACCGACATGGTTAAAATGTAGATAGTAATTTTATTGATATTATTACATTGTAACAATAAAATGTTTATGAAAGATATAAGTTAAAATTTTTTGATCGAAAAAAGAAGGGAACGGACGTGAAAAAAGGGCCCCCAATTTTATGGTTGCCTATGGCCCCGTTAAGGGTTAATCCGACCCTGCCCAATCAAATATCTCAATAAAGGCTATTCCCCACATCCTAGTTCCATAGTTTCAAGTGGCATATTTCCAAGGAAAAAGTTGACTTTATGTTGCCGTATAACAGATGAGATAATTCTAACTTTTGTATTTGAAATTTTATCCCTTGGAAACATGTGGTGGCAAACTTCTTCTGTAAATTTTATTTCTGTTCGTTACACAAAAGTTGCTGTTAAGGTTCGCTATTATAAAAGGAATCATTTGTAATATTATTCTTGCTGTTTTCAGTTTCGCCATATTAACATTAAACGCTTACGTTAAGCGCCATATACATAATATGCCGGAAGCGTCAACACGTCAACGTCCAGGTGAACGCTTATGTGGCTTAGCCAAATGGCATCCAGCATGGATGCAACGTTATGCAACAACTAAATCATTTATGGTCGTTTACGGCCTATTGGGGACCATACAAGCCATGTCCTATATGTACTTTGTTGTTACATTGACCACAATTGAAAAACGTTTTAAAATACCAAGTCAAACAACAGGTAAGTAAATTATACGCATTGAGAAAATAATGAATTTGATATATGTAGATAGACAACATCTTACTATGGAGTTTAAAAATTATTTCACAATTACTACATCCCTATTCCACACACTACGAATAACATTTCAAAAACGCCGGGGCGTATGAGTAACATTAATAAAATACTTATTCAAAAAACTACTGTAACGAATTTAGGAAAATTCCGCTTATTTGAAACCTTCTGCTAATGTTCGAATCGCTAAACTGTTGAATAAATCACTCCAATATTCAGTATTGCAAACAGGTCTTTATTTAGATTACTTTGGGAGTAGTACTTCACAATTATACTTCACAACCAATACCGTTTTTAAAACAAAACTGATTGGTTATTACTCCGCTTACGCTGCTTTTATACTCTCGGTTTCCACGCTCACCTATTTCTCCTAAGGTCTGTAGTCCACGCCTCTCCCATAGCCATATGCCTGTGTAGGTGTGAGTAACTACTTCGGCTGATGACTACCTCTGTGTTTGTGAGGTATCTTTTCGTTGTCTTGTACATAAGTGTGGCTAGCTTTAATGTGTACATGTACATACGAGTGGCTGCTTCATTTTTTGTTGTGGCACGATAATTAACTAACAGCTTAGTGATGTTGATATTCGTCACACTACTTTAACATACGCCTGTTTTAATCATAGTTGGCACAGTCTACGCTATTTTAAGTTCTATCTATTTTTCTAGTGGTACTGAAAGACTTTTCTGTTGTACTTGAAGACTTACTTGCATCAAAAAATTTTAAATACAGCACTGACTTTGGGAAGAAAGTGATGAAATCTTAAGTATTAAACGAATTTTACTGAAAGTTTTTACTGTTTTAAATTTTTTTTATTCATAAAGCAATTAATAACAAAAAATTTAACGAATAAATAAGATATATTCATGGGGAAAATAACACAAAGTAATTATCCTCAGAATGTTACATAAAAAAATTGTGCATACAGTAAAGAAAACTTAAAGTTTACTTAGAATTGATACGTGTTAATAAGACGTGTGGTACCCTTTTGCTTCAATTGCGCTCTATAGTCCATTTTTCATGGAAAATACCAACTTTTTGGTTTCTTCAGGCGAAATATTTTTCCACTGCTCTTCGATAATCCTTTTTAATTGATCTCTGTTCTTTATTGTGTGCTTCCTAATTTTTTTCCAATATAACCCATAAATGCTCGATAGGATTCAAGTCTGGGGACTGGGCGGATGTGGGAGCACAGATTTGCAATTGCGAAGCAAGTAAGTTCGTATAACTTCAGAACTATGCTTGGGGTCATTGTCTTGCACTACCTTGAAAACAGAGCCGACACCCAGTTTCTCGGCACTCTGCTTTAAATTGTCTTTCAGAATAGATAAACATTTAAATCTATCCATAGTACTTTCTACAAATGCCAGGTTTCCAACTCCACTAGCTGCCATTGTGCCCCAAACCAGTACAATACAGCCACCGTGCTTTACGGTAGGAGTGAGGTTTTCCTTTCTTAGAGCAGAATCCGCTTTCTTCCATACAAATCTTCTTCCATCTGACCCAAAGATGTTGTATAAAATTAAATATAACATTGTTCCAAAAATTATCCGGCTTATCAACATAGGTTTTCGCGTACTCCAATCGCTTTACTGCATTCTTCGCTGATATAAATGGCTTTCTACGTGAGACGCACTCCTTGTACGCTTTAGTTTTCAGGAAATTTCTGATGGTTTGTGGGTTAACAACGGGCCTCCCCAGTTTCCTCTATGTTTGCTGCAATCTTAGGAGCTCCGATTTTCGGATCAGCTTTAACTTTTCGTTCTATTACTCGCTCGGTATACTGATTTAATTTTTTTTTTTTCGTCCTCTACCTTTTACCATAATAAACGTTCCCTTCTTTTCGATCGTTTTTACGACGGATTGAATGGTAGCACGAGGTCTGTCAACAATTGCCGATATTGCACCGTAGCTCTTCCCTCTAATTTTAACCTTACAATTAATTTTTTTAATTTCAACCGGTACTTCTGAGTGCTTTTTAAGCACTCGACTCTCCATGTCGAGGTGTTCAAGACTGCAAGTAAAAAAATGCACTGAAAAACAACGAGCATGACCTCTAATATGTCCGCTTAAGGTTCATGCACATTATGCGACGCGACATGTAGCGACACGTTCCGACAAAATATTCGCGGCATTTTTGCCTTGTTGGCTTGTTGTCGTGTCGTACGACTGTCTCTAGGTGTGCATGGCTTTATAAGAATACATGCAAAGAATATTTTGTCGCTACATATCACGTCTATAATGTGCATGAACCTTTATGACGCAAAAATAACTACCGTTATTTACAACAGCAAGCATTGCATGGTTTGCGCGGTACATATTTGCTGTATGCACAATTATTTGAGCTGGATTTAACGGAATGCATGGGTTACTCGAATTAAAAAGGTAAGCGGTTAGATTTTGTCAAAGATGTTTTAATGCCATTTCATCCTTATAAAGTGATAATTAATTGTGCAAAAGAATTTTCGTTTGTACCAGTTAACGCAACTTATATCATACCTTTTATTTTGCAACAAGTGCTGTATTTACAATTTTTTGATGCAGGGTAGTGTAGTAAAAATTATGTGCACTGTACAGGACTATTCAATTTAATCAATGAATATGACTAAACATTCTGCAAAATCATCAATTTAATTAACCCATGTTATCCTTGTATGAATATTGCTAAAAATTACAATTTTTTTGCATTCGCCATCCCAACATATTCTTAAGTAAGTAAATAATTTATGTATATTTTTTTTCATATTTATTACATTAGGGTGATGCTTTTGGATGGGAATACGGAATGTACTCGTAAACGCAAGTGTAGACGTGGTAGAGTTGATATGAGCGAAATCAGGCAGCAATTTAGTTAATGAAAGTTAAAAAAGGCAGGAAAACAAATCGGTGATATAGAAAAAGAGAAAGTTAAAGGTATTGAAAATAAATAATAATTGTCTCAAAACCAAATTTGACAAGGGATGACGGAAAATCGTTCCAATATACATCATATTCCACCATGTCGGAAAATCAACCAAATAGAATAAGACAAATAAGGAAGTCTAAGTCCGAGTGAAACCGAACATTACATACCCAGCTGTACACTTGAAATGCTGGTGTTGTTTGTTTTGTGTGCTTAATAGTGTTACAAGGCTGCGCAATAATACATATACATATTGTAACGAATTTACTGCAATTCCTCTTATTTGCAACCTTCTACTAACGTTCGTATCGCTGAACTGTTGAATAAATTACTCCAATTTTTAATAATGCAAAATGGCCTTTATTAATGTACTTCACAATAACAACCAATAGCTTGCTTTTCATTTAAGCATTTTCAAAATAATAGTGCTATTGCTCGCTAGATAGCATCTTAAATCCAACTGATTATCGCGCCTCTACTGTTGCTGCCTTTTATACTTTCTGATTTCCTCGTTCGCATCTTCTAGGCGCTTCAATTTCCAGAATCTACTAGTTGGCCATCAGCTATCCAATTTCTCAGCTGTAACTACAGATGCACGATTTTATAGCTTCTCTTATTGCATACTTTCGGGAGTATCTCAGATAACCTTATAACAGCTGATTCGACCAACCTTATGGAAATCAATGCAATCGATTATTGGTGCCGCTAAGGTCGTAACCGTATCGTAGCCAACCAATTGGTTTTTGGTTTACTGTCGCAACAACAAACAGCTGATTACGTTAGGGATACGACTACAGCGATACGACATACGGCACCAATGACTGCCGCTTAATGATTGATTCGTTTATGTAGATGCAAGTGACTGTCTGCTTTATTGTTGTTGTGACTTCATTTACTTATTATCAGACTAGAGATGTGAGTATCACTTAGTGTCACTAATATTCGTCACACTGCCCTCCACCTAAGTCTGATCGTCCCGATCAGACAAATCTGCCGATCCAAACGCTGCTAGCATCTCCAAATGAACCACCCTTCTATTTTGTGGTTTCCCGATGGTTTGTATGCGGTAGATGGAATTACTGATCTTCTTCACAACTTTGTACGGGCCTTAAATGAAACTGATTTTCAAAATAATACTGCTATTGCTCGCTAGATGGCGTCTTAAATCCAACTGATTATCGCGCCTCTACTGTTGCTGCCTATTATACTCTCTGATTTCCTCGTTCGCATCTTCTAGGCGCTTCCATTTCCAGCATCTACTAGTTGGCAATCAGCTATCAAATTTCTCAGCTGTAACTACAGATGCACGATTGCATAGCTTCTCTCATTACATACTTTCGGGAGTATCTCAGATATATGCATGTGGTTGTGCGTTGTTTCTCCGCTGCGTGTACGTACAGATGTGTAGACCAAAGATTATCGAAAAGTAAAGATGTTGCAGGCGCAAACTTCGGTGGAAAGCAGCGGAGCGTAACAAAATTCTAGTATGTCACTTCCACCACACCAAAAACTTTAACACAATTTTTAACATAATTTAATCACAAAAATACACTGATTGTAGTTTTAGAGTGTAAAAATGTAAATTCTGAACACATTAGCTGAATAAAAAGTGTACAAATAATTATTAAATAACAAATACAGACTGTGGTAGTTAACAAATTCTGCTGTGGTAAGTGGTGAATGTAACCTACTATAGGTTTTGTGAAGCTTGCTTCACATGATTTTTCGTCTCTGCAACATCTTTACTTTTCGATAATCTTTGGTGTAGACATAATGATTGATTCGTTTATGTAGATACAAGTGACTGTCTGCTTTATTGTTGTTGTGACTTCATTTACTTAGCATCAGACTAGGGATGTGAGTATCACTTAGTGTCACTAATATTCGTCTCAATATGGTTCTAATCTGAACTAATTTTTCTTCGAGTTATGGCTCTCGAAACATAGAAAATTGCTTAGTCATAAAAAGAGCGGTGCCACGCCCATCTTTTAAAATTTTAATCAAATTTTTTTGATTCTGATGATTTTGATATATGGAAGTCTATATCTATCTCGATTCCTTTATACCTGTACAACCAACCGTTATCCAATCAAAGTTATAATACCCTGTGTACAAGTACAGCTGGATATAAAAAAGTTTATGTAAAGGTGAAATAGAAAAAGAGGGGGAAGAAAACGATCAGTATAATAACAATGTCAGTAATGATATAAAGCAGGAAAAAGGAAGGAAAGGAGAAGGATAACAAGTAAGGAAGGCTAAGTTCGGGTGTAACCGAACATTACATACTCAGTTGAGAGCTATGGAGACAAAATAAGGGAAATCACCATGTAGGAAAATGGACCTAGGGTAACCCTGGAATGTGGTTTTATGACATGTGTATCAAATGGAAGGTATTAAAGAGTATTTTAAGAGAGAGTAGGCCATAGTTCTATTGATGGACGCCATTTAGGGATATCGCCATAAAGGTGGACCAGGGCTGACTCTAGAATTTGTTTGTACGATATGGGTATCAAATGAAAGGTGTTACTGAGCATTTTAAGAGGGAGTGGGCCTTAGGTCTATCGGTGGACGCCTTTTCGAGATATCGCCATTAAGGTGGACTAGGGGTGGCTCTAGAATGTGTTTGTACGATATGGGTATCAAATGAAAGGTGGTAATGAGTATTTTAAAAGGGAATGGGCTTTAGTTCTATAGGTGAACGCCTTTTCGAGAAATCGCCATAAAGGTGGACCAGGGGTGACTCTAGAATGTTTGTACGATATGGGTATCAAACGAAAAGTGTTACTGAGCATTTTAAGAGGGAGTGGGCATTAGGTCTATAGGTGGGCGCCTTTTCGAAATGTCGCCATTAGAGTGGGCCAGGGGTGACTCTAGAATGTTTGTACGATATGGGTATCAAACGAAAAGTGTTACTGAGCATTTTAAGAGGGAGTGGGCATTAGGTCTATAGGTGGGCGCCTTTTCGAAATGTCGCCATTAGGGTGGGCCAGGGGTGACTCTAGAATGTGTTTGTATGATATGGGTATCAAATGAAAGATGGTAATGAGTATTTTAAAAGGGAGTAATCCTTAGTTCTATAGGTGGACGCCTTTTCGAGATATCGCCATAAAGGTGGACGAAGGGTGACTCTAGAATGTGTGTACGATATGGGTATCAAACGAAAGGTGTTACTGAGCATTTTAAGAGGGAGTGGGCATGAGGTCTATAGGTGGACGCCTTTTCGAGATATCGTCATTAGGGTGGGCAGGGGTGACTCTAGAATGTGTTTGTACGATATGGGTATCAAACGAAAGGTGTTACTGAGCATTTTAAGAGGGAGTGGGCATTAGGTCTATAGGTGGACGCCTTTTCGAGAAATCGCCATTAGGGTGGGCCAGGGGTGACTCTAGAATGTTTGTACGATATGGGTATTAAACGAAAAGTGTTACTGAGCATTTTAAGAGGGAGTGGGCATTAGGTCTATAGGTGGACGCCTTTTCGAGATATCGCCATTAGGGTGGGCCAGGGGTGACTCTAGAATGTTTGTACGATATGGGTATCAAACGAAAAGTGTTACTGAGCATTTTAAGAGGGAGTGGGCATTAGGTCTATAGGTGGGCGCCTTTTCGAAATGTCGCCATTAGGGTGGGCCAGGCGTGACTCTAGAATGTGTTTGTACGATATGGGTATCAAATGAAAGGTGGTAATGAGTATTTTAAAAGGGAATGGGCTTTAGTTCTATAGGTGAACGCCTTTTCGAGAAATCGCCATAAAGGTGGACCAGGGGTGACTCTAGAATGTTTGTACGATATGGGAATAAAATGAAAGGTGTTACTGAGCATTTTAAGAGGGAGTGGGCATTAGGTCTATAGGTGGACGCCTTTTCGAGATATCGCCATTAGGGTGGGCCAGGGGTGACTCTAGAATGTTTGTACGATATGGGTATCAAACGAAAAGTGTTACTGAGCATTTTAAGAGGGAGTGGGCATTAGGTCTATAGGTGGGCGCCTTTTCGAAATGTCGCCATTAGGGTGGGCCAGGGGTGACTCTAGAATGTGTTTGCATGATATGGGTATCAAATGAAAGATGGTAATGAGTATTTTAAAAGGGAGTAATCCTTAGTTCTATAGGTGGACGCCTTATCGAGATATCGCCATAAAGGTGGACCAAGGGTGACTCTAGAATGTGTGTACGATATGGGTATCAAACGAAAGGTGTTACTGAGCATTTTAAGAGGGAGTGGGCATGAGGTCTATAGGTGGACGCCTTTCGAGATATCGTCATTAGGGTGGGCAGGGGTGACTCTAGAATGTGTTTGTACGATATGGGTATCAAACGAAAGGTGTTACTGAGCATTTTAAGAGGGAGTGGGCATTATGTCTATAGGTGGACGCCTTTTCGAGAAATCGCCATTAGGGTGGGCCAGGGGTGACTCTAGAATGTTTGTACGATATGGGTATCAAACGAAAGGTGTTACTGAGCATTTTAAGAGGGAGTGGGCATTAGGTCTATAGGTGGACGCCTTTTCGAGATATCGCCATTAGGGTGGGCCAGAGGTGACTCTAGAATGTGTTTGTACGATATGGGTATCAAATGAAAGGTGGTAATGAGTATTTTAAAAGGGAGTAATCCTTAGTTCAATAGGTGGACGCCTTTTCGAGATATCGCCATAAAGGTGGACCAAGGGTGACTCTAGAATGTTTGTACGATATGGGTATCAAGCGAAAGGTGTTACTGAGCATTTCAAGAGAGAGTGGGCATTAGGTCTATAGGTGGACGCCTTTTCGAGATATCGCCATTAGGGTGGGCCAGGGGTGACTCTAGAATGTTTGTACGATATGGGTATGAAACGAAAGGTGTTACTGAGCATTTTAAGAGGGAGTGGACATTAGGTCTATAGGTGGACGCCTTTTCGAGATATCGCCATTAGGGTGGGCCAGGGGTGACTCTAGAATGTTTGTACGATATGGGTATCAAACGAAAGGTGTTACTGAGCATTTTAAGAGGGAGTGGACATTAGGTCTATAGGTGGACGCCTTTTCGAGATACCGCCATTAGGGTGGGCCAGGGGTGACTCTAGAATGTTTGTACGATATGGGTATCAAACGAAAGGTGTTACTGAGCATTTTAATAGGGAGTGGGCATTAGGTCTATAGGTGGACGCCTTTTCGAGATATCGCTATTAGGGTGGGCCAGGGGTGACTCTAGAATGTTTGTACGATATGGGTATCAAACGAAAGGTGTTACTGAGCATTTTAATAGGGAGTGGGCATTAGGTCTATAGGTGGACGCCTTTTCGAGATATCGCCATTAGGGTGGGCCAGGGGTGACTCTAGAATGTGTTTGTACGATATGGATATCAAATTAAAGGTATTAATGAGGGTTTTAAAAGCGAGTGGCCCTTAGATGTATATGTGAAGGCGTTCTCGGGATATCGACCAAAATGTGGACCAGGTGATCCAGAAAATCATCTGTCGAGTACTGCTAATTTATTTATATATGGAATACCACTAACAGTATTCCTGCCAAGATTCCAAGGGCTGTTGATTTCGCCTTGTAGAACTTTTTCATTTTCTTCTACTTAATATGGTAGGTGTCACACCCATTTTACAAAGTTTTTTCCAAAGTTATATTTTGCGTCAATAAACCAATCCAGTTACAATGTTTCATCCCTTTTTTCGTATTTGGTATAGAATTATGGCATTTTTTTATTTTTCGTAATTTTCGATATCGATAAAGTGGGCGTGGTTATGGTCGGATTTCGGCCATTTTTTATATCGAGATAAAGTGAGCTCAGATAAGTACGTGTGTAAGTTTAGTAAAGATATATCGATTTTTGCTCAAGTTATTGTGTTAACGGCCGAGCGGAAGGACAGACGGTGGACTGTGTATAAAAACTGGGCGTGGCTTCAACCGATTTCGCCCTTTTTCACAGAAAACAGTTATTGTCCTAGGAGACAAGCCTCTACCAAATTTCACAAGGATTGGTTAATTTTTGTTCGACTTATGGCATTAAAAGCATCCTAGACAAATTAAATGAAAAAGGGCGGAGCCACGCCCATTTTGAAATTTTCTTTTATTTTTGTAATTTGTTGCACCACATCATTACTGGAGTTGAATGTTGGCATAATTTACTTATATGCTGTAAAGATATTAACTCTTCTTTTAAAATTTGAATTTAAAAAAAAAAATTTTTAAAAAGTGGGCGTGGTCGTTCTCCGATTTTGCTAATTTTTATTAAGCAGACATAAAGTAATAAGGGTAACATTCCTGCCAAATTTCATCATGATATCTTTAACGACTGCCAAATTACAGCTTGCAAAACTTCTAAATTACCTTCATTTAAAAGTGGGCGGTGCCACGCCCAATGGCCAAAATTTTACTAGTTTTCTATTCTGCGTCATAAGCTCAACTCACCTACCAAGTTTCATCGCTTAATGCGTATTTGGTAATGAATTATCGCACTTTTTTGATTTTTCGAAATTTTCGATATCGAAAAATTGGGCGTGGTTATTATCCGATATCGTTCATTTTAAATAGCGATCTGAGATGAGTGCCCAGGAACATATATACCAAATTTCATGAAGATACCTCAAAATTTACTCAAGTTATCGTGTTAACGAACAGACGGACGGACGGACGGACGACTGTGTATAAAAACTGGGCGTGGCATCAACCGATTTCGCCCATTTTCGCAGAAAACAGTTAGCGTCGTAAAATCTACTCCCCTACCAAATTTCAAAAGGATTGGTTAATTTTTGTTCGACTTATGGCGTTAAAAGTATCCTAGACAAATTAAATGAAAAAGGGCGGAGCCACGCCCATTTTGAAATTTTATTTTATTTTTGTATTTTTTTGCACCATATCATTACTGGAGTTGAATGTTGACATAATTTACTTATATACTGTTAAGATATTAAATTTTTTGTAAAAATTTTACTTTAAAAAAAATTTTTTTTTAAAAGTGGGCGTGGTCCTTCCCCGATTTTGCTAATTTTTATTAAGCGTACATATAGTAATAGTAGTAACGTTCCTGACAAATTTCATCATGATATCTTCAACGACTGCCAAATTACATCTTGCAAAAGTTTTAAATTACCTTCTTTTAAAAGTGGGCGGTGCCACGCCCATTGTCCAAAATTTTACTAATTTTCTATTCTGCGTCATAAGTTCAACTCATCTACCAAGTTTCGTCGCTTTATCGGTCTTTTGTAATGAATTATCGCACTTTTTCGATTTTTCGAAATTTTCGATATCGAAAAAGTGGGCGTGGTTATAGTCCGATATCGTTCATTTTAAATAGCGATCTGAGATGAGTGCTCAGGAACTTACATACCAAATTTCATCAAGATACCTCAAAATTTACTCAAGTTATCGTGTTAACGGACGGACGGACGGACGGACGGACGGACATGGCTCAATCAAATTTTTTTTCGATCCTGATTATTTTGATATATGGAAGTCTATATCTATCTCGATTCCTTTATATATGTACAACCAACCGTTATCCAATCAAACTTAATATACTCTGTGAGCTCTGCTCAACTGAGTATAAAAAAGGAATAACGAAAAGGCGGGGTAAATAAAGATTAAGGGGCATATTATGTATAATGGAACCAGTCGTACTTGCTCGTATGAACCAGAATTAGTATGAAGTGAGTGAAAGTAAACCTGATTGCCTTCGTAAAATTTTTGGTATTATATAGTGTTAAATGTGAATGATATCGACTGCGACATACATAATCTGGCCTTAAAAGTCAAAACCGAAGCCAAAGACAAAACGAGACTGCATTTTATCAATTTGTTATCGAAGTGTTTGTAATCGATCATTTATCTGTTTGTTATCAACGGAATATGGGCGTATTATCCATTTCTTATCGACTAGTCGTTCGTTAATAGTTGTTATATGTTATATGTTTGTTATCAGCGCGGAATAGACGAAAACTCGATTTGTTATCGAAGTATTTTATACTTGCTATCGATAACAAAGTTTACTGATTTTTTATCGACGAGTTATTGGTATGCTTACGAAAAGTTATCAATTTGTTATCGAAAAGTTGACGAGATTCTATAGGTAACAATAAAAATTAACAATTATGTATTAAAAAAAAATGAACAAGATTAGCCTGGGTTCATCCGGCCACTTGAGGGCATGCGCTGCCACAACGTCGGAGAAAAAAAAAACAAAAAGATATTTTATTGGTAAGCCTGAGTTTTAGCCACGATTCTAAAAATTTGTTTAAGGATTTATACAAATTTATTGTTGTTATTATTAGCGTTTCAGCGCGATATGGTAGAAAAAGACAATACAATTGCTTCCCTCACCGCGGAAATAAATTGTTTACGCGGCTCTTTTGAAGTCGCAGTTAAACAAGTCATGAATAATGCCGATGTGTGGTACGGTAATCCCTCTCATCTGCCACCCTCAACTAATGAGAGTGCTAACATGTCAAATACTTCTAATACAACGAACGTTGTGACGTCAGTGCATGAGAATGCTCGCTCGCCTGTTGCTGTTGATGCTGCTGCTTGTGCCATTACAATCACGTCGCCTAGTGTTGTGACGTCAGTGCATGCGGATACAGTAAATAATAATGTTGTGACGTCAGTGCCAGTGAGTGCCCAACCATCCGTACTATCGACAAGTGCTGCTGCTTGCACTACTAAAACTTCAACGCCTAGTGTTGTGACGTCAGTGCCTATGAATCCTCAATCATCTGTCGTATCGATTAGTGCTATCTCAAATATTAGTACTGCAGCTGCTTGCACTACTAATACAACGGTGTCCAATGCTGTGACGTCGACGCCTCAGAGTGTTATTTCAACTTCAAATAATTCTCGCAATACGTATGCATCCATAATTACGGCCGTGCCAACGACGGGTATTTCGGCTTCTTCTTCATCCACTCATGCGTCTATTAAGGATGATGGACAGGGGGCAAATGTGTCTAAAACTCGAACTAAAATGAAAAATACTAATTCTCGAATTCTTATTAGAGGATCTAACGCATCGAGCGATCTGGTGGTTGCTGATCGTTACAAATGGCTACATATATCGTCTTTTTCGCCATCTGTAACTGAAGATAATATAATTGAATATGTGGCTAGGCAAGCTAATTTAAATAAAACCGCATTAAGTTGTACGAAGCTAGTAAAAAAAGATGTTGCGTTGGCAAATCTGAATAGAGTTAGCTTCAAGTTGGGAGTTCCTGAGTCATCATTTGACAAATTGCTCAGCTCCGAAATTTGGCCGACTAATGTTACGGTGAAGCCTTTTCAGTTTTTTCGGAAGGCTCACAAAAAGCCTCCTCGCACACAGTAGGGAGAAATCGTCCCGCTAATAAAAGCAGTAACGACTTAAGGATATATTTTCACAATGTATCTGGCATGAGAACCAAGTCTGATCTTGTGTATAATTTTAGTGCGCAAATGGATTATGATATCTTTGTCTTCATCGAGACATGGCTCAATGAAAAATTTTTTGATAGTGAGTTCTTTGACCCAAATCTTTTCAATGTCTATCGCAAGGATCGGGATGCTGGGAAAACTGGTTGCATTCGCGGTGGTGGTGTTTAAATGCTGTCAAGCGCCAGCTGCGTTCATTTTTATTTCCGCTCAACAATGACGACTCGCTACTTGACCAAATCTGCGTGTGTATAAATGGTTCTGGTTCTGGTGCGCATGGCTCCCTATATCTGCTTGCCTCTTATGTTCCACCAGGCAGCGCATTTGATGTATACAAAGCTCATGCTGATAACATAATCTCTCTTGTTTTACGAAACCTTAATGATAACCACCTCTGCGTGCTTGGAGACTTCAACCTTTGTAATATTCACTGGTCAACAAATAATTCTAGTTATGGTCTCACACCTAATAATCTTTCTTTGAATCACGAACTGTATTTCATTGATAATTTATTGAGTCTCAATTTAAAGCAAATTAGTAAAAGTGTTAATGCCCTAAATAGATTATTGGATCTAGTATTTATAAGTGACAACATTAATTGTGAAGTCAGCGAATGCTCTAATGCAGTTATTCCCAAGGATAGGCATCACCTACCACTGGTCATTACTTGTAGTTTTTACTGTTATGCGTCGGATACTTCAGATAGCAGATTAACATTCAACTTCAATTCGTGCGATTTTCCTAGATTTAACGATTTTTTAATGGAAATAAACTGGGACGAATTACTGGAGGGACTTGATACCTCTAACTGCTTCGCCACGTTCAAATCCACTCTATTTAATCACTGTTTGGATAAAATTCCGGTAAAGCGAAAGAGGCCGTATAAACTTCCGTGGTATTCGAAAGAATTAAAAAAACTGAAGAACATAAAAAATAAATATTTGCGTAACTTCAAACGGTCAAAGAATCATATATTCTTTACTAAGTACAAGCACTATTTAAAGATATTTAATCATTTGGATAAGTTTCTGTACAATAACTATATTTATAATATTGAGTCGAATATTAAATCGAATCCTAAAACTTTTTGGAACTATATAAAGTCAAAAAAAGGCGGCTCCATTGTACCCTCTGGAGTTTTCCTTGATGATCAACCTGCGCGATCTCTAAGTGAGGCAGCGAACTTATTTGCTGAGTTTTTTAAGTCAAATTTTTCTCAGGATGATAATAATAAAGCGGTTGATTTTTCATTGGATGCCGTTAGTACCCTGAACTTCGGTACGCTTACTCTCTCCTGTGAGGATGTTAGTAAGGCTATTATTATACTTAAATCCTCATCCCAAACTGACGTTGATGGGTTTTCTTCTGTCTTGTTAAAAAACTGTCCAGCCTTGGTCTATCCGTTGACTCTGATTTTCAATAAATCATTATCATGTGGGACGTTCATCGATGATTGGAAGCTCACCTCGATTACGCCCGTTTTCAAATGTGGAAATAAGAACGATGTGCGTAACTATAGACCAATATCCAAGCTGTCCACAATCTCTAAAATTTTTGAGCATGCTGTGAATGCCAAGTTGAGTTTTGCTGTTAAATCCCTTATATCACCCAACCAGCACGGGTTTGTTGCTGATAGGTCCACGGTTTCAAATCTTGCTGTTTTTAGCGAATACTGTGTAGATTCTTTCTCTGCTGGACTACAGGTTGATTGCATTTACACTGACTTTTCCAAAGCTTTTGATAGAGTTCCTCACACAGTTCTGATAAAAAAATTAAGCTGTATCGGTTTTCATTCAACGTTTCTTTTGTGGATTCGTTCTTATTTAAGTAATAGACACTGCGTTGTTACCATTGATGGGAAAATGTCTAGTCCGTTCGTTGCGACTTCTGGCGTTCCCCAGGGAAGTATACTAGGCCCACTTTTATTTATACTATTTATTAATGACATCAGCAGTTGTTTTTCGTTTGCAAAGTGTTTACTTTATGCAGATGACTTAAAAATATTCTCAGCTATTAAATCGCAAGAAGATGCCATAAAGCTGCAGGATGATATAAATAAGCTTCACCAATGGTGCCTGAACTCCTGTCTCTCTTTAAATACGCAAAATTCAATTTTTCAAATTTAGAAAAATTAAAAAAAAAACAATAATTACCATTTGAAAAAAATTATTGTTCTGGCCTTGAGCTCGATTCGAACCTTGAATGCTTCCAAATAGTTTATTCAAAATCAACTAACAATTTCTCTACAAAATACAGTATATCTAACTGTGAACTTCAATGTGTTGACGAGATTAAAGACCTGGGTGTCGTTTTTGACAAAAGGTTTTCCTTCATTAATCACATTAACTACGTAACGTCGAAAGCATATTCTATGCTCGGATTTGTAAGGCGCAATGCTTCAAAATTCTCAGACCCCTATACCTTTAAGGTGCTCTACACGTCATACGTTAGATCTCACATTGAATATGCTGTCTTCATTTGGAGACCAAGCAACCAAACGGCCATTTGTAGAATTGAGAGAATTCAAAAAATTTTCCTTAAATATGCCCTTCGCCCGTTAAACTTTTCGGAGCCGATTCCTTCCTACTCTGCACGTCTTTTACTTTTAAGCCTCAAGTCTTTGGAAAATCGTAGATCTATACTGTGCTTGTCATTCATGTATAACGTTATTAATGGCTACATTGATTGCCCTTATTTGCTGGAAAGGATTCGATTTAATGTTCCCCAAAGATCTCTCAGAAATTCCTTTCCATTTTATTACGATTATTTCAGAACGAATTACGCTGGTAATGCTCCCATTACGCGTGCTATTCGGGAGCTTAACTCAATAAGTAATTCCGTTGCTCTTGATTTTTCTATACAAAGAGCTGAATTTATGAATATTTTGAAGTCTGCTTTCTAAGTAAACCGATTACTTTTAGGCATAAGTATTTTTTAAATTTTCCTTGTATCATAGTCTGTAAGGATTAAAATTCATAGACTTAAACAAATAAATAAATAAATAAATAAATAAATAAATAAATAAAATTAAAAACCACACACACACGCGAATGATTGCTAGAACATATGTATTTCTGAATCAACAATTCTTCTTCAGCCAACTTGTGCCAAAGCCGGCTCTCTTATCCACTCAGCCTTTAACTCTCCTATTGTTCGTCGACCTATCCCTCTTTAACAGCGGTTCTTACAGTTCCTTTCAAAAACACCTTGGCGCTTTCTACGATAGTAATAGTTTTGTAAATTTCATCTACCTAATAACAGTACTTTTTTTGCTACTTTATTTACTTATGGATTTATTCCAGATTGATTCTTTAACGCTTCTATTTTTTCTTCCTCTTCTATCTCGTAACCTGCTAACGAAATAGGTATCATTTTGAGCGGAAATGAAATATCGCAAATCCTTCTCTCGCTCATACTCAGCTATATTGGAGGTCAACGTAATCGGCCACGTTGGATTGCGTGGGGCATC
Organism: Eurosta solidaginis; assembly: GCF_040869045.1. Lineage (NCBI taxonomy): Eukaryota > Metazoa > Arthropoda > Insecta > Diptera > Tephritidae > Eurosta > Eurosta solidaginis. The sequence continues at coordinate 268,226,764 of NC_090320.1, forward strand.
GTATTTTGCGGTCTATCCTGTTATATATTAGCGTTACCAAATTTCATTTATGGCGCCGGTGATGATGCATTACATTTAACTGAGGAATATATAAAAGAACAACAAATGGTGGACAATGTGAAAAATGTGACAAGTACATCCTCATTGGTTGTAGGTGAACCAATTTAGTACTTTTCATTGTGATTCATGATTAATTAGAAACATTGGTTACTAGAAAAATCGTAATGAGAACTTTGTTTAATAATGCAATTTGTGTTGTAGTATTTTAAAAATTAGCAGTAATATTTTGTTGGTACTGCAAAAAGAATTGCATTACCAGTAAATACTTATTTTTAATGTAATATCCTTGAGAGAGCAGATAAATTTTGGTCTTGAATCAAATGTAAATTCAGTAAAGGTAAAACTGTAATTCTTACTGCGGTATAATTTTCACACAATTCTATTTAAAATTTTGTTTCCATTTCCACTCTATATAGTAGTAAATTCTGCTATTATTTACTAATTTATAAATATATTGTAGAAATCAACTATTCGTAATTCACAAGAATTATGCGGTCTAACGAAATCACAAGATTGCGAGTCACTTATATCAATTGTACCCTTGGTCTTGATTTTTCTGTCGCAATTCGTGCTCGGCATTGGCAACACTCTTTACTATTCGTTTGGTCAAACATATCTTGATGATAATACGAAAAAGACAAATACACCACTTATGTTGGCTGTGGCCATGGCGTTACGAATGATTGGACCAATTGTTGGCTTCTATTTGGGTAAGTCAAACTGTAATCATATGTGTAATAGGACATCTGTCCGTAAGACTCCTAGTTTATATACATTAGGGCGGGTCAAATTGTATTAGAAAAAATGGTAAAAAAACTTCAGGTGCACTTCCAGTTTCTGGATCTATGGGTCATACTGAGTAATATTGTCCATGGGACCATAGGTCCGAAATGAATTTCGAGCCATCCTAATTTTCTTAGAAATTTTTATATCCAAACCCGAATCCGAATCTGACATTTATATTCATGTAATTTACTTGTGAGAGCCGCTATTCGGATTGGGATATAAAATTTTCTAACAAAATTAGGGAGGCTCGAAATTCATTTCAGACCTATGGTCCCATGGAGAATATTACTCAGTATGACCTATAGATTCAGAAACTGGATGTGCCTTTTCAACAATAAATTTGATAGATAGATTGAATGCGGCTTGGGTAATATTATGGATGATCCAAACGAGTGCGAGGAATTGTAACGATGAACGATCTGATCATGAAATAACAATGTCTAGTCCCTAGGATACTGTTCATCCATATATTATTTATAAGTTTGTAGAGTTGGTTTCGTCGAAGAGTGGGGTACCACTCAACCAATACAGAGTCGAGTAGAGGTCGTACTTAATTTAGTATTACAATTTACAGTTCTGAGGATAATTGAGTCAAACATAGGCTCCTTTTTTCAGTGCAAATTTAAACTACAGTTAAACTGTCTAGAGTTTAACCATGTCATTTTGACCGCTTTAATTGAGATGAACAGTACAATTATATGTTATCGACCAAAGTGGCAAGGTTGAGCTCTGGACAAATTTAACTGAAGTTTAAATTCGCACTGAAAAACCGCGCTATACACACAGAAACGGAGTTGTAACTAGGCGTGATGATAGATGAACGGTAGACGACTAAGACGCCGTCTCAAGGTAGTATGTGGTCAAAGCTAGCGATAGAATCGGCAAACGATGATGCGGTGACCGGATGACAAAATTTACTGAAAATCAGGAAACGGCGAATTGGTGAGCTGTCACGGAACGAGTGGTGTAACTAAGTTATGGTGAATATTCGAATGGTGGGTGCAGAATGCTGTCCCTTCAGCTGGAATGCGGTTGAATTTGAATGATCGGCCGCAGAATGGCGAAACGTGCTAAAGTTAAAAATAGATGAGGAACGGTGAAACTGTGAAACGATGGGCCGATGGATTACTAGTAGAGGATGGTTAAGGATTGGCCGATTGATAGCTATTATAGTATCTAGATCGATGTTGTGCCAGAGCAACGCGCGTCAGAATTTTGCTTTCCCCAACTGCCAATTTCAGGTATTTGACATATAGAAAGGGATTCTGTGGCATATACCTACGCTAATCGCAACCGCGCTTTCGACCTTTTGTTAGGTGCAAATACTTGTATTAAAGTACAAGTCATGATAAACAGTTTGAGAAGTTAACGCAATGGCGGTAAGCAAATGAAGTGCATTGTGACTGTGTCTTGCATTCTCGTGCTGAGCGCATTTACAGTAGGGGCGAGTGTAGTGGTAGCTAATGGTATAGCTATTTGTAATATTACTGAAGCAGTCTAGCGGCATTACAACATATAACAATTTACTAACGATCTTAAGCCTACCTTGACCTACAACAACTATAACATCTCCTTTTTTATGGTTGATCTCATCTCCGAAGGTAGGGTAGGGTCTTTTTCACAAAACTTTTTTAACACAGTCTCCGATTTTTTCTCTTTCCAGGTTACATGTCGTTAAATATGTATATTGATCCCTCAAAAAAGCCGATAATTGACAATAAAGATCCGCGCTGGTTAGGCGCGTGGTGGTTTGGCTGGATGATATTGGGTACGCTAATGGTGCTCTTTTCCGGACTAATTGGCCTCTTTCCCAAGCGATTACCTAAAAAGAAGCCAGAAAATTATAATTCACATTTGCCATGTATGATGCGTTTGGAGGGAGTGAAATCAGATAATGGTTTACCGTTAGGGAGTACGTTGTCGCTAAATGCTCCTTTAGATGCCAATGCAGCAGCGCCATTAGACGACGACTTTCCAAAACTCAAAGGTAAAAAAACTCAATTTAAAACATTTGAATTTAACAAAAAAATGTTTCCCTTTCCATTCATAGACTTTCCCACAGCTTTAATGCGTCTTTTGCGTAATAAATTACTTATATACAACATAATATCGGGTGTCTTCTATATTTTGGGTGCAGCTGGCTATATGACATTCTTGTCCAAATATATGGAAGTGCAATTTCATAGATCCGCACAAAGTGCTACTGTTGTTGTGGGTCCAATGTCGATTATTGGCATGGTAACTGGTCTAATTGGGTCCGGCATTATTATTTCGAAGAAAAAGCCCTCGCCGAGCAAGGTGCTGATGTGGAATGTTATTGTTGGCTTTGTATATATACTAGGACAGTTTTCGCATACTTTTATGTATTGCGGGGACTCAATTTCACTGCACGACGGTGGAAGGTGATTAGAAATTTATTTCAACTTTACATTGAGTTCTAAATTTTTTCGTTGAATTTCAGCTACAATTTCTCTACTCAATGCAATAACAAATGCGGTTGTGATAACGTAGCTTATTCGCCAGTGTGCCATGAGCCTAGTGATACCACTTTCTTTTCTGCATGCCATGCTGGTTGTAGAGGTTGGGACTCGGATAAAAAGGTAACTCAAGATCAATTTTTTTGGGATTCTTATATATAAAATGTCGCAGAGTCTCGTCCTTATTATGTGAGTGGGCATTCTTCTATAGCATAATTGGTGGTGAGAGGAGAGGAAGTGAGAAGAGGGTCAAAGTTAGAGAAAAAGAGGTCGCAAGGGGGAGGGCGACGTGATAGTTGTATAGGACAAGTTTAAAGTAACAGAATGGGCAGAAAAAAGAGAGAGAAAGAGGTAGTGGGAGATACAGTGAAAGGGGTGAAGTAGAAGGGAGACGAAAATAGCGCTATTAGAGAGTTAAAGAGATGTAAAAGTACAACAAGAGGGCGAGGGAATAAACAAAATAAAAAAAATTAAATGTTTGGCGCGTTTTACCTCCGACGAGACTTAGAGCACGATTTTCTTCCAAATTTTCGTCGTTTTTCTTTTAAATATTTCCTACAAATTTCCTACATGTTTTATGCCGACCCTGAACGGCAGCTGCAAGGCAGATTAATTTTTACTGAAAAGCTTTTCACGGCAGAAATACCGCTTGGAAAAACTTCTTTCTAATTAAAACAAGTAATGAAGTCTAAGTTCGCGTGAAACCGAACATTACAAACCCAGCTGTACACTTGAAATGCTGTTGTTGTTTGTTTTGTGTGCTTAATAGTGTTACAAGGCTGCGCACAAATACATATACATACTAGAAGACCCGGCAGACGTTGTCCTGCCCTAAATTTGGCCTATCTGCATACATTTTAATAAGCTTTTTCCGCCTGACTCTGCCCTCCCCCCCTCCCCACTTTTTCCTAATCCTTTTATTCACTCCTCCCTCCGTCTTTTCCTTTTCATCAATCTCCATCTTCGTTTCATTCTACTGTCTCTTTCTCAATCTCCTTCTCTCTTTTCTCTTCTCTCAATTCCTTCGCAATCTTCTGCATCCTTTGTTGCCTGTCCCAGAGGGTGGTATGTATTTTATTCCAGTCCCAGTCCCACTCCGAGTCACAACCCAGTCCTAGTCCTAATCCCAGTCCCAGTCCGTCTCTGGATAATATATTACTCTGTACCAAAGCACTCATCAACGGATTTCATTTGATATCCATATTATATAAACACTGTCTAGGCATTCACTGGGCCACGTTTTGGCCTATATCTCGAGACCCTGTACCTGTAGTAACCACCGCGTGAGGTTTACGCAACTTGTGTGAAAGTTTGAACAAAATCGACCGACGCATCTCTTCAAATACCGGCGACCAATTATCACACATTTTAGCCTTTCTTTTTATATATATAGATTTTTATTTTTCACACTTACTATAATATTAAAACGAAATGCAGATTTTCGTTGCTTTCGAAATTCGGCTTAAAAATTGCATATGGAACAACTAGACTCTCCTGTATTAAAAAAATGTCATAGTACCTCTAAATCGCGGGCCCCCTCAGACCTCCTCCCGTTCTCGGCGGGCCTGGTGATGAGCTATACTTGATATCATTCCCTATAATATTTTTTATTGATAAGCAGGGTGTTTAATTAAACACCAAGCAATTACACGGAAGTATGTATATCCGCACCACCTGAAAATATGAGTGCCACTGCGTATACGTAACATTTTAATATTACGTATAAACAAATGAAAAAAAATTGCAATAAAATAATATTGCGACTATAAACTGAGATATAACCTATCCTATATTTCAAGTTAGATCAAACTACACACGGGGTGCAAAACAAATTCAAAATCGGTTCAGTAATTTAGGAGTCCATTGGAGTCCAAGATGGTTCTATTCTGAACTAATTTTCGTTTAAAAGAAGCAAAAAGAATACAGAGGCTAACACCAATGACCTTGAGCGGGTAATAATGCAGTTTTCCTTCAGATATGGGGATTTCCCTACTGTTTGTTTTAAAATAAAGATATAACAGAACAACAAACATAAACACACAAGTGCCATTGTACTAAAAAGCGTCATTACAAAAAAGGGCAGGGTTATTAACGAAAATTTCCAACTTTTACTACACTGAAAGAAATGGTGCTCGTAAAATCAACAAATCGGTTCTGTTGTTCTTGACTTAACGGAGATTCGGTGAAATTGATCGAATTATGGTTAATTCGACCGAGCTCCTTGTCAAGCGAACAAATTAGTTTAGTCATTTCAACAGAAGAGAAATTGTCGTTCTTAAGTTAACAAAATTCTGTAAAATTGACAGATTCCTAATCAATCTAACTGATTTTTCTGTTAACACAACTGATCTCACTGGTCATTTCAACAGCGATAAACAGTCAATACATGAGCAAATTTCAAAGAGAATTTTACGCTCACCGCGCTCTCTACTTTGTACTTATGACGATGGTGCCACTTGTTAAAAAAAACACCAAAATAAGAAAACCATCAAATCGAAAAAAACACACAAAATAGGAAAACAATAAAAAACTAGTTTTTCAGTTATCAATACAAAACGAAACACCCTTTTTTGAATTTGCTGTGCAAAAAATTATGAGATACCGGGACACCTATTTATCGGGTACAATTTTGCAACTTCTTGTCCAAGCGAAATGCATAATTGCGCCCTCCTTTTGCAAAAGTTTGGCTTGAACGAACAGAATTTTTCCGAAGTTAGTAACATTTTGTTCAAGTTTTTATGAATTTTCACTCACGCGAACGAGTCTAATAAGATAATGAAAAAAGATCTTTTTTTAATCTTGATGTTTCCGACAAAATAAAAGTTTGAGTTGTTTTGGAATCGTGTTACGAAAATTAAACTTGCCGAATTACATGTAAATTTACTTCAGTGGTGAATAACCTTCCTGCGATTTGATTCTTTACTTTTCTATAACTTACAAGTTCTCTTTTTAAAACGTTACGTCAAACATTTATACTACAAGTTTTGTTCGAAACAATCAACTACATGCGAGAGGAGAAATTGAGAATGAGCTGAGCTGCAACTGAAAGAATTGAGAATCAGTTTAGGGACTACTATTTTCATTTCTATATTCATAGGTATGTATATGCAGCGAGCATGCGTATTTATTAATTCACATATTTACGTATTTATATGGCGGCCGCCGTGGTGTGATGGTAGCGTACTCCGCCTGCCACACCGAGAACCCTGGGTTCACACCCCGGGAAAAGCAACATAAAAATTTTAGAAACAAGCTTTCTCAATTAGAAGATAAATTTTCTAAGCGGAGACGCCCCTCGGCAGTGTTCGGCAAACACTCCGAGTGTATTTCTGCCATTAAATGCTCTCAGTGAAAACTCATATGCCTTGCAGATGCCGTTCAGAGTCAGCATAAAAGAAGTAGGTCGCTTTCCGCCAATTTGTAAAAAAAATTAAAAAGGAGCACGACACAAATTGGAAGAGAAGTTCGGCCTAAATTCTCTTCGGAGGTTATCGCGCCTTACATTTATTTATTTATATGGCAACATAGGTACTTTCATACAAAGCTGTAACAACAACTTTTTTTGTTCATTTGACTACTAAAACGGCCAATTACGAATCAACGATTTGTGCGCAGTTGATTCAACATCTTATTGCGATGGATAAAAATTGACAGGAATTTCGGTTGAATTGACCCGTATTTCAGTTGATTTTACCAGTCTTTTTCTTTCAGTTTATAAAAAGCTTATTACCTGCATCTACGCACTTTTACAAAATATTTTATATATAAAAAGGCGATTTAACCGATTTAGTCCATTTTTACTGAAAATATTTCCTGTTAAAAGGCACACATGTGCACCAAATTTTTCGTCGAGTTATGGCTCCAGAAACGTTGGGAAATGCATTGTAAGAAAGGGGCAGTGCCACGCAGAACAATTATCTCAGTTAAAAGAGCATAGTGTGGTTATAATATTGTAACGAATTTAGAGTAATTCCGCTTATTCCAAATCTTCTGCTAACGTTCGTATCGCTAAACTGTTGAATAAATAACTCCAATATTCAATAATGCAAAATGGTCTTTATTACACTACTTCACAATAACACTTATACTTCGCAACCAATAGCGTGCTTAAATCAAACTGATTGCTCATGCCTCAGCTTGTGCTGCCTTTATACTATTCGGTTTCCTCGTTCGCATACTTCTAGGCGATGCTCAGCCTCAGCTTGTGCTGCTTTTATACTCTTCGGTTTCCTCGTTCGCATACTTCTAGGCGTTTCTTCTTCTAGAATTTACTACTTAGTTACCAGCTATAAACTTACCAGCTATAAACTACAGATGCACGTTTATAGCTTCTCGCATAGCAATATGCGAGTGTAGATAGGAGTAATACTTCCACCAATGATTGCATACCCTTGTGAGTATCTCAGATATATGCATGTGTTTGTGCGTATCTCTCCGCTGCTTGTATGTGCATATGTGTAGACATAATGATTGATTTGTTTATGTACATACCAGTGACTGCTTAGTATCGGGTTAGAGATGGTAGTATCCCTTAGTGTTGCTAATATTCGTCACAATATATAAGTATATTTTTTTTACCCTAGAAAGTAATTCTTCTAATTTTGAGAGCAATAAACTTTGAAACTCGATTTCCCAACATTTTCATTTGGGCACATTCATGCTTCTGGCAAGCGGGCGACGATATATATAAAAAGTGGGCGTAGTTCTCATCCGATTTCGCTCATTTTCAATACTAATTTATCTGGGTCCAGATAAGCTCGTCTACCGGACATGGCTCAATCATTTTTTTTTTTTTCGATACTGATGATTTTGATATATAGAAGTCTATCTCGATTCCTTTATACCTGTACAACCAACCGCTATACAATCAAAGTTATACTACCCTGTGTACAAGTACAGCTGGGTATAAAAACTTCATTTTTAGTTTTGATTTTGCTTTTCTCGGGTCTTAAACCGAAGGCCTTCGATGTGGCAGGCATTGTTTACTATATATATATTTACAATGGTGGCAGGTGGAGCACGCCTCCACCACACCACAGGGTGACCGTCGCCCTCGGTTGAGAAAAATGGCGAGACGAGGAAGATAAATAGGATAAGAGTGAAATGTGTTAAATTGAGAGAAAAGAAACAAAAGAGGGTGTGGCAAAAATGAGATAGTGAAAGAGGAAAGCGAAAAGAGCTTTGAATCGGGCAGAAGTACGTCGTCGGTTCTGCTAGTAAGACGATTACGGGTTTAGTACCTCCGAAACATGTCCCATAATTATTCTGAAATATTAGCTTTGCTCCAATAACGCGATTGGACCCTCTTCCTTGCAACAAAGTAAGCATGGTAATTTTCAAAAAACGGCTTTGGTACAGATCATTTTCACTGAACAAGAGGCCCATGGTCAAGTTGCATAAAATCTGGGAGTAACAATTTGGTGTCCTAGAAAGCAAGAATATATTGCTCCGAGACTTGAAAATATCTTTGGCAACATATTGTATCAACACGTAACAACTTCCTGATGTCATCGAAAATAAGTAAAAATGGGTGGAAGGACGGTGGTACTTTCAAGTGTTAGTACGGAATGTAAACTGTTTTATAAGGATCAATTTCTCCTTAGTCACCAAAACCTAATCAATTCTTTATGGCCGAAGGGCTCCTTGTGACGATTGTGTCTTCAGTATAGGCATCAAAATAACAACTAGATTGGATCACGCGATTTTTAAAGTTACTGTCGGGGTCTCTTCCTGCATCTCTTTCTAACACCCGCTGAAGTATGCGCGCCAGTTTGAACATCCTGTCAAAACGCTGCCAATTCGCTAAAAGTAGCCATTTTGTACATCCTGTCAGGCAGTTGACGGATATCACACTTGTTTTGTATACATTGCTTGTGACCAGCATAATCTTTAACTGAATATTAAAACTAAACTGGACTTACTGCAATAAGTGTACTAAGTTTGTTCAGAAAAGTTATCTGTGCGAAGCCAGCCACCTTTTAAAAAATAAATAAATAAATTTAAGGCGCGATAACCACCGAAGAGATTTTAGGCCGAGCTTCTCTTCCAATTTGCATCATGCTCCTTTTTAATTTTTCCTACAAATTGGCGGGACGGGACCTACTTGTTTTATGCCGACTCCGAACGGCATCTGCAAGGCAGATGAGTTTTCACTGAGAGCTTTTCATGGCAGAAATACACCCGGAGCGCTTGCCAAACACTGCCGAGGGGCGACCCCGCTTAGAAGTTTTCTTTTAATTGAAAAACCTTATTTCTAATGATGTTGCTTTGCCCGGGGTGTGAACCCAGGGCATTCGGTGTGGTAGGCGGAGCACGCTACCATCACACCACGGTGGCCGCCTTTCAAAAAAATACCCTGGTTACATTGTTGCAAAGTTACAGTTGTACAGCGTAATTATTGCAAATTTAAATTTTTTTATTTTCAGATATTTTCAAATTGTTCCTGCATTGAAACTCTGAATTATACCACCCCATTCAAATATTCGTCAACTACGCCTAGTTTCTTGAGCAACAGTGAAAACAAACCCCAACAACAAAAATTGGTTTACGAGCTTCCTACGACAATAAGACCACTTCCTGAAACCCTAATTTCATCAACACAATACACAATGAAAACAAAAAGTTTTGATGATTCGACAACTACAGACCAACCGATTTCACGCACTCTCCGTTATGCAGATTCATTCGCTGAAACACTCGTACCAGGTGTATGCTTGAAAGGTTGCTCCATATCTTTCTACACTTTTACAATAGCTTCGATGATAGTGAATTGGTTTGGCTCTTCGGGACGCATCGGTAATTTGTTGGTAAACTATCGCGCTGTCGAAACAAAAGATAAATCATTTGCACAAGGTCTTTCATTGATGATGTTCAGTTTGCTGGCTTTAATACCTGGACCAATTATATTTGGACGTATAATTGATTCGACTTGTTTGGTGTGGACGGAAACGTGTAGCGGTCGGGGGAATTGTCAATTGTACGATCAGACAAAATTTCGATATTATGTTAATATACTGGCAATGGGTAAGTTTAATAATACTGGATCACAAATTCCAATTTTTTTTTCTGCACCAGAGACGCCATTATGAAATTCCTATGTAAAATCACCCCCTGACTCCGAAAATCAAGGATATTTGTACTACAAAAGTACTTGCGGTTGGAAAGTCAAGAAAAGTAACCTATGCGAGCGTATCTACAGTGTCATTACCAGAACTAAATTCAACGGAAGCTACATTGCCAGAATCAAATTTAACTTTAGTTCCGGATCCAGTTTCATTGTCAACAGCAGTATCTGATTACGCGGCATCATGTTGTATTGGATTTCAAACGGAAAACGAAAGAAATTCTTTGTCACGACACAACTCAATGATTGGATAAAGGATTTGGAATTGTTAAAGGAAAAGGGCCGAACTACGCGCCTCTCGTATGCAACAATTTAAATTTGTTTCATCCGATGTTAAGGTAACATATTGTGACGAATATTAGCAACACTAAGGGATACTATCATCTCTAAGCCGATACTAAGCATTCACTTGTATCTACATAAAAAAAATAAATAATTATATCTACACATATGTACTACATACAGCACCGGAGAGATACTCGCAAAAGTATGCAATCATCAGCAAAGTAGTTCCCACACATACACATGCATATTTCTGAGATACTCACAAAAGTATGCAATCTTCAGCGAACTATTAAATTCTAGGAGAAACGCCTAGAAATATGCGAACGAGGAAACCGAAGAGTATAAAAGCAGCACCAGCTGCGGCAAGAGCAATGAGTTTGATTTAAGCACGCTATTGGTTGCGAAGTATGAGTGTTATTGTGAAGTATTCTAAGAAAGACCATTTTGCATTATCGAATATTGGAGTTATTTATTCAACAATTTAGAGATACGAACGTTGGTAGAAGGTGTAAAATAAGCGGAGTTTCCCTAAATTCGTTACAATATTATAGAACTCGTCACGAACAATTTTCCAAGTACTATACGAAGGAGGACAGTGTTTGTTACTGCAAAGACATTGCTGGTCTATTCAAACAGTTTGGTGAACTATATGATTCAAGAGAGTGGCGATTGTTCATAGACGGCAATAAATTAAGTTTAAAGGCCGTATTATTGCATATTGGCTACCAAAAGCCATCTATCCCGATCGCGCATGCAGTAAATACGAAGGAAACGTAAGAGATATTGCAAAAATTGCTCAAATTAATCAAATACGAAGAACATGAGTTTTTTGTATCTAATAACCCTTCGAAAATCTATCTGCTAACTAACTGATATACGAATGCTATCACATATGTACCAGTAGGGTACTTAAGTATTAAATTAAAATTTAAAAAATCCGTAATGATTGTTCGTTATCTTTGAATCTGCAGGGCCTAGCAAAAAGTGTTGTTCTTGAGATATATATGATTAAGTGGACCCAATTTTTTTTTTTTTTCCTTTTTTTTAAGCGGTTATTCGTAAATATCTCAAAAATAACCTTGATTTTCGAAATCAGGGGGTGATTTTACATAGGAATTTTATAATAGCGTGCATTTTGGCTGTAAACCAGTGTAATTAGAACAGACCAGAACAATTATCATACATTTAAATAATTACTTGTATTTGGTAATTGAGTGTAAGTTAATTACTGAGGGAATGATTACGAGCCAGATTTACCAAGAACAAATTTCAAAAAATTCATTTTCTAAGCAAACATTTTCTTTTTTTTTTTAACTTCTTATTACAGCTCTTACTTCGGTCGGTATATTCTTTGATATTCTGGTCTGGCGTAATGGCAGACATCTTGATTTGTATGGTGAAAAGGAGGCAGAACGGCATGAGGATATGCGTAGAAAAGACCAGCCAATTACGCCGTTATTAGCGCGGAAGTCATAACAGCATAGCTCGCTTCATTAAAGATTTCGAAAAGAGCTTGCTAACTCGACTAGATTGGATCTGTTGTATTAGAGTTAAGGTTAAACCTTTTGTACATTTTTTAGGATTAACGCATAGTTAAAATAAATGTTTATAACGTCATGATTTCTAGATGTAGATCTAGACAGACATGTTTGCAACTAGTTTTCGGTCGCTAATGTAAATGATTTTGTATAAGAAAATAAAAGTTAAAGCTGATTGAAGAACAAATAGAAATATTGCTCAAAGCAGTACAGTTCATGATTGGCAACGAAAAAAATAAATACCTTTGAATAGATTTAAGCCGAGCATCTCATCCAATTTGCGTCGTGCTCCTTTTAATTTTTCCTACAAATTGGTGGGACGTAACCTACATGATTTACGCCGACTCCGAACGGCATGTGTAAGGCAGATGAGTTTTTAGTGAGCATCTTTTCATGGCAGAAATACACTCGTAGTGTTTGCGAAATCACTGCCCAGATATGACCCCGCTTGGATCTTTTTTTCTTATTGAAACAACTTGTTTCTAAATGTTTGATGTTCGGGACTTGAGCCCAGGATCGTCGGAGTGGTAGGCCGGCCGACCACACCATGGCGGTAACAAAGATTAACTATTTTTTTTTTTTTGGACACCAGCAAATAATAAGTACGTGCTAGTGTTCCATGTGAATAATGAAACGTTTTAGTCTTCTATAGGACCGATGATATATCCCGACATAAAGCTCTTATCATCAAAAACTAGTAAAGGCAGTAAAAAAGAACGTTGTCAAACTTCTTGTTTAAGCATTTTTCCGCTTTAGTGGCATTTTACCGAGACATTTTATATTCCGTTCCTTTCGTTTTTTTTTTTTTTTTTTTTTTTTTGTGTAACTTTTTCTTTATTATTGGTATTCATTCTTTAACTTTTTCCATTAAATACATATGCAGAAATACTTCGCTTGAATTCATGATTTTGAATATAATTAAATATAATACATATTAAAGCAATAAATGTAACCTGTTTGATTCTGTAATTGATAATTTATTTAAAGTTCACCGGTAGTTGTGTAAACAAAAAATTTATAAATTATACAAAACTAAAATCAGCCTTTTTCAGTTGAACCAATGCGAATTCAGTACCAGGTTTTGTTATGCCAACAGCTGATTGCTTCTTCTTGATTATTTCCCATACAACGCCTTGTACAACAACATGTCAATTAGTCGAAATCAATAAAAATTTTCTTTTGACTTGACATTCTTCTGCACGGCGCATTGGTTGATTTCGCCTGGTAAAGTTGAGTTGAACGATATTTTATCAAGGCGAATCTATACAAGGTGATTCCAAAGCGAATTCAACCAATTCGCCGTGCATATCAAGTCAAAACAAAATTTGTATTGATTTCGATTAACTGACATATTGTTGTACAAGGCGCAAGGCGAATTCAGTACCAATGCTTCTTCTTGATTATTTTCCATACAACGTCCTGCACAAAAATATGTGACTTAATCGAAATCAATAAAAATTTTCTTTTTGACTTTACATCCTCTGCACGGCGAATTTGTTGAATTCGTTTGGCCATCACCTTGTATAAATTCGCCTTGACAAGGCGTTTTATGGAAATTAATCAAGAAGAAGCAAAGCGAATTCACTACCAGGTGTTGCTATCTCAACAGCTGATTGCTTCTTCTTGATTATTTTCCATATAACGCCTTGTATAACTATATGTCAGTTAGCCGTAATCAATAAAAATTTTCTTTTGACTTGACATTCTTCTGCACGGCGAATTGGTTATATGCCCTTTGCCACCACCTGGTATAGTTTCGCCTTGAGAAGAAGCAATTAACGTTTGGGATAACAACACCTGGTACTGAATTCGCCTTGATATTTTATTTAGCGCACGTTATGTTTTTGACAGAGGGGGCTACAACTGCTTTTCGATACTTTAACTATGTTTATAATTTTCAATTAACAACACTAAGCACAAAAATATTTAATAAAAAAAAATATTTTTCATAAACAAATATATTAGTATTCCAAGGGTCTTATGAAAGAATAACTAATTGAAATATATAAAAACGAAACTTAACGAAACCACAACTTCGTTTAGTGAAATAATTAGTTTTTCCCATCGTATTGAAAAGGCAATTCCAATTTCGTTATTGGGTTGTAATTTTTGCAAGGCGAATTCAGTACCAGGTGTTGTTATCCCAACAGCTGATTGCTTCTTGTTGATTATTTTTTATACCACGCCTTGTACTACAACATGTCAGTTAATCGCAATCAATGAAATTTTTCTTTTGACTTGACATTCTTCTGCACTGCGAATTGGTTGAATAGGCTTGGGACATGACACATTAACCCAGACAGGTGATCTCAGTGGTACAAAACAAATATTTGACGGCCCTCATAATCCGGCCCTGAATTTTAAAGTAGTAGGAAGGAAAAAATGTTGGTACTATTTTATAACTTTTTTACTACCTCGGCAATGTAATGTGCGGAAAAGAGCGAAACTCGATATAACTCCACATAGGAAGTTGGAGGAAAATCGGAAAATAAAAAAAATAAAACAAGAGAAAGATGGAGTGAGAGTAAAAGTAAAAATAAGGGTAATGGTTTGTGACAAAGTAGTAATAAGAGGTTAACAGGATTAAGAATAAGGATACGATTAAGGGTAACTAATGGTGAGAGATAGACTTGGATAGGGGCAAGAGCGAGACGAGGAAGAGCAAAAGCGGGAAGATTTAAGGAAGAATGGAAGGGGTGGTGAAATAGGAGTTGAATAAGGTAAACTAGAAAATGCAGAGGGGCGAGGAAACAAGAGAGGAAGAGGGTAAGACAGAGGATTGGCAGGTGGATAGAGAAATTCAGAATAATGTCTATCGGGTTTGATCATCCGGCTGGGAGTACTTCATATTGGTCTAAATGTTTCCACGGATAGCCAGAGCTGTTTAAATAAAATTCTGATAAGCCGATTTTTTTGACATCAGAAAAATGTATAAGCTCCGATTTGTTGAAAAATCGTTGCTGTAAAACCGCTGCCACTTTATATTTTTACAACAACCACCTCTTTCTGCTGAATGAGCTTAATTCGACGCTTGGTTTACATAGATAAATGTACGGTCTTGCGACCGTATACCGTCAATTCATAGTTTTCGTATAACAAGACTTCTACATACTCATCCGCAACATTCAGATCGTCAATCATTTAATTGACGTCAGCAGTATGTTTCCACATTCCTTAGCTATGTGACAATGTGGTGCTCTGAAGATGCAGCCAATCAGTTCCGTTGACTAAAACTGTTTCATTTCCTGAGGAAAAGGAAATAAGCACTCCGACAAAAGGAAATACAGTCCGCAGGCATTATTTTTATTTTCCTGCACTTTACTTGACATATCGGAAAGCCATTAATGTAGTCTTTTTTATGGTATTGAAAAAATCAATGCTGCAGATAAGTCAAGAAGCAACACTTAAATTTATGAGGGAGAGTATTGTCAAATGCAACTCCATTTTGTAATATTGACTTCACCTGCCTGGCTTTATTGCGTCATGGGCTTGGGTATAGAGAATGTAGAAATCGTAAAAATTGTTTCACAAATGTATTTTGTTGTTGCGTGTAGAAAACTTTTGACAGTAAAATGGAAAAACTTGTACACCTTTTCCAGTTTAAGTTCAGAAATTTACAATTCAAGTTCAGAAAATTGCAATTCAAGTTCAGAAAATTACAATTCAAGTTCGGAATTTCCAATTTAAATTCAGAAATTTACAATTGAAGTTCATATATTTACAATTCAAGTTCAGATATTCCAATAGAAATTCAGAAAACTACAATTCAAGTTCAGAAATTTACAATTCAAGTTCAGAATTTTCATTTCAAGTTCAGAAAATTACAGTTCCAATTCAGAAATTTATAAGTGGGATGTTAATTTTCCAAAGTTATTTTAATTAATTAATTTTATACTTATATGTTACTTGCGGAGGTGTTGATGCTTCGTTGACCATGTTGCCAAAATGGTGGGTTGGGTATAGTGCACCCCAAGTTTTCTTAAAGTGTGTACATCCCGAACCTTGAAATCAAATGGAGGATAATTCTTTCCAACAAATGCATGATGACGCTACGGCCAAGAAAGTACTTCAGTCGAAACAGCAGTTTGGAAGCAGTGGAAGGGGGAGACCGCCACAGAGTTGCGAAGGTGGAGGAAGACTTGACCTCTCATGGTGCTCCCAATGCTTCCTTAACACATAGATACCATCTTACATACATTTATTTCCATTGGATGAAAAAAAAGACCCGAAAAATTTTCTGAACTTGAATTGAAAATTCTGAACTTGAATTCTAATTTTCTGAATTTAAATTGTAATTTTCTGAACTTGAATTGGAAATTTCTGAATTTAAATTTGAATTTCTGAATTTGAATTGGAAATTTCTGAATTTAAATTGGAATTTCTGAACTTGAATTGTAATTTTCTGAACTTGAATTGAAAATTCTGAACTTGAATTTAAAATTCTGAACTTGAATTTAAAATTCTGAACTTGAATTGTAAATTTCTGAATTTAAATTGGAAATTCTGAACTTGAATTGTAATTTTCTGAACTTAAATTGGAAAAGGTGTAGACAAAGGAAGAAAGAAAATTAAACAATTTTTTTTTGGTTAAAAAACATGTAAGGAAATTCAAACTGCCTCACGTGATCCCACTTTTTAATATTTTCAATATGAAAAAATAAAACTTCAAATAAACCTGAAGCGGAGACAGCGTAGAAAAAATGTGAGATTTAATTAAATTCAACAGTTAAAGCTAGAGATGGCGCCATAGTATGAATAAGGCCCACTTACATAACAGAAAGCATTCTTTTTGCGGAGTAAGCTTCTACGCGTTTCGAAGGTTTCACGTCTTCCTCAGGGAGTTGTATTGACTATTTTAAGTAGATTTTCCTCGCACTTCAAACCAAAAACTAATTTATTTGAATTGATTTTTATTTTATAAATTATTTCACAATAAAAAGAAGTCAGGATTGTGATATAAAACAATTATTTTTTTTTCTGTTTTTTTTTTTTTAACTCGCTTATCCGGATAAACTGCCTCACGTGATCCCACTTTTTAATATTTTCAATATGAAAAAATAAAGCTTCAAATAAACCTGAAGCGGAGACAGCGTAGATAAAAATGTGAGATTTAATAAACTTCAACAGTTAAAGCTAAAAATGGCGCCAAGTATGAATAAGGCCCACTTACATAATAGAAAGCATTCTTTTTGCGGAGAGTAAGCTACTACGCGTTTCGAAGGTTTCACGTCTTCCACAGGGAGTTGTATTGACTATTTTGAGTATCTTTTCCTCGCACTTCAAACCAAAAACTAATTTATTTGAATTGATTTTTATTTTATAAATTATTTCACAATAAAAAGAAAATTCAGGATTGTGATATAAAACAATTATTTTTTTTTCTGTTTTGTTTTAACTCGCTTATCCGGATAAACTTATTTTCGAACAACCAATTATTAAAATATTAAACACATTGTATGCCACCCACAAATAAACATTAACCAATAACATTTTCAATTTTTGCTTTTATTTAAAATTCTTTTCATAAATAATATAGTGCGTAGTTATGGGATTTTAGTTTAGCTTAGCTTAGTTAAAATTGTAAAATACCCAGTTAATTATTCAAGTTAACAAAATTGATCTCTTCCAACATTTCACTTTGCAGAAATAAAATGATACATATCGTTAGCTTAATTCACAAAGGCTCTAACCAACAGATTTTTCGAAACTGCGTTTCTCGCAGATTTTATTTATTTATTTATTTGGTATGATATATTAAAATGCACCGCTTGGGAAAAAATTTGTAAGTGTAAGAAACAATAACTTTTAAATGTGAAAAAAAATGGTTTTTAAATTTGTTGTGCTTTTGTGAATTTAGCTAACGATATGTATGTATTTATGTAAAAGCTAGGGCGAAGCAAAAGAAACAAAACTTGGTTATGTTTTGGAAACAAAAAATATTTTTAAAAGAAAACTAACATACATAGATTTAAAAAATATAAAGACAAACGTATTCAATATATTGTGCTCACTGATGCGCTTTAAAAATTAAACATGAGTAAATCTTTTTGTTTTCAACATATATGTAATATTTCCTTATTGCTTCTTAAGGCTGGGTACACCCACAAACAACAGATAATAACACAGGCCGACAGCATCTGAGACCCAGAAACCGGACTATATATTTTCGAAGGATTTTGATGCGATGAATCGAAATCTGGCCTCAAAATTGCTCTATCAACTCTGATTTGCGAGATATACCAACCTAAAAGTGCACAGAACGCCGTTTTTGCCCATATTTGACGTTATGTAGCCTTGCAGATGTTTTCTTTCACCAAAATAATAGGCTGCCATCTTTAAGTACAAGTCTTCTTTCAAATGGAGTTGAGTTTGCTCAAATGTCATTTTTATTCGCTGAGATATCGCATTTTGAAAGTTTCATGTTTCTAAATTTTCCTACACCTGAAAATCGATTAAGATAACATAGACATGATATAGTCGATGACTACTTTTCTTGAATTGAGTCTTATTTTTCTTAAAATTTTGTCTCACACCATAAGTGCCCCACGGTTAAGTGGGTTAGCCTGCTTACGGTATGATATGGGTGGTTTCTAGGGGTAAGGGATGTGTGTGACATGGTACCCGAGGGTTAGTGTAGGGTGTGGTTAGTTAGTGTAGGGGTGTGGTGAGTTAGCACACTTATGATGTGACACAAAATTTTAAGAAAAATAAGACTATTCAAGAAAATTGGTAATCGAATATATCATGTCTATGTTAGCTCAATCGATTTTCAGGTGTAGGAAAATTTAGAGGCATGAAAATTTCAAAATGCGATATCTCAGCGAAAAAAAATGATATTTGAGCAAACTCAACGCCATTTGAAAGAAGAAGACTTGTACTTAAAGATGCTATCATTTAATTTTGGTAAAAAAAAACATCTGCAAGGCTACATAACCTCAAATATGGGCAAAAACGGTGTTTTTTGCACTTTTAGGTTGGGATATCTCGAAAATCAGAGTTGATAGAGCAATTATGAGGCCCGATTTCGATTCATCGCATCAAAATCCTTCGAAAATATATAGTCCGGTGTCTGGGTCTGAATGATGGTTAAATTTTGTCGGACTGTGTAATCGAATGTACCCAAATTTAAATTTTTTCTTGTCACACTTATGCTGCCACAATCACAAAAAGTTTGTGGGCTGTCGTTTTTTGATTTCGATTTCAAAACTCATTGCGAGTATACCCAACAGGCATTTCTGTAAATGTTTTTAAAAGAAACCTGAAGTGGACTTGCGATATATAAATATTTTCAGTATTAATAAATATATTTAAATTTTTTTCAGAAAACATTTTATAAGCGTTGAGGGCAGATATTAATAAATAATTCAGCTGTGAAAGTAAATCGTAAATGTTTACAAAAAAGACGAGAAAATTACTGGTCAATATTTTTCAACTGAAATGTTCATCAATTTATTTTCATAAAATTTTGTTCATGAGAGAATGGCTGCATTTAAGCCGTTTCTTTGATTCACTAACAACCCATTAGAATTACAGCTATTCTTCATTCAATGTATGCATGAAATTAAGAATTAAATCATATATATACATATACATATATTATGAATGTATATTAGGGTAGGTCAAATTTATTGTTGAAGGCACATCCAGTTTCTGAATCTATGGGTCATACTGAGTAATATTGTCCATGGAACAATAGGTCTGAAATGAATTTCGAGCCTCCCTAATTTTGTTAGGAAATTTTATATTCCGATCCGAATAGCGGCTCACACAAATAAAATACATGAAAATAAATGTCAAATTCGAATTCGGATTGGGATATCAAATTTTCTAACAAAATTAGGGAGGCTCGAAATTCATTTCAGACCTATGGTCCAATGGACAATATTACTCAGTATGACCCATAGATTCAGAATATGGATGTGCACGTGAAGTTTTTTCCCCCATTTTCCCCATTCAATTTGACCCGCCCTAATGTATATTTTCACATTATTGACATGATTGCAATAAAAATTATCGCTTATAAAAAGCTTTGGGAAAGCATTTATAACAAGCTTTCTTTTAGAAATATTTCGTAAGTTTACATTTATAAGCTTAAAAGCAACGAGCCGTTTCTAAACAATTCTAAACAATTTGTAAAAAAAAAATCTACGTTTTTTAAGCTTAGTGTTTATTTGAGAAACTTTTTATAAACTTACATTACGTTTACTTTGCTTGTTGGGTATTCTATTAGCAATATATGTAGGTGTATATGGTTTCAAGGTTAATTTTTGAAAAATTTTAAAATGTTTCAAAAGTTAAAAAAAAAAAGTTTTTCATTTTAAATACAAAACGAAAGTGCAGTTCTATATATTTTAGCTTAACACACTTTTTCTTAAGTTTTATAAAAGTCGGCTTAAATTATTAGAACGTTTTTCGCCTAATTTTTTTTGGTTTTTGTTTTTGGATTATTGATACCGGGGTCAAATAAGGAGTTTGAGCGTGGTGGAATCGTGGTATCTGGTATACTAGATAGACTTGTGTGAAACTGCTGTCAAGGAAAAGCTGCTAAAACTGCAACTTATAAGGAAAAGAAACTCCTTTTTTTTTCGAGATACTCTGTCTAGCGTCTGAAAAACCCATTGAAAAAATAAAATGTCATGCAGTTTATAAATTTGCCAAAGTTTTTGCACACCAAAATCATTCGTTGCATTAATTTCAAACTAATTTCCGTTCTTCGACGCTGGAGTGGAATGTCGCACTATATCGGCTGATAGTTCGAAAACCAGTATATCAAAAGTCGTTTAGGGAAAGAATTATCTGTTTTTTTTTTTTTTTTTCAAAGACGACCTATTTTACAGTAACGTCCAAAATACTTTTTCACCTCAATTTGCATTAAATTTATTCTGAGATAGTGCGTTTTTGTAAAAATTCTGAGATATGGCGTTCTTCAACCGAATTCCGAATCAGCACGTTATTCCATAAATTTCTGCGATAGGGGTTTTTGAAAAGGATTCTGATGTAGATTCCTTATCCTACAGCAACAAAAACAACAACAACATGTAGAGCGTTCTTCAAAAAATTTTTATATAGTTAAAAAGTTTGCTGGAATAAGGTATTTTCAAAAAAGCAGCCGAGATAGAGCGATATTCCACTCAGCTGTCGATATTGAAATGCATATCGTTGCCCTTTTTTCACGAAGACAGGCATGGTATACAGGGGCCGAATCGTTACATACGATCCGTGATCGAATGCCGTTTTTTAAATCACTATAGCTCCGAAATGGTGCATTGGATTAATGAAATATGTGAACTAGAGACAACGCGTTCTCACTTAATCCATATTATAATATATGAAAAGGTGGCTTATGACTCAAAAAAGAAATTGCGAGAAGCAGCAGTTAACACCTGTTTTTTTTTTAGTCATAAGCCACCTTTTCATAGACCGGATCACATATTATTATTTTTTTAAATAGTTGGATAGCCCTATTTTTATCGCATGTGTGAAAACTGTTTTCGATCCGTGATCGTATGTTACGATTCCATAGCAGGTTTTTAATAATTTATACAGTGGGCCCATTAACTAAAATTCGAAAAAAATGATATTCAAACTTCTGAAAATTTGGGGATATTAAATTTAGCTTAGCAAATGTTACAAAAGACATGATAAATCGCAACGCAATATTACAATCAAACAGGTTCAAGAAATTGAAAAAACTTTATAAAAAAAAATGTAATGTATTTGTAAAAACCCAAATTTTTAATGGATATGGTCAAGTAAACTAGATGAATTTTCTAAGAATTATCTTGAAGACATTCAAAAAGACCATATTGCGTGTTAATATGAAACTCCTAAGGAACTGTTCGAATAGCATTTAATGCCCGATTTTTTAGTGAGAGTATAAACTAGAGCTTACGATTTCTCGAACATGTTCGAGAAGAGATTATTCGCGAGTCTCACCTTCTCGCGAGATTCTCGAATCTCGAATTACTCGTAAGGCTCGTGAGATTCTCGAATCTCGAAAAATCCGGATGCAGTTCACAGCCCTACTGTCCATACAGCGATTAAGTAAGAATGTCGAGAAGCTCGCGAGATTTACGAGGACTTTGAGACACGAGAATCTCGCGAGAAGTTGAGTTCTCGATTTCTCGGGTCGCGAAAATCTCGCTTGTGTTCGAGAAGATATCGTAAGCTCTAGTATAAACTGCAGTTAAATTTAGCAAAAGTTTAACTCTGAAATGTAATAAATATACTTATGATCGGTTTTACAATGCGAGTATAAGCTGGAGCTATTGTTAAGCGCAGTTTAGCCTTGCCAATTTGAAAGTATAAAAAAAACTTAAATGCTCAGGGCATGGTAAAAATCAAGTTAACTTAAACTCGCCGTGAAAACACGGTGAATTCTTTTTCATTTGGGGGAAAACAAGAAAATAAAGAAGTTGGTAAAATTATTATACATTTTCAAAGAAATTACGCTGTATGAATGAAAGGTAATGTTTATCTGATAGTTTTTTTTTATATAAGAATGTATGTGATCAAGCGGCATTCGATTATTTTTCTGTATACATACTAGGTTTTTATTGTAGGGAACTGCGCTATATTGTTTTAATCTTTTTTTCTTTTTTATAGTTTTTCTTATTTCTTGTTTTTAATATCTCGATCTTAAAATGCTATCGAATTTTATATGTATGTATATATATAAAAAAATCAATTCAAAATTACTTTGCGCTCACTTTTAGCAGCAGTTAGTTTAAAGTTTGTTTGCGTATTAGTGTTACGGTGTCTCTGACTTTGTTTTTTACTTCTTTTTTTTTAATTTTTTTCTTTTGCAACTTCAACCGAAATAATAAAATCAATAATTGTATATAAGTGGTCTCATATTTAATTATAGCAATAATATAATAATATATTTTTTATGTGTTTACTTTTCATAGTTTTCGTTTGTTTATTATTTCGTTTTTTTTTTATTATATTAAGTGTATGTGTTTGTTTTTAATCAGTTTTTATTCCTCCACAAATTTGTCATGCCCAAGTTCAATTTTATTTGCATTTATTCATTATATGACATGGCATTTGTAAGATGCAGCATTCAACTAGTTCGACGACGCTGTTCATCTAGGCTCTTTATTTTGTATGTGTCTCGTTTAGAAGAAAGGCGATTCTTGAAAATTTTAGCTGTGCTAAATTTACTCAATAACCTTCAATACCTTGCCAATTGCAATTGTTTTATCTGTAAATAGATTAACATGAAATAAGAATAAGTAAAACAAGTACGGAATGTTAAGTTCGGGTGTATCCGAACATTACATACTCAGCTGAGAGCTTTGGAGACAAAATAAGGGAAAATCACTATTTAGGAAAATGAACCTAGGATAACCCTGGAATGTATTTGTATGACATGGTTATCAAATGGAAGGTATTAAAGAGTATTTTTAAAGGGGAGTGGGCGTTAGTTCTATAGGTGGACGCCTTTTCGAGATATCGCCATAAAGGTGGACCAGGGGTGACTCTAGAATGTGTTTGTATGATATGGGTATCAAATTAAAGGTATTAATGAGTGTTTTAAAAGGGAGTGGCCCTTAGTTGTATATGTGAAGGCGTCTTCGAGATATCGACCAAAATGTGGACCAGGGTGACCCAGCACACATCTGTCGCGTACCGCTAATTTATTTATATACGTAATACCACGAACAGTATTCTTGCCAAAATTCCAAGTGCTTTTGATTTCGCCCTGCAGATCGTTTTCATTTTCTTCTACTTAATATGGTAGGTGTCACACCCACTTTACAAAGTTTTTTCTAGTTATATTTTGCGTCAATAAACCAATAATAATAAACTCCAATTACCATGTTTCATCTCTTTCATCATGTTTGGTATAGAATTAAGGCATTTTTTTTTTTAATTTTTCGAAATTTTCGACATCGAAAAAGTGGGCGTGGTCATAGCCGGATTTCGGCTATTTTTCATACCAAGATAAAGTGAGTACAGATAAGTACATGAACTAAGTTTAGTAAAGACATATTGATTTTTGCTCAATTTATCCTGTTAATGTCTGAGCGGAAGGACAGACTGTCGACTGTGTATAAAAACTGGGCGTGGCCTCAACCGATTTCGCTCATTTTCACAGAAAAGAGTTATCGTCATAGAATCTATGCCCCTACCGAATTTCACAAGGATTGGTAAATTTTTGTTCGACTTATGGCTTTAATCATCGGCCTAAACACCCGCGCGGCCACCGTGGTGTGATGGTAGCGTGCTCCGCCTACCACACCGTATGCCCTGGGTTCGCACCCCGGGCAAAGCAACATCAAAATTTTAGAAATAGGGTTTTTAAATTAGAAGAAAATTTTTCTATGCGGGGTCGCCCCTCGGTAGTGTTTGGCAAGCGCTCCGGGTGTATTTCTGCCATGAAACGTTCTCAGTGAAAACTCATCTGCCTTGCAGATGCCGTTCGGACTCGGCATAAAACATGTAGGTCCCGTCCGGCCAATTTGTAGGGAAAATCAAGAGGAGCACGACGCAAATTGGAAGAGAAGCTCGGCCTTAGATCTCTTCGGAGGTTATCGCGCCTTACATTTATTTTTTATTTTATTTAAACACCCGCGCTGTTAGTTCTGCTTACTCCAAACTGGAAAAAGAAGCGGTAAAGATGGGTTTGATGGTGAATGAGGCCAAAACGAAGAACCTGCTGTCATCCAGCAAAGAGTCAGCGCGTACGTGCCTTGGCAACCACGCTACTGTTGGCAGCCATAATTTCGAAATAGTAAATGACTTCGTTTATTTGGGAACCAGCATCAACACTAGAAACAACATCATCACTGAAATACAGCGAAGAATCAATCTTGACAATAAATGCTACTTTGGACTAGGTAGGCAATTGAAAAGTATAGTCCTCTCTCGGCGAACGAAAATCATACTCTACAAGTCACTTATCGTACCCGTCCTGCTATATGGGGCAGAAGCATGGACCATGACAACAGCAGATGAAGTGGCTTTGGGAGTGTTCGAGAAAAAAGTTCTTCGAAAGATTTATGGACCTCTACGCGTTGGTGATGGCGAGTACCGAAGAAGATTTAATGATGAGCTGTACGAGCTATACGCAGACATCAACATAGTCCAGCGAATTAAAACGCAGCGGCTGCGTTATGCGAATGAAAGATGATGCTCCGGCCAAGAAAGTGTTTCTATCGGAACCCGCCTATGGAAGCAGAGGTTGGAAGGACCAGGGGGAAAACGATTTAAACTCCCTTGGTGTGACCATTTGGCGCTGGTTGGCGGAGCGAAGGAGCGACTGGCGTGCCTTGTTGGACGGCCATAACCGTTTAGACGGTTAAGCGCCAATTAAGTAAGTATGGCTTTAAAAGTATTCTAGACGAATTAAATGAAAAAGGGCGGAGCCACGCCCATTTTGAACTTTTCTTTTATTTTAGTATTTTGTTGCACCATATCATTACTGGAGTTGAATGTTGACATAATTTACTTATATACTTAAAAGATATTAATTTTTTTGTTAAAATTTGACTTTAAACAATTTTTTTTTTAAGTGGGCGTCTTCGTCATCCGATTTTGCAAATTTTTATTTAGCATATATATAGTAACGTTCCTGCCAAATTTCATCATTGTATCTTGAACCAATGCCAAATTACAGCTTGCAAAACTTTTAAATTACCTTCTTTTAAAAGTGGGCGGTGCCACGCCCATTGTCTAAAATTTTACTAATTTTCCATTTTGCGTCATAAGGTCAACCCACCTACAAAGTTTCATTGCTTTATCCGTCGTTGGTAATGAATTATCGCACTTTTTCGGTTTTCGAAATTTTCGATATCGAAAAAGTAGGCGCGATTTCGTTCATTTTAAATAGCGATCTGAGATGAGTGCTCAGGAACCTACATACAAAATTTCATCAAGATACCTCAAAATTTACTCAAGTTATCGTGTTTACGGACGGACGGACATGGCTAAATGAATTTCTTTTTTCGCCCAGATCATTTTGATATATATAAGTCTATATCTATCTCGATTAGTTTATGCCGTCACGGATTACCGTTGTTCGAACAAAATTAATATACTCTGTGAGCTCTGCTCAGCTGAGTATAACAAGTAAAGGTGTCTAAGTTCGGGTGTAACCGAACATTATATACTCAGCGTGAGCTTCAATTGTACATTTCAGAAATTACTTTTCTACATAACACGTGGCACCGCCCGTTTAAAAAAAAATGTCTCCCCATTTCCTCTTACAATAAAACTTGATAAGTGAAATATCATTGATTCAAAACTATTTTTTGCTAAGTTATAGCTTATTGTTTTCGTCTACAACCCTTTTAAACTTTTTTTACATACAAGTGGGCGTGGTCTTTAACCGATCCCGTCCATCTATACTAGAAATATTTTTTGCTAATGTAAGGAAAATATGTTTACGATACGTTAATTTTTCTTCGAGTTATGGCTACCGAAAATAGAAAATTGCTTAGTCATAAAAGGGGCCTTGCCACACCCATTTTTTCGTTTGAAGTTTTTCCTATTTATTGTCATAATTACACTAGGGAAATGAAATACCATTGATATAAAGCTCTTTTTTACAAAGATATAGCTTATTTTATTAGTCTACGTTCCTTATAGTAAAGGCAACCTCTCTGCCGAATTTTGTTACGATAGGCTTAACTGTTTTTGATTTATGATTAATAATATTTGTAAAATTGATTTTATCACAAGTGGGCGGTGCCAGGCCCATTTTAAACAATTTTTCCAAAATTTTATCAAGAATCTAAATATCTATCATTCCACGTGTCAAATTTCAACATTCTAGGTGTATTATTTACTAAATTATCAAGTTTTTTGGGAGTTCCAAAATTATATATATATATATATAAAGTGTGCGTGGTTATCATCCGAGTTCGCTCATTTTCAATACCAATCTACTCTGGGTCCAGATAAGCTAGTGTATCAAATTTGGTGCAGATATCTCAATATTTACTCAAGTTATCGTGGTAACGGACGGACGGACGTGGCTCAATCAAATTTTTCTTTTTCGATACTGTTTATTTTGATATATGGAAGTCTATATCTATCTCGATTCCTTTATACCTGTACAACCAACCGTTATTCAATCAAAGTTAATATACTCTGTGTGCAAAGCACGTTGAGTATAAAAAATGAAGCTCTTGTAGTTTTTTTGTGTGGCGGAAGTTTTTGGGTAATTTGGTGTTTGATTGGTTGCGCAACCCATATACAATATGCCATAAGAAGTTTCACTTCAGACAACAATAGATATATTTTCTTAAACTTACTTTCATCGCGTAGCGTGAATCTACCCATTTGTGGGAATAGTTTAAATTGTTCAAGGCATATCATTCCGGAACATTCAATACGCATAATTGCCACTTGATCTTGTTTTACAAATCTTGGACGTGTTTTTGATTTTTCTGCTGTCTTTTTGTCTACCAAACAAATTAAGGCCTAAAAAAATTAAGAAGATTTAGGAAGAGTTCATGTTTTAAGCTTAATGTCGTGTCAACATACTTTCACCGTAATTTCCTCAGCCGCACAATGAATATGCATGACAGCTGAGTAACCAGCACAAATGATAGATTTATGCTCTAAAATTACTACTTGCGCATCGAAAATTTTGCCAGTTTTAATTGGGTTGGTGGCATCGCATAGAACAAAACCGGGTGAAACATCCTCCTCCTCAATGCCCTATTAGAGAAAAAAAATACTTGTAAATGAAAGCAAACACGTGGGAGCACATAAAATTAACACACCTTCAGCTTGACCTTGATATTTTCACCAGGACCCACAGAGGTTACTTCATCATCATCAGAGAATAATTGATCTACAGAAACTTGTGTCTATAAAAGGTAAAATATTAAAAATAAAATTTTAGTTTTTAAAATATTATGTTTGCATTATAATAAAATTTGTATGAACTTACCCTATTTGGCATAACCAATAAATTTTGCCCCTTTCGCGCTGTGCCTGATTCAACTTTGCCCATCACCACTGTACCCATGTCCTTATATTTGTCAACAATGGGCATAATGAATGGACCCTCAGCATTACGATTAAGCGAAGGCAACTGATCAATGAATGGTATAAACGGCAATCCTTTATACCAGGGGCAAATTTCGGCTGACACAGGATCACGTAAGCCGGCGCCGCCCAAGCCAGAGCAAGGCATAAAGGTTAAATCCTTTGATGGATTAAAACCTAATTTTTTGAGGTATGGTAATATTTTGTCTCTACATTCGTTGTAACGTATCTCATCCCAATTTACAGTCGGATCATCCATTTTATTAACCAAAACAACTAAATGCTTAACACCAGCAGTTTTAGCTAACATGGCGTGTTCACGCGTCTGCCCACCACGATCGAAACCAGTTTCGAATTCACCTTTTCGCGCAGATATAACCAAAACGGCCAAATCGGCTTGTGCTGCACCGCCAATCATATTGGGTACGAAACTCTTGTGACCTGGCGCATCCAAAATAGTAAAATGTTTACGTTCGGTCTCAAAAAAGGCTCTACCGACTTCCACAGTTTTGCCTTTGTCACGTTCTTCTTGATTTGTGTCCAATGCCCACGAAAGGTACCAGCTTTCGCGTGATTTTTCGCGTGCCTCGCGTTCATATTTCTCAAGTGTACGTTTATCAACCATACCCGTTAGATACATTATCTGTCCACCAATTGTTGATTTGCCAGCATCTGAAATAAAAAAAAAGATTATTTATCTTACCAAATGTACGCGCTACGGATCTTTAAATTACAAAACTATTCTCTTTGAAAGGCATTTGTATCCCCCAGCGGGTTAGGGGATCAGAATATACCCGCGGTAGGTATGCCTGTCGTAAGAGGCGACTGAAATACCAGCTTCAATAGGCTGTGTAGCGCAACCCTTTCAGGTTGCCAGCGCAATATATACCTTCTCCAAACCCAATTGTCAACCTCGCCTTCCAGCGGCGAATCCTGTTTCACTAACAGACGAGGCTCTGGCGACCCCAAGCTCCTCATGGAACTTGGGGGTGGGGAGGGAGGGATGGCCTGGAGGTTTAATGTGGCCATATATGTAAATCGTTCCCGAGATGGTCGCGCTAGCACCTTAATGGTGCTGTGGTACAGGAGCGTATCGGATCTGTATCCGGCAAAGGACCATCAGATCGATAACACTCCCAAAAGCCTTCGGAGAGAAACCTTATCGCTACAACAACAACAACACAGGCATTTGTAAAATACATACCAACATGTCCAATAAAGACAACATTCACATGCTCTTTTTTGCTGCGTGACTCTTCGATCTTTGGTGGTTTCTTCTTTGAGATCTTAGGCGCAATATCATTTTCTGCATCTTCGATAGCTTCGTCTGGTTCATCTTCGTCAGGTGTTATGACAGGATCATCGTCAGCGTCCCAACTATCAGCTGCATCATTATCTATGAAAAACAAATGAACACATTAATTTAGTTTGCTTATTCATTCATTTTTAGGGCTTTCAATTATTTCTTAATTAACTTCATTAATTATAACTCAATAAATCTCCCAAACTGGCTTTTCACGCAAGACCAGAACGTTTTCTAAAGTATATTGAATTAAAAATAAAAAATAAATGTAAGGCGCGATAACCTCCGAAGAGATCTAAGGCCGAGCTTCTCTTGCAATTTGCGTCGTGCTCCTCTTGATTTTCCCTACAAATTGGCCGGACGGGACCTACATGTTTTATGCCAACTCCGAACGGCATCTGCAAGACAGATGAATTTTCACTGAGAGCTTTTCATGGCAGAAATACACCCGAAGCGCTGGCCAAACACTGTCGAGGGGCGACCCCGCTTGGAAAAATTTTCTTCTAATTGAAAAACCTAATTTCTAAAATTTTGATGATGCTTTGCCCGGGGTGCGAACCCAGGGCATACGGTGTGATACGCGGAGCACGCTACCATCACACCACGGTGGCCGCCAAAGTATATTGAATTGTTACTATAAAACCTAGTAATAGTAAAACCTATTGACATCGCACCATGTTACATTTAGTACTGTCTTTCATGAAGTTACTTTTTGAAGCTGGCTTCTTTTGAAACTGGTTATACTTTTAGAACCGGATACTTTTTTCCGAACCGCTTAATTTAAAACCAGAATACTTTTTCGGAACCGGTTCCTTTTTCGGGACCGGTTACTTCTTGAAACCGAATACCTTTTCAGTTCCGGTTACTTTTTGGAACCGAATACCGTTTCGGAACCGGTTACTTTTCAAAGCCGCATGCTTTCGAGGAACCGGTGGTTACTTTATGAAACAGAATACCTTTTCGGAACCTGTTACTTTTTGACACCCGATACTTTTTAGGAACCGTTTTTTTTAAACCCAGTATTTTTTCAGAATCGGTTACTTTTTGAAACCGCAAGAATTTTTTCGACCTCGATACGTTTAGGTACTTTTTCGCATCCAGTTATTTTAGAAAACGGAAGACTTCTTCCGCTCTCGATACGTTTATGGAACAGGATAATTTTTCGGAACCAGTTACTTTTGAAACGGGAAGACTTTTTCCGACCTCGATACGTTTATGGAACAGGATATTTTTTCGGTTCCGGTTATTTTTGACACCGGATCTATGTACCGCTTTCTTTCTTATACTGGATACTTTTTCCAAACCGGTTCTTTTCTGGAATTGGATACTTTTTAGAAACCGCTTACTTTTTCAAATAGGCTTTTAGACCGGTAAGATTTTTTAAATGGGTTATCTTTTTAAATCGGTAAACTTTTTTAAATTAGTTCGTTAGATAGTTCTTGGTTTTCAAATGGGTTACCTTGTAGATCCGTTAAAATAAGCTCTGCATTAATTCTCCGCAGGTATGGAGCGCCAAATTTTTTATCATGACCTATTTACCGGGTATTTTTTTAGACTGGTTACACTTTCTAAAACAAAAAATTTTATAGCCAAACAATTTTTTAAAACTAATCGAACTAAATTTTTGGAAATGATCACTTACAACCGGATATTTTTGAGTTTCGACTATTTTTTGGAAACAATCAGTTGTTTATAAACCGGATCCTGAAAAGATTTAAAGCCGAGCTTCCACACCACGGCGGCCACATACGTTCATTAGGGTGGGTATAGAAATTTTAGAGGTGCTTAACTCGATTTTTTGTATTCAAATCATAAGGTGAGGTTCATACAATTTGAGGTTCAACTTTAACGATAATTTTTTATAAGAATTTGAAAACTCTCCATACGTTGTATTTTACTTAAGACCACCCCAATGAATGAATTTCCCTTTAAATCCTTTTTTTTAATAATTTATTTTATATTTCAGTTTTTTTTTTATTGTGCCATCTTTTTATTAATATGTTAAAAAAACATTTGTTTCGTATTTTTATACTCAGCTGAGCGGAGCTCACAGAGTATGTTAATTTTGTTCGCACAACGGTAATCCGTAACGGCATAAACTAATCGATATAGACTTCTACATATCAAAATGATCTGGGCGAAAAAAGAAATTCATTTAGCCATGTCCGTCCGTCCGTCTGTCCGTTAACACGATAACTTGAGTAATTTTGATTTACCTGGATGAAATTTGGTATGTAGGTTCCTGGGCACTCATACCAGATCGCTATTTAAAATGAACGAAATGGGACTATAACCACGCCCACTTGTTCGATATCGAAAATTTCGAAAAACAGAAAAAGTGCGATAATTCATTACCAAAGACGGATAAAGCGATGAAACTTGGTAGGTGGGTTGACCTTATGACGCAGAATAGAAAATTAGTGGCACACCCACTTTTACAAGGATGTAATTTAAAGGTTTTGCAAGCTGTAATTTGGCAGTCGTTGAAGATATCATGATGAAATTTGGCAGGGACGTTACTCCTATTACTATATGTGTGCTTTTTAAAAAACAAATTTTCTAGTCAAATTTTACCAAAAAATTTAATATCTTTTCAGTATATAAGGAAATTATGGCAACATTCAACTCAAGTAATGATATGGTGCAAGAAAATACAATAAAAAAAGAAAATTACAAAAGGGGCGTGGCTCCACCCTTTTTCATTTAATTTGTCTAGAATACTTTTAATGCCGTAAGTCGAACAAAAATTTACATTGATATCTTGAGCAAAAATCGATATATCTTTATTAAACTTAGTTCACGTACTTATCTGAACTCACTTAATATTGGTATAAAAAATGGCCGAAATCCGACTATGACCACGCCCACTTTTTCTATATCGAAAATTACGAAAAATGAAAAAAATGCCATAATTCTATACCAAATACGAAAAAAGGGATGAAACATGGTAATTGGATTGGTTTATTGACGCAAAATATAACTTTAGAAAAAACTTTGTAAAATGGGTGTGACACCTACCATATTAAGTAGAAGAAAATGAAAAAGATCTGCAAGGCGAAATCAAAAGCTCTTGGAATCTTGGCAGGAATACTGTTCGTGGTATTACATATATAAATAAATTAGCGGTACCCGACAGATGATGTTCTCGGTCACCCTGGTCCACATTTTGGTTGAAATCTCGAAAACGCCTTCACATATACAACTACCACCACTACCTTTTAAAACCCTCATTAATACCTTTAATTTGATACCCATATCGTATAAACACATTATAGAATCACCCCTGGTCCACCTTTATGGCGATATCTCTTTCCATTTGATACCAATGTCATACAAACACATTCCAGGGTTACCCTTGGTTTATTTTCCTACATGGTGATTTTCCCTTATTTTGTCTCCAAAGTTCTCAGCTGAGTATGTAATGTTCGGTTACATCCGAACTTAGCCTTCCTTACTTGTTTTCGTTGTTGCTTTTGTTTTATATAATTTTCCTTTCATTTGATATTTTTGCGTATGTGTTAATTTTTTATTTCTTTATTGTTTTGCTTCGTTTTTAAGCAACCAACTCTAGCAGTGTAGATCTAGAAAAAATTAAACAGATTATTCTCACTTTTTCTTGCTTTACGTGGCATTATTTTACTATGAGAGATTAGAACTAAAGATGTCATTTTAATTTCAACTTGCTAAAGTAATATTTCAAATAAATTTTATAAAAAAACACTACAGAATTAAAATAAAAAAAATTCTTAAACCAACTGTAAAAGCAGCTACAATGCGGTAACGAGCCACATGCAACTAAACGCTCACTCACTCAGTCACTACCTACAATTACTCACAACTTGAAGTTGTTAAGATCTAGGAAAGAAACCGAATTTGAACAGGTTAGAAGCGGTTACAACTGCAATAACGCACAATAACGAATTTGGCAAGAAAACATAGAAAAGAATTGGTATAATGTAGCAACAAGTAAAATTTCGATATAACTGGAAAATATTCAAAAATGTATTAAAATTGGCAAAAGAGAAGGCTTTCTTTTTCCCTAAAGAGTTGTGAATGCACCTCTCTACTCATTTGCTTTCTTTGTACGTTTGGCGCAAACTAAATAAACTAAGAAACTGAAAGTTAGCATGGCAAGAAATTGCAGATAGTAAGTAGTGAAAATAAATAAAAGAAAGAGCAAAATAATGTAGAGAGATCAGAATGCAAAAGACATACATAATCAGCAAGTGCAAGTGCGAGTATATGAATGAATGAAAATCGAAATACACTATCTCAACATTTTTTGTGCAAAATTAAAAATAGATGAAAAATCTGTAGCTGACATACATACATACACATTTGCTTAGCTTATTATTTAAGCAATGCACTTTTTTGTATTGTATTGTATTGAATATTTTGTGAAATATTATCAGTCGTTATGTTAAAAGTGAAGGTTTTTTAGCAGCATTTAAATTCGACATTCTTTCCAAGCAACTAATAAAATTAAAATTAACAAAGACGCCTAAAACTCGTTGGTGGTAGCAAAAACTGCTTACATCCAGTGTAATTTCAAACATACACCGCCCAACAACAAGAAGATAACGGAAAAACTACTCGCTCTTGTTCATATTGCTAAAATGTGGTTTCTGCTCTGTGGTTAACGCCAACACGAAGAGTCATAGGTATGCAGCGCTGAGCTTGGCAGCTGTTTATTACAATTTTATTGGTTGGAGTGGAGTGCGTACCATTCTGACATCATTACATCATGACCACATATATGCATGTCATTTAATTGACGTTTAGCCGCCTAGGCGATTTTGGCTGGCTCAAAGAAAGCACACCAGCCATTCCTTCTTAAAAATAATTCAGACCAAGACGCCGTTAAAGGTATTGACGTGCTATTTGATAACTGATCCACGATGGCTGGTTTTACAGTACTTAAGGTGACACTTAGAGAAAAGACCAAAACAAAACATTATACCCAATAAAAACCAAAAAAATTATTCACTAACCTACGAGAAGTATATGGTCCTATTACGGTGGCAGACACACTATAGCAAACAACAATATTATATATTAAATAATTTATACCTCATTTATTGGCAATTTAATACCGCAAAAAAATTTTCAAGCTGCGTCCGGTTCCGAGAAACGGGAGTGTCTGCTAGCTTAAGACTCAAGCCAGCAGACACTTCGTGAAAACACGACCTACGACTTCCGAACGACTTGGATAATTGATATTACATTTATTGGCAATTTAATACCGCACAAAAAATTTGAAGCTGCGTCCGGTTCCGAGAAACGGGAGTGTCTGCTAGTTTAAGACTCAAGTCAGCAGACACTTCGTGAAAACACGACATACGACTTCCGAACGACTTGGATAATTGATATTACATTTATTGGCAATTTAATACCGCAAAAAAAATGTAAAGCTGCGTCCGGTTCCGAGAAACGCGAGTGTCTGCTAGCTTAAGACTCAAGCCAGCAGACACTTCGTGAAAACACGACCTACGACTTCCGAACGACTTGGATAATTGATATTACATTTATTGGCAATTTAATACCACAAAAAAAATTTTAAGCTGCGTCCGGTTCCGAGAAACGGGAGTGTCTGCTAGTTTAAGACTCAAGCCAGCAGACACTTCGTGAAAACACGACCTACGACTTCCGAACGACTTGGATAATTGATATTACATTTGTTGCCAATTTAATACCGCAAAAAAAAATGTAAAGCTGCGTCCGGTTCCGAGAAACGGGAGTGTCTGCTAGCTTAAGACTCAAGCCAGCAGACACTTCGTGAAAACACGACCTACGACTTCCGAACGACTTGGATAATTGATATTACATTTATTGGCAATTTAATGCCGCAAAAAAAAATTTAAAGCTGCGTCCGGTTCCGAGAAACGGGAGTTTCTGCTAGTTTAAGACTCAAGCCAGCAGACACTTCGTGAAAACACGACATACGACTTCCGACCGACTTGGATAATTGATATTACATTTATTGGCAATTTAATACCGCAAAAAAAAATGTAAAGCTGCGTCCAGTTCCGAGAAACGGGAGTGTCTGCTAGCTTAAGACTCAAGCCAGCAGACACTTCGTGAAAACACGACCTACAGCTTCCGAACGACTTGGATAATTGATATTACATTTATTGGCAATTTAGTACCGAAAAAAAAATTTTAAGCTGCGTCCGGTTCCGGGAAACGGGAATGTCTGCTAGCTTAAGACTCAAGCCAGCAGACACTTCGTGAAAACACGACCTACGACTTCCGAACGACTTGGATAATTGATATTACATTTATTGGCAATTTAATACCGCAAAACAAAATTTAAAGCTGCGTCCGGTTCCGAGAAACGGGAGTGTCTGCTAGCTTAAGACTCAAGCCAGCAGACACTTCGTGAAAACACGACCTACAGCTTCCGAACGACTTGGATAATTGATATTACATTTATTGGCAATTTAATACCGCAAAAAAAAATTTAAAGCTGCGTCCGGTTCCGAGAAACGGGAGTGTCTGCTAGCTTAAGACTCAAGCCAGCAGACACTTCGTGAAAACACGACCTACGACTTCCGAACGACTTGGATAATTGATATTACATTTATTGGCAATTTAGTACAGCAAAAAAAATTTTAAGCTGCGTCCGGTTCCGGGAAACGGGAATGTCTGCTAGCTTAAGACTCAAGCCAGCAGACACTTCGTGAAAACACGACCTACGACTTCCGAACGACTTGGATAATTGATATTACATTTATTGGCAATTTAATACCGCAAAACAAAATTTAAAGCTGCGTCCGGTTCCGAGAAACGGGAGTGTCTGCTAGTTTAAGACTCAAGCCAGCAGACACTTCGTGAAAACACGACCTACGACTTCCGAACGACTTGGATAATTGATATTACATTTATTGGCAATTTAATACCGCAAAAAAAATTTAAAGCTGCGTCCGGTTCCGAGAAACGGGAGTGTCTGCTAGCTTAAGACTCAAGCCAGCAGACACTTCGTGAAAACACGACCTACGACTTCCGAACGACTTGTATAATTGATATTACATTTATTGGCAATTTAATACCGCAAAAAAAATGTAAAGCTGCGTCCGGTTCCGAGAAACGGGAGTGTCTGCTAGCTTAAGACTCAAGCCAGCAGACACTTCGTGAAAACACGACCTACGACTTCCGAACGACTTGGATAATTGATATTACATTTATTGGCAATTTAATACCGCAAAAAAAATTTAAAGCTGCGTCCGGTTCCGAGAAACGGGAGTGTCTGCTAGCTTAAGACTCAAGCCAGCAGACACTTCGTGAAAACACGATCTACGACTTCCGAACGACTTGGATAATTGATATTACATTCATTGGCAATTTAATACAGCAAAAAAAATTTAAAGCTGCGTCCGGTTCCGAGAAACGGGAGTGTCTGCTAGCTTAAGACTCAAGCCAGCAGACACTTCGTGAAAACACGACCTACGACTTCCGAAGGACTTGGATAATTGATATTACATTTATTGGCAATTTAATACCGCAAAAAAAAATTTAAAGCTGCGTCCGGTTCCGAGAAACGGGAGTGTCTGCTAGCTTAAGACTCAAGCCAGCAGACACTTCGTGAAAACACGACCTACAACTTCCGAACGACTTGGATAATTGATATTACATTTATTGGCAATTTACTACCCCAAAAAAAATTTAAAGCTGCGTCCGGTTCCGAGAAACGGGAGTGTCTGCTAGCTTAAGACTCAAGCCAGCAGACACTTCGTGAAAACACGACCTACGACTTCCGAACGACTTGGATAATTGATATTACATTTATTGGCAATTTAATACCGCAAAAAAAATTTAAAGCTGCGTCCGGTTCCGAGAAACGGGAGTGTCTGCTAGCTTAAGACTCAAGCCAGCAGACACTTCGTGAAAACACGACCTACGACTTCCGAACGACTTGGATAATTGATATTACATTTATTGGCAATTTAGTACCGCAAAAAAAATTTAAAGCTGCGTCCGGTTCCGAGAAACGGGAGTGTCTGCTAGCTTAAGACTCAAGCCAGCAGACACTTCGTGAAAACACGACCTACGACTTCCGAACGACTTAGATAATTGATATTACATTTATTGGCAATTTAATACCGCAAAAAAAAATGTAAAGCTGCGTCCGGTTCCGAGAAACGGGAGTGTCTGCTAGCTTAAGACTCAAGCCAGCAGACACTTCGTGAAAACACAACCTACGACTTCCGAACGACTTGGATAATTGATATTACATTTATTGGCAATTTAATACCGCAAAAAAAATTTAAAGCTGCGTCCGGATCCGAGAAACGGGAGTGTCTGCTAGTTTAAGACTCAAGCCAGCAGACACTTCGTGAAAACACGACCTACGACTTCCGAACGACTTGTATAATTGATATTACATTTATTGGCAATTTAATACCGCAAAAAAAAATGTTAAGCTGCGTCCGGTTCCGAGAAACGGGAGTGTCTGCTAGCTTAAGACTCAAGCCAGCAGACACTTCGTGAAAACACGACCTACGACTTCCGAACGACTTGGATAATTGATATTACATTTATTGGCAATTTAATACCGCAAAAAAAATTTAAAGCTGCGTCCGGTTCCGAGAAACGGGAGTGTCTGCTAGTTTAAGACTCAAGCCAGCAGACACTTCGTGAAAACACGACATACGACTTCCGAACGACTTGGATAATTGATATTACATTTATTGGCAATTTAATACCGCAAAAAAAAATGTAAAGCTGCGTCCGGTTCCGAGAAACGGGAGTGTCTGCTAGCTTAAGACTCAAGCCAGCAGACACTTCGTGAAAACACAACCTACGACTTCCGAACGACTTGGATAATTGATATTACATTTATTGGCAATTTAATACCGCAAAAAAAATTTAAAGCTGCGTCCGGATCCGAGAAACGGGAGTGTCTGCTAGTTTAAGACTCAAGCCAGCAGACACTTCGTGAAAACACGACCTACGACTTCCGAACGACTTGTATAATTGATATTACATTTATTGGCAATTTAATACCGCAAAAAAAAATGTTAAGCTGCGTCCGGTTCCGAGAAACGGGAGTGTCTGCTAGCTTAAGACTCAAGCCAGCAGACACTTCGTGAAAACACGACCTACGACTTCCGAACGACTTGGATAATTGATATTACATTTATTGGCAATTTAATACCGCAAAAAAAATTTAAAGCTGCGTCCGGTTCCGAGAAACGGGAGTGTCTGCTAGCTTAAGACTCAAGCCAGCAGACACTTCGTGAAAACACAACCTACGACTTCCGAACGACTTGGATAATTGATATTACATTTATTGGCAATTTAATACCGCAAAAAAAATTTAAAGCTGCGTCCGGATCCGAGAAACGGGAGTGTCTGCTAGTTTAAGACTCAAGCCAGCAGACACTTCGTGAAAACACGACCTACGACTTCCGAACGACTTGGATAATTGATATTACATTTATTGGCAATTTAGTACCGCAAAAAAAATTTTAAGCTGCGTCCGGTTCCGGGAAACGGGAATGTCTGCTAGCTTAAGACTCAAGCCAGCAGACACTTCGTGAAAACACGACCTACGACTTCCGAACGACTTGGATAATTGATATTACATTTATTGGCAATTTAATACCGCAAAACAAAATTTAAAGCTGCGTCCGGTTCCGAGAAACGGGAATGTCTGCTAGCTTAAGACTCAAGCCAGCAGACACTTCGTGAAAACACGACCTACAGCTTCCGAACGACTTGGATAATTGATATTACATTTATTGGCAATTTAATACCACAAAAAAAATTTTAAGCTGCGTCCGGTTCCGAGAAACGGGAGTGTCTGCTAGCTTAAGACTCAAGCCAGCAGACACTTCGTGAAAACACGACCTACAGCTTCCGAACGACTTGGATAATTGATATTACATTTATTGGCAATTTAATACCACAAAAAAAATTTTAAGCTGCGTCCGGTTCCGGGAAACGGGAATGTCTGCTGGCTTGAGTCTTAAGCTAGCAGACACTCCCGTTTCTCGGAACCGGACGCAGCTTTACATTTTTTTGCGGTATTAAATTGCCAATGAATGTAATATCAATTATCCAAGTCGTTCGGAAGCTGTAGGTCGTGTTTTCACGAAGTATCTGCTGGCTTGAGTCTTAAGCTAGCAGACACTCCCGTTTCTCGGAGCCGGACGCAGCTTTAAATTTTTTTTTGCGGTAATAAATTGCCAATAAATGTAATATCAATTATCCAAGTCGTTCGGAAGTTGTAGGTCGTGTTTTCACGAAGTGTCTGCTGGCTTGAGTCTTAAGCTAGCAGACACTCCCGTTTCTCGGAACCGGACGCAGCTTTAAATTTTTTTTTTGAGGTATTAAATTGCCAATAAATGTAATATCAATTATCCAAGTCCTTCGGAAGTCGTAGGTCGTGTTTTCACGAAGTGTCTGCTGGCTTGAGTCTTAAGCTAGCAGACACTCCCGTTTCTCGGAACCGGACGCAGCTTTAAATTTTTTTTTGCGGTATTAAATTGCCAATAAATGAGGTATAAATTATTTAATATATAATATTGTTGTTTGCTATAGTGTGTCTGCCACCTTAATAGGACCGAAGTATATAGTTCTCAAGTTGATATCCAACATCATTGTCTAATTGACGAGTTCCAAACCAAAACGCAATAAGTGTACCCTTAATTTTTTTTTTTTTTAGATATGGATGGAATTTTTTTATTAATTTATTAGTCTTCTCAATTATTCAGACTAAATATGACAAAAAAAATAGAATGTACAAAGGGATCGGATGTATGTACGTTGTACACTCCTTAAGAATGATTTAAGTAGTACTTTAAACGTACTTAATGAGTATACGAGTATAATTTGCCAGGATGACATACTCCAGCTCGGAATACTTCTTCCCACTGGTACAAAAAGTTCTGCGAAATGCTCATACACTCTTTCGCGTAAATTTCTACTATTATTATTTATTTATTATTACGGCGTCTTAAGC
Organism: Eurosta solidaginis; assembly: GCF_040869045.1. Lineage (NCBI taxonomy): Eukaryota > Metazoa > Arthropoda > Insecta > Diptera > Tephritidae > Eurosta > Eurosta solidaginis. The sequence goes on from NC_090320.1 coordinate 268,267,304, forward strand.
CTGAAACTTAGATTATTACAAATTATAAGTACATTTTAATAATAACGAGATTTCTGTAATTTGGGGTGTCGGAATGCATGAGATTCCGATCAGCACTGAAACTGGTGGTCCCAACGGGCGAGTCTTGGAGTCATCTCATTTGGAGGTTGGAAGGAACGTGTTCTCAATCCTGCCCTACTCCAAGACGTATGATTACACAGTTTTATTATTTATGCTGTCGGAATGCATTAAATTTCGGTCAACCAAAAAGCTAGCAGCTCAGCAGAAAGAGCTACTCTTATCGGACGGTTGGAAAGGACGTGTTTCCAATCCTCCCTGTACCAGCTTTTATGTAAACATAATTATAATATATTTTTGTTTTATTATTTTGTAGGAATAGACGTGATTCTCATGAACACTCCAACTGTTTGTCTGGGACAATATTTTCAGGGACTATTTCTGTTATGCTCTATAAGTCTTTATTGTAAGATATAATGTGACTACAAGATATGATATAGATTTATTTTATTTATTTAATTATTTATTGACAGCCATATGGCCTATAATCCTTTTGATTTATATAATTCGTATTAAATATATTTCATACAATAATTATATAATAGGTTTTTAAATTTCTTCAAATTATAGCACGTTTTAATATCTACAGGTAACTCATTAAACATTTTCAAGCCTTTATAGTACAGATCTAGCTTTGCATTTTCTGTGTGGCAACGTGGTAATGTGAAATTGTGTCTATCTCTCGTAGGATAGGTGTGTGTATCACTGCTGTAGCTTAAGTTCTCTCTCAGGTAGTCCGGAAGTGCTCCTGTCTTAATTTTGTATATATATTTCATTGTGCGAAAGGAGATTAGTTGCTTTACGTTCAGCCATTTAAGAGTGTTCAGCATTGATGAAATACCTGTGTCGTACCGCGCGTTGAGTATATGTCTCATTGCTCTATTTTGCATTTATGGCAACTTGTTTATTTGTGAGTCCGATGTGATAAACAATACACTGGCACAATATATAAAATGGGGTTTTATGATGGATTTATATACCAATATTTTATATTTCCTTTTTAAATATTTACATGTTCTTTTCATAAATCCAATTTTCTTTGAGATTTTACTCACTACGTAGTCAACATTATCACAGAATTTTAATTTATTGTCAATTATGACGCCGAGATATTTGCTTTTCTTTACCTCCCTAATGGTTTCGTTTTTTATATCTAAAGTATGTGGTTCTAAATTTAGTTTATTTGATGTGGATATAACCATGCAATTTGTTTTTTCCACATTTACCATTAACTTGTTTTTACACAACCAAATGTAGAGAGAATTCAAGTCCTGCATTTTTTCAAAGGCCACGCTTATATTTTCTTCACTTATTGTCAACAGAGCATCATCTGCAAACAGTTTTATTTTGCAGTTCTTAGGAACCTTCGAACCACTTCAACTCAATACCTTCAATTCCGATTCGTTTCAATTTCGTTACCATCAGGTTCCGATCAATAGTTTCAAACGCTCTTTTAAAGTCAATGAATACCACTAATATAGTCTTTTTTCTTCGCATATTTTCTTTCCACTGAGAAATAACCCATGTAAGAGCTGTTTCACAAGAGTGTTTGTCACGAAAACCTGATTGCTCTTTAATCAAAATATTGTTTCTTTCAATATATTCAATTAGTTGATTTTTCACCACTTTTTCTAAAATTTTTTCAGTATTTGGCAAGGTATTTATTGGTCTAAGTTCTTCAGGTTTAACGGTGTTCTTTACTTTTTTCCCAGGTACTACTGTTGCTATTTTCCATTCTTCCGGTACTTCTCCTATTTTTAAACTCTCGTTGACGACTTGTGAGTAGAAATAACCTAAGTAAGGCATAGTGTTTTTAATAACTCCCTCCGTTAACAGTTTTTTGCCAGTTTTGGCTAAAGCTTTTCACAATTTCCTTTATATTTTCTGTATTTACTTCAGCAAATTTAAAAGAAGTGTTAGTGTTAAAGTGATTATAGTCGTTGTTCTCAATTATCTCAATGCTTTCATTTATTTGCACTATACTTTCCACAAAGAATATATTTAACACCTCAGATATACGGTTTTTATCATCAATCCGCTGACCTTCGTGCTGTATCACCGTTATATTATCTTTCATATCTTGGTAGCATATAGTTTGTTTCAAGTACTTCCACATTAACTTGCTGTCAACACTGTTTGTTGTAATTTTATGCTCCATATATTTAATTTTTTTTATTTTCATCATTTTCTTGGATTCTTTTTTGATGCTTGCGTATTCAGACCAGTCTCCGTTACTTATTGAAGCATTGTAAGCCAACAGTTTCCTTTTATTTAAATTTTTCAGTTCATAATCGTACCACCTGTTTTTTATTTTAATATTTATTTCTTTAACGCAGGTTAACTGTTGCATACAATTTAATAAGCAAAAGTCTAAGTATGTGACCATGTCATTCAGATTTTGACTCAGTATTTCTGAAAAATTAACGTTTTTAGTAGTGCTAATATGTTCTCACTACTATATTTTTCCCATGATGTTATTCTAGCCAGCGTTCTATTTGGGATCTCAGTTTTGATATTAATACTGAACATAATTGTCTCGTGGTCTGATATTTTATAAGTATGAAGCCTTTTACACATGGTAGGCTCCTCGTTTGAGTATAGTAAATCGAATTTGGTCTCAGAGCCTTCTGCTATACGCGTGTTAAAGTTAATTTTTTGGTGCATGGAAAATGTGTTAAACAGCTCATTTAGCCTCAGACTATATGTTATACGTTGTGTCACATATTTCCGCTACTATTGTTTCGAGATAGTTAACAAAATCTGAGTCACTAGTACTTGGCGAGTGGTATAGTACTCCTATTTGCCACTTTACTTCCACGTTTTTTAACTGGACAATGATACACCATATATTACCATCAATTGCTTTATTATATACTATTCTAAATTTTACTGAGTTACTAATGTACATCGCTACGCCTCCTGTGTGTTTGCTGTGAGAGTCACATCTTATTGTTGTAAACGATATCAAGCTTATTTCTGCATCACTGATTTCATCTGTTACACTTGTTTCAGAGCACAGTATAATTTTTGGGTCAAGTTCTTCCACCATTCTTTCAATTTCAAGTTTATTGTTCACCAAACTGTTTACGTTTAAATAAATCACTTTTAGGTTTTTATTTTGCCTTCCATTTTGTATCATTTGGTTTGATTGCTAGTAACCTACCCGCTGCTTTTCTATCGCAAGTTTTCTTTGGTAAAGCAGACATTCTTTACTATATATGCTGTGCCCAGTGTCTAGCTTAAAGCAGAGATCTCTATTAGCGTCCACACAATTGCCACAGACAGGGTTAGTTACTTCTTCATTACATTCCTCATATCTATGTTCACCCAAGCATCGGCCGCACCTTTGTTTTTTTGTACATGTGCTGGCATTGTGGTTAAACCCTAAACATTTTTAGCATCTCTTCTTTTAGGTAAGCTCTACTTACTTCGCGGATATCATTTTCTGTGTTCGTACTCTCTATGCTCAGAATAGCTGTATGTGGTTTACTATCTTCGCTCCCCGGAGTGTGGCTTGGCTCCGTTCTTTCACTCATTTCCTCTCTCGTGTAGCCGTTGTTGCCTTGCATGTAGTTTCCTTCGCTGTTGGTGCTTTGCATGTAGTTCTTGGTGCGTCGGCAGCCCGTATTTGGTTTACATGCCTCTTGTAGTACTTGTTGTTAAATAAGATCTCGTAGTGCAGATCACCCATACGCCTTATTACCATACCGCGCAGCCACTTGTTCTGCTGCGGATTTCCCGAAAGGAAATACACCGAATCGCCAGTTGCGAATTCGCGACAACCGTCTTCTTGTTGGATGAACTGTTTTGCCGACACTCGCTCGTTTACGTTTTTGAGTCGATTCAAATCTAGGCGCATGCGTAGTCGTCGCCCTAAGAACAGTTTTGCTGGGGATTCGCCTGTTGTACTGTGTGGAGCATTTTTGTATTGTCGTAAGAACTCATTTATATTTTGTTTTAACGTTCTCGTTGTGGTCCCCATCGCTTTTAAGGCATTTTTCACCGTTTGCACATTACGTTCCGCTTGACCGTTTGTGGCTGGGTGATAAGGGGCCATAGTTTTATGGTATTTGACGCCTACTTGGCTTAAGAATTCTTTGAACTCCGCAGACTTGAAATTCGTTCCGTTGTCAGAAACTAGTACTTCCGGGACCCCATACGCAGCAAATACGTCATCCAGCAGGGCAATTGTAGCGGTTGAGGTCATTATTTTGGTAGTCTTGGCTTCGAGCCACTTGGAGTAAGCGTCGGTGATAATGAGCAGCATCATACCTTCGACAGGTCCTGCGTAGTCGATGTGAATTCGTTCCCGTGGGCCTTTTGGGTACTCTCAATGATGGTTGGCGATCTTCGGTGGTTTATTCGCATTTTTTGCGCAACATTTGCATGATTTATCCGAATTCTCGATGTCTTTATCGTTACCTGGCCAGTATATAAAAGAACGTGCGATGCTTTTCATTTTAACAACACCCAGGTGTGCCTTGTTTAATTCTTGAAGTAATAACTTTCGAAGTTTCATAGGAATAAGGACCCGATGCTCGAATGTAAGACAGCCAAATGATACTTGGTACTGGTATTCTGGGGCTTTGTACCCCGCTCTGGTGAGGCATTGACCTTTCCTAGTATTTGAAGTATTTTTCCCAAACTTTGATCCCTACGGGTTTCTTGGGCGATAAGTGGAGCGGTAACTGGTAGTTGGCTAATCTGCCGTATCATAAAATTATCGAATTCATCACCACATACCGTGCTGTGTTGCTTTACCTTATTTGTTGAACCCGGTAAGCGGGAGAGGAAATCTGGGTTACCATTTTCCTTAGATTTTTTTTTATAGAGACATCGATGTTAAAGTTGCTCAGGAAATCAGCGTAGTTTGCCATTCGGGATATACATAATACCGGCAGGGATTTCGTTGGATGTAATATCTGAGCCAGCGGTTTATTGTCTGTTATCAATGTAAAATGTCTCGTATGTAAGTATTTGAAAAACTTTTGCACGGCCCATACAATTGCAAGTGCTTCTTTGTCAATTTGGGAGTAGCGTTGTTTTGTTTGACTCATGGTACGACTCGCGTATGCAATTGGTCGTTCCGTCTAGTTGTCTACGCGGTGCGACAACACAGCACCTAAGCTTGTTTTACTCGCATCCGTTGTTAATACTAGTGGGAGTGCTGGGTCACGGCATTAGCACTTGTGGTGAAACCAAAATTTGCTTTATACTCTTATACGCCGATTCGGCGGCCCGAGGCCAATAAAACTTACCTTTTTTGATAATATCACGTAATGGTCTTTCTAGTGTTGCTAAATTCGGTATAAAATTAGAATAGTATGTTGCCTTACCTAGGAATAGTTGTAGTTGCTCCATTGTTGTGGGTCTCGGTGCATGTAGGGTAGCGTCGATATGCTTGGTTGATTTGTGTATGCCTTGGGCATCGATCCTGTGCCCTAAAAACTCGATTGCAGATGCAGCAAATACACATTTGGATTTATTTAATTTGAACCCGAGTTTTGTGAGTTTCTCTAACGTCCGATCCAACGTTGTTAGTAGTTCATTGATATTTTTGGCGTATATGATGATATCGCCGAAAAAATGTCTAACGTTTGGTATATCTTGTAATGTCGTTTCAATCGTGCGCTGCCAAATTGCAGGTATGTTAGCAGCACCATAAACTGCACGTGTTGGACGAATGAGCCCGTGCGTTGTAGTGTTCAGTATTAGTACATGGGCAAACTCTTGATCAATTCGTAGGTGTGGGTATGCGTCGATCACATCCAAATGTGCAAATACTGTGGCGGCTTTCATTTGGGTAAAAATGTCTTCTGCTTTGGGCATTGGATACTCATCTGCGGATTGACAGTGGGCTTGTAATTCCCAGTTATACGTATTCATTTTTCTTTGTAACTACATGTGTAGTAGATGCCTTCTCAGAATACTCGACCCGTTCGTAGAAACCTGCAGCGATTTTTGCGTCAATTTCCTTAGCATATGCATCTCGTAATGCGAATGGAACTTCTCTCGCTCGTGCAAATACGGGATTAGCATCTGGTTTAAGGTGTACCTTTGCTGCAGGGCCCTAAAAAGTTCCTGCTACCGAACAAAAGGCGGCCTCCCAATGTCTCAAAATCTGTTGCAAGCGTTGTCTCTCATTTCCAGCGAGGTTAGTTGTTTGCACTGAAACTGTTCTTATTGAACTATTTTTTTGAAATGGTATGTCTGTAGGGTTTGTTGCTGTATCTGAAGCGAACATTTCAGTGAAATTGATTTCATGTATGAAATGTGAAATCCACTCTCGTCCACACAACGTCTCGTAATTACCCTCAACAACATATATATTTAGTTTGCGTGTGGGGTTTCCCGTATGTTACGTTGACAACTGCACGTCCAATGCAATTTACTTTATGTCCCGTGTAACTTGAAAACTGGCGGTCCGTTGGCTTCAACTTTGCTGTCAGCTTCAACTTGCGGAATTATTTCGTGGTTATTATGCTGCATGGAGCACCCGTATCTAATGCCAACTGTATTTGCTTTCCGTCAATTAGCATTGTAATCATTTTTCTACCGAAGGTATTCATAGCATTAACGCTACCCTCTTGACGTAAAATTTGTACTGGTTCACATTAATTTGTCTCTTCGAGTTCAGATATCTGTTTACCACTCGACCGCCATACTTTGCTTATGTGGCCCGTTTTTCCGCATGTAAAGCATTTGGCATTTTTGAATTTGCATTCTTTGCGTAAGTGTTGATCTCCACATCCAAAGCAAGTCTCGGTTAGTGACGAGTTTGTATTCTTGTTAGGCTTCTTTTTAATAGACGTCCGTCCCACTTTGTGTGTCGGTTCTATTTCCAGTCCTTCAGTCGCGTTTACCATACCCGTGGCTCGTTGGGTCAGTTCTTTTGAATATGCAATGTCATACACCTCTGAGAAATTTTTCGGCTGTTTTGTGATAATTTCGTCACAGATACTGCGTGACTCTATACCGAAAAGCATTTGCTCTGTAAGCATCCTATCTAGGAACGCGGCATGTTGTTGTAATTGGTACCTCTTTAATTTCGTTGTATTGTAATTCTTGAGGTTGCTTTGGACTTATTAAAATGCGAAGTGCTGTATTCAGTTCCGTGCCCATGTGTACTCGGGCATAGTGTGGGTACTTCGTCGTTGGAGTTTTACTTAATTGCAGTGCCCACTCAAAACGAGTGAAATACTCGTGTACTGTTGCCCTTCGCCGCTTTTGAAGCCAGTCATTGCAAATGGCGGTACTCGTTGGAATGAAAAATTTGTTGCAGCAGCTGCTCCAGCCTGTTGGGAAGCTTGTTCCACCGCTCCACGAATGGCTGCCGTAAGCGCATTCATAATTTTGGTTAGTTGCTGGTTGTCGACGCTCATAGTGCCCAGTTTTGACACCACTATTATGTTCTATAAGTCTTTATTGTAAGAATTATATAATGTGACTACAAGATATGATATAGATTTATCGATAATAAAGTTGGGTAACAGAGTACCGAGATGTTATAATTACTGAACCCTACATAAATACATAACACTTTCCCGATTTGATTGCGAGCGATATATGTATATATAATATACTAGTCTACCAACAGTCAGGATTTAGGAAAAAACACTCCTGTGAGACAGCGCTGAACTTGGTGATATCTGATTGGAAAGAAGAGCTAAACAACAAAAAAGTAGTGGTTTCAGTTTTCCTTGACCTCAAAAGAGCTTTTGAAACGGTGGATAGAGAGATATTAATAAAAAAAAATGCAGCGGATTGGCATAACTGATATTGAACATAAATGGTTCAGCAACTATTTGAAGCAGAGAAAGCAGAAAACAGTTATAAATGCTGTGACGTCGGATGAATTAGAGGTACCCATAGGGTTACCTCAAGGCTCAGTATTGGCACCTATATTATTTCTTATATAGATAAATGACATAGTCAGTGCTATCGAAGGTTGTGAAATTAGACTTTTTGCGGATGATGCATTAATTATGATAAGTGAAAATAATATTAATACTGCACTCGCCAAAATGCAACATTAACTAAATAACTTGTATAAATGGTTGTGTGGTAATAGACTGAAACTAAACATAAATAAAACTAAATATATGATAATAACAAGGATGAATATCAATGAGGAGTATATAGCCGGGCTAAAAATAAATGATGAAATCATACAAAGAGTTAACAGTATAAAATACTTAGGAATAATAATCGATAATAAACTCAAATTTGAAGATCATATAAATTATACAATTAAGAAAGTTGCTAATAAAATAGGAGTGATGCAGAGAACAACTAAATTCATTCAGAAAAAGTACAAAATAATCTTATATATATCAGTTATAGAACCGCACTTCGTGTACTGCCCGTCCATTCTATTCATAATATCGGATAAAGAAGTAGACAAGCTCCAAAAGCTTCAAAATAGATGCATGAGATTTATTCTTCAGAAACCTAGAGATACACGAACGGCTGACATGTTGAAGACTTTAGACTGGTTAAGTGTGAAACAAAAGATTTTTTTCCACTCCATGAAATTCATATTTAATATCAATCATGGAAATGTACCTGAGTATTTAAATAAAAATATAGCATTAGTTGAGCAAACTCACAACATAAATACGAGGAGCAAATATAATTTCAAATTGCCGTTTTTTAGAACTGAAATTGATCAACAGAACATTTTCTACAAGGGTCTGAAAAGTTATAATGATCTGCCTATGGATATAAAAGGTTGCAACCAAATAACAGTATTTAAAACAAAATTATATGAATATTGTAAAACCTTAGCTATAAGATAAAAAACTGTAATATTTTCAAATTTACGAATTAATAATCTAATCTAAACTAATGTATTTGACCTGATGTATAAGGTTCCTCTGTGTCTGTTTGGGTTGCCATGTACGCTCAAGGATCAGTAACTACTTTGGCGACCCCAAGCCCTCATGAAACCAAACCCCAAAACATTTGGGGCCCAAAACACTTGGGGAGTGTCCTTATCGCTACAACAACAAAAAGAACAAATTCGTAAAGAACGACGCAGATTTTTGCCCAGATTCACAAATAGCTTGCCAAATCAGAACCTTTCTGCCCAACTTTTCTATCTGGATAATTTTTTTCGAATCAGGTATATTCTCTCCAGACAGTAGAACTGGGTACTTGGCAACTTGATGCAGATCGAATTTTGAAATGCACGAACCTCATAAATACGCAATGATTTGGGTGGGTGGGTTGAAATCACGTCCTTTCCAACTTCCCACTCTTATCGCCACCTCCGTATTTTTGGGTGGGAGGCTTGGAATCACGTCCTTTTCAACCTCCCACACATCGCTGCCCTACTTATTGTGTGTTAAATATACATCAGCTATTCGAAATCATGTCCATTCCGATAGCACTAGTAATCAATTCCTGTTGCTCGAGTGGGTGGCTTGAAATCACGTATTTCCAACCTCGCAGACAACGCAGCCCTAACTAGTGGGCGTATGTATATATAGATCAGCTGCTCGAAATCATGTCCATTTCAACAGCACTAATATCCATTCCCGGTGCTCGCCATCACAGTCCCTCCCGACAACTAATTTAATAATGTATATACATATTTTAAAATATAATTTTGTTCCATTTGTATGCTCCTGTAATTTATCTGTAATCCATACTATATTTAGTCTGATTAATTGTTAAATTCGTAGACTAATAAATAAATAAATAACTACTGGTGGCTTTGGCTGTTGAGATTTATCCTTTGCCGGATATGTATCCGCTACGCTTCGGTACTAAAATCTTCTACTAAAAGTTCGATAGTTAAACAAATAATTTTCGGTTCTTTGAATATTGGGGTCTGTGGTTTTTCGTCCTGTAGGGTCTTCCAACATTCGTTGAAGAATTGTACATCTGCCTGCAAATTTTACAATAGTGTTGGAAAAGTCAAAACGCGTGAAACTCCAAGGCTCTTTCTGTTGAATTTTTTTTATATTTATTTTGCTTTCTGATGAAAAGCATTTCGAAATGTTTATTCTGAACGTTAACGGTAAATTTGTTATCGCAGTATAATGTAACCGAAAATCGTTACCAATTATGTAAACACAATTCTGGTAAGAAATATAGGTAATAGTCTAGTTGAGGGGTCGACTGCTAATACGCTACCAAAAATATCGAGAGAGGTGTCAAAGGACGCGTCTTGACATCAGTATTAATAATCCGAAGGCGGAAAATAAAAATATTAACTCGTTCAAAAGATATTAACGAAAAACCGAAAAAAGACCCACGGGTACCTCCGAAACCGGGGGTGGGATCCATAGTATTTTTGCGCAGAACACCTTTCTGAGTTGGCGGCCTTCGGCCGCGCTTATAAAAAATAACCCTGGGCTACGCCATGCCAAGTCCGGGTGTGTGGTATAACCGTGGCTACCGCCACGGTGATGCACAAATTTTTTTGTGGGTACAAACACAACAACAACCACATGCAAATCGCCAACTTCAACTGCAAATATCTCCCGACATGGATAAACTTTTTCTTTTCCGCCATCGGATTATTGTTCTCGAGATTAATACGCGTCTTTTGACACCTCTCTCGATATTTTTGGCAGCGTATTATCAGTCGACCCCTCAACTAGACTATTACCGAAATATATATCGCACACCTAGATCGTAACAACAATGCATTTTTTGTTTTACAAAATATTTTCTCGCTGATTGCTGGAGGTATTTGTAAATCGAGTATACGTTTCGATAAGTATTGAATTGGGAAGCCCGGAGGTATTAATAACTTCGAAATTGCGCCCTATATTAGAATACCTACGTCCGATAAATTAAAAATAAATATATGATATAAAACTTAACTGTTACCTGAATTTTTTTCCGGCATATCAATGTTATCAATGAGTGCTGCTCCCAAAGGTGTGGTTACAGGCGATGTTTGCATAGGTGAATCAGCCGGAGTTCCATTTCCTGTTCCAGGCGGTACCGCTTGCAATGCAGCAGCTGCGGTAGTTGCATTTAATGCATTTGTTGAACCAGCTGATTCCGCAGAGTCGGGTGTTGTGGCGGGAGTGGCACTACCTGACGCTGGCAGCGATGACGCATCCATAGGGACAACAGCATTTGGTGCGGCTGTGGTACTAGTGGTACCTGCTGTATTTGCTACAGCTGCCACTGCTGCTACCGCACTTGCGGCAACACTACTGTAACCAAAACTGGGTACAAATTCAACAGCGTTCACATTGAGCGTTGAAAATTTTGTTGACATTTCCGTATTTTCTTGAGCCATATTTGATTTTTATAGTATTTCTATTTGTTTAAATAAATAAGTTTTGGCAATTGAAAAATTATCGGAAAATTCGTATGTATGTATATATTCGTTTGATGACGACGACAAACGTCCTTTTCCTTTTTTTCTAGCGACACACTTTCGCCCCGACCACGTTAATCAGCTATGCTCAAGCACTCACACCCACAAGCACACAAGTGAGGGAGCCGCACACTTGTTTCACTATTTATTTAAATTTCCCTTCCGTTTCTTTAATAAAATATTTTAATTCTTAACGTTTTCTTGAACTCCAGATTACTCTTCACCCAATACACCAGTTTCTTTGTGCTCACCACTACGCGCACCTTAGGAATCACGTTTTCCTTAGTCACTAATACCAACCCAGCGCTTTAAAATTCTTTTTTTCTCTATGACAAACTCTTCAAAAAGCGTATTCAAAAAAGACCGAAAGTGAAAAAAAAATTAATGAATATTGTGCCGAAGATTATTGTAAATTATTCGCGCTATAATTCAGTTATGCAAAATGCAAAAATCTCGGTGTTAACATGGAATCAGTTAAAATGGCCACGCATATAAGGAAAATTTACCTGCCGAATGTTAGAAATTTACAGAAACGTAATGGTGTATGAAACACTTACTGCAAGTTGTAGGGTGATTTGAAGAAATGGTTATTTATAAGGGATGTTGGTTTGCCTACGAAAGGTCGACTATGATCGCACAAAATAAATTTTTTCGGGGAGAATTGCAAAAAGCGGATGACTGATAGGCAAAGCGTGCAATCGTTTGAAATTTTAAATCATTGATTTAAGAATGCTCTTTCTTCATTCTTTCATTCCTTGGTAAGGAATGTGGCTTAAAAGTCAACCCATTCTTCATTCAGTAGTCGGAAAAAAAGAATGCACTCTTGAACTCTTCGAAGAAAGAATGAAGTAATTGAATGAAACACAAAAATTTTTCAACACAGAATAAGCATTCAAATGAATGCAGCCTTTGCTGAGTGTGCACACACTCTTCTAGTACCAATAAATTATGAAAAATGTCGTACAAGCAAAGAGGATAGATATGCTATTAAGTGGTAGGCGAACTCGAAAATCGTGTTTACCTTCAAAAAATCTCTTAAAATAAATTTTTGACACACGAGCCTAGGTTTTCAAAATCGATTATATTAGTCGTTTTTGTAAACCAGGTAAAACAATCAGAGAATATGCTCTTTTGCTTCTCTTATAATTGATTATATCCTGAGAGAATTCGCCATTAAGAGTTTGGCGAATTCGTAAATCATGTCTAGTTATACCAATTTTGATTAAACTGGTTAAATATTTTTAATAAATTTTTCCTTTTTTTCTTTTCAGATTTTTAATAATTCTTTTTGTTTCTCTTCAGCTTTTTTATTATTTATTCTTGTTTTCCTTTAAGGTTTTTAAATAATAATTATTACATACCTTTTTTAATTGTTTTGTATCTAATTTTCTCTTTTCGTTTTAGGTTTTTCAATAATTTGTTCCTTTTTTTCGTTTTAGGCTTGTTTAAATTATTTTTAATTTAAACATATGAAAATAAAATAAAAATATAAAGGTATGAAAAACTAAAGTTTGGTTAATTATTCTATTAAGTGTGGATTTGTTTCTGTAATTTGAAATAATATTTCAAGTATACAGTTTTATAGCCCTTTTAATTCTACCCTAACAAAGTGCAAGTGTCAAGTTCATAAAAAATTCCGCCGTTTTTTTGCAATTTTTTACCTTTTTCACTATTTTGCGTTTAAAATCTTTGATTACCTTATTCTGACCTTATCAACTGACCATGCATAATTTCAAATACATTGCGCTTGCAAGTGCAAACGACCTCAAAAATATTTCGCTTTTGCTATTTTGTTTGTTGGTCAGGTGAAGGCGGTGAAGAAAAAGAAGATTTTTTTCTCCGCATTCGAAACTTCAAAATATCAGAAAAGAAATAGAAATATGAAGTTTTGTGTGGTATAACCTCATGCGTAAAAGGAATGGCATGTGTGCGTATGAACGCAAAACACTATTTTCATACATTTGACACACGCCCCGATTTTTATGATTGCCTGGTAATATAAAAATGTTTCTTGCCTAATGATTCTTCTTGATGACCCAAGAAGAAGGAAAGAAGATTGGATTTCTCACAATGTCTTTGAAAAAATAAATTCTATAAGTTTGCTTTTGGCAAAGGTGTAGGCGGGAATGGAAGTTTTTCTCTTAGGTTGTAGTAGTTTTGGCCTATATGTACAAGGCCAGACGAAAAGTTTGAATGTGTTGGTAATAAGAATCGACACAAAATAAAAATTTAAGATTTGTCTATGGTTTGACTTTTGTGCTTGTTGATGAGGCGAAGGCGGGTATGGAAGTTAGGAAAAATGTTTGCATATTTTTAGCGACATTTGCTAATTTATATGGTCGCCTATTACCATGCCAGCTTTCGATGGTCTTGAAATGCCCTTTTTATCTTTGAGAACAATTTCTAACAATTGAAAGAATTTCAACAATTGTTTGAATTTGGTTAGCTTTTGATTTTGTCAAATGGTTTTAGCACATTTATTATATTCTTGCAAAAAATCTTGCTTTGATATTGTGAGAAAATGCGCTTATCGGCAAAATTTTGCTATTTTGGGGCATTATCAGCATTTTTGTAATTTCAACTAAAAAAATAAAATAAAGAAAAATTATCTTGAGCGGGATTTGAACCCAGAAAAACCTAAGAAAATTCAGTAGTCTTTACAGCTGTACCACATTAGCTGATAACGCTTGATAGCCTAACAGCAAAGTTATATGCATAAGTTACAGTGTAGTGAGTGGCGAGTGAATGCGTGGGACATACATATAACTAACGGTAATTTCTAACTTCGATACATATTTATATATTGTACAAAGAAGATAGCTCGATTATCTTTTGGTTTGTATAGCACTTTTTCCTTTTCAGCATTAATTAGAGATGCGAAATGCAATTTGTACTCCAGTAACCCTACATATTTTTCTGATGGCCTGGTGAATCGCGCTCTTTTTCAAATTTTCTGCCTTCCTCTGTGGCTTTGAAAAAGAAAATTTTTATTGAAAAAATTAAAGATAAATAAATATCATGGAGTCGACGCGGTAGTCGTTGAACTCAGAATTTATAAAAGTTGTTCGCGCAGCATAACCATAATTTCTATGATTTCGTAAATAAGAGGAAGAGAGAAATTGAAATAAATAAAATTGTATGCAAATGAGGAAGACGGTAATATGAATTGTCTGCAGATGAGGAAGATGACTATATGGAAATTCGATATTCGAAAATTAGTTGAGGATGGGGAATTTGTGGTAATATTATTTGAGAAAATATATTGTTCCCTTTTTCTGACCGCCTGGTAAAATCAGCTGTTTCGGGAAAAATGGGCGGGCACCTTTCCTGATTCATGGGGATGATCAGCAAAATTCTGAGCAAGCATGCCGGAGCCATACAAGGTGGTAGCAGGGCGACATACATAAAGACAAATTGCATGTACTTTGTTTTTGTATTTCGACGGACTAATGTCGAAATCATACTGCGCCGGAAGATGAAGAGTCAAATCGTATAAAAAAGTACCAATCAACTGATTTGCGGCCATGACCTTTATGATTCCGCTATGCATACAAGGACTTTTGTATGCATATTTACATACACATTCTTCAACATAAGAATGAACAATTAGAAATATAAATAATAGCACTTGATTGTTGATATGATTATCTATACTATAATAAATCTCTAGAAAATCGTGTCTGTACATCCAAGATTTCTAAAAAAAAAATGAGTGTACTTGACGTTTGGAATGTCGTAGAATCCATCGGCACCACTTTTTTCTGTTTGTCTGTTTGTCTGTATGATATCGATAATCTCGGAAACTAACGAATGGATTTTTATGAGACTTTCACAGATGGATAGCCTGTAATCCAGAAGGGAATCTTTATTTCATTAAAATCGCGTGAGAAACAAAAAAGATATAGTTGTTTAAGCTCTAATTAAGCTACTTTTAAGGATTTTTTTTTTTTTTGAAAAACGAAGAAAATGCACTTAGTTTCCAAACAAATATCAAAGAATGCCTTTGCAAAGTTTTTTTTTCAATTTCATATAAATTAAAAATCAAATTCACGAATAGATACAGTGGCGTACCAATAAAAAATATTTCACGCTGCCATATTACGATAATCGGTTAAAATGAGGTTACCTAAATCCTCTAAATATGCGTACAAAATGGGCATCAAACAATAGAGGAAGGTCACAGGTTTCATTTGAATTTTGTGATATTTCGATAAGTTAATCGATGACTGAGTTATCGGTCAACATGTATTTGCTCCAAAATCTATAAATTTACCTACAATATGAAATACTTTAGCTAAGATTTTAAACCTTTTACACGCGTTAATCAGGGACTCTTAAACCTTTTACACGCGTTAATCAGGGACTCAAACCTTTTGGTGCAATTCAATTTATCTATTCGCAGGTGGCGCAAAGTTTTCGTGTGTACTGCGATGCTAAATAAAATTTTCGTAAATGCTCTAATGCCAAATGTCGGAAAGGTTATTTGTTATGTGCCCATTTAATTTTCAATGCATTATTTTTAGAAACACTATGCCCAAAAAGCGTTCAAATTTATCTAAACGCACTAAAGCTGCTAAGAGGTTAAGACTAATGCGATCACAAGAATCGAGTGAAAATTATAAAACGAGGCTTTCGGCAAATAAAGAACGTATAGCATTTATCAGGTCTATGGAAACTCCTTCCAAAAGTGATGCGCGCCGACATATTGATGGGGAACGCCATGCTTTGTCGCGCGAATTGGAAGCACCGCATGAAAGACAAATTCGTCTTAGTTTGCAGCAAGTTATTATTATTATTATTATTATTATTACTATTTTATTTATTACGGCCAAAAAACCCTAATTCATTGTATAGTACAATTTACAAAATTCATAATTGTTTCTTAAGGCTATTTCATTAAAAAGAAATGAGTAAATTTATTGTTTAACTAGTATTAAATATTTAAATTTTTACAATATAGAAATAGTTTTTCTTTAAACTTAACAACGTTTTCACAGTCTTTTATCTCTGCTGGTAGTTCATTATACATTTTATAGCCTACGTATTCTAAGGTCTTTTTTGCGAACCCGGTTCTTACTTTGGGCAGTCTTAAATTTCTGCTACTCCTAGTTCCATAGTTATGGATATCATAATTGTACTGTATCCTATCACTCAGATAATTTGGTAACATTCCCTGTGTTATGTAATGTATAAACTTCAAAGAGTAATAACAGATTAATTGCTTAATACTAAGCCAATTTAACATAGGAAGCATAATAATTTTTGATGTTCTATAAGGGCATTTTAGTATCAAACGCATTGCTTTGTTTTGCTGTATTTGGAGCTTATTAATTAACTTATCATTTGTTACTAGTAGTATTGATGGGCAGTAAATAAAATGTGGTTCTACAATTGATCTATATACAAATATTTTATGATGTTGGCTAATATGCTTACATGTTCGATACATAAATCCTATTTTCTGTGCAATTTTCTTCTCTAAATGATTCATGTGTTCTATGAAACTTAGTTTCTCATCAATTATTACACCTAGGTACTTCATTTGACCTACTCTTTCAATTGCATTGGTTTTTATTTTCAGACTAGACTGGATTAAGTTATTATGGTTCTTGTTAAATATCATATACTTAGTTTTATCAATATTAAGTTTTAGCTTTCTTCTGCATAGCCACTTAAATAAATTATTTAAGTCTTCTTGTATTTTCATGACAGCGCAATTTACATTTTTGTCACTAATGCTAACTAATGCATCATCCGCAAAAATACTTATTTTACAATTTCTCAAGCAAGTTTTTATATCATTGATGTAAATTATAAACAATATCGGAGCAAGTACTGAGCCTTGTGGCAGCCCAATGTTAACATCAACAACCGATGAAACTGCGTCTCCAATTACCGTCCTCTGCTTTCTGTTACTGAGGTAACTACGAAACCATTCCAAAGCTTTTCCCTTGATCCCAATTTAGCCATTAACTTCAGCAATTTATTTCGATCGATTGTTTCAAACGCCCTCTTTAAGTCTAAGAAGCAAGATACTACTACCTTTTTATCAGCAACAGCCTCTTTCCACTCTGCAATTACCATATTCAATGCTGTTTCGCAGGAGTGGCCTTTCCTGAAGCCTTATTGCTCTGGTATGATTATATTATGATCGTCTAGGTATGCTACTAGTTGCTTTTTCACCACTGTTTCCATAATTTTTTCATCTATAGGTAAGGTATTAATCGGACGCAGCTCGTCAGGTTTCATTGTATTTTTTACTTTTGCCACTGGTATTATTGTGGATATCTTCCAGCAGCTGGGAACAATGCCACTATCAAACGATTCGTTTATAATGTCCTTATATAAGTGTGCAATGTACACCATATAGTCCTTGATAACACCCTCTGACAATAGGTTTTTACGGCCATATTTGTTTTTAAATGATTTTGTTATGTTCATTATATCTTCTAACTCGATACTGGTGAGCTCAAATGTTGCTACCGAGTTGGTTGTTTCACTTTCATCAACAAGTTCAATTGTTTCAATACTATCATTGATTTGAATTATGCTCTGAACAAAGTAACAATTCAAGACATTAGCTATATCGTTGCTATTTTCTAGACATTCACCGTTAAATACTATTTTTTTAATATGCTCTTTATTATCTGCAAGTTCCACAGCATCTTTCAAACATTTCCACATGGATTTCATATTTCCTTTATTAATAATCACATGATCTTCCATGTATTTCTTCTTAACCTCATAGTTATTTCCCAGATTATTCTCAATGGCATTTTTTATTTTGTCACGCTCATGGTCATTTTCGCTTTCAACAATAACAACTCCGCTTTACCTTGCTACTATATTTGTTATTTGCAGCCCTTTAGGCTCAACTTTCGAGTTTAGGTCAGTTTTGGTTATTTCTATATTTTGCCTTTTATTCGGCTTGACAAGGGATGATTCTTTCTAATGTCTGGCAACACTTCTTTTTTTTGTCCATCATTTTTATGATATGTATGACACTTTGGCTTCAACACTATTAACATTTTGCTTTATTTCATTGCACATTTTTTTATTCTCTTTACTTATTTCTTCAATCATTTTCTTATTGTCATCCTTGTTTGTTTTCAATTCATCACAGACCTGCTCGCTGCTTCGCTTAAAGCCTTCAGCAATTTCCCGTATTTTGTTCACTTCTACAACACTCTTTTCGCATGATTTCTGCGCTTTTTGCATTGCCTTAATTCTGTCGCTAAATGCAACTTCCACTGCTTTTAAAACTTGCTTTATTTCTCTTTCATGTTTCTTGAGAGCATTATCAAATTCATTCCTGTACTCAGATAGTTGTTTGCCATTTTTGCTCACTACCATCTGCATATCTTTTAGAATGTCATCTACGTTATGAACATACTGCATACAATCAGTACGGTGGGGTGCGATAAAGCCATGCGAGATAACGCCATATGGCCTTATCACTCAATTCAAAGAGTGATAAAGCCATATTCGCGCCAAAATTTCTGTATGGCTTTATTTCCAATTTCAAAGAGCGACAAGGCCATATGGCGTTATCTCGTATGGCTTTATCTCTCATATGATTTTCCCTTTTACGGAATATTTTCGGTGCATTCGTGAACGAGTTGATATTACCTTATAACTCTTATGTTTATTGTTATGTTAGCCAATCCAACACCGGCTGCGCCATGTACAGTAATTCTGCGTAGAACACCTTTCTGCATAGGCGGCCTTGGGCCTCGCTTATAAAAAATAACCCTGGGCTACGCCATGCCAAGTCCGGGTGTGTGGTATAACCGTGGCTACCGCCATGGTGATGTCCCTCTGCGTAGTAGACTCTTCTGTGCAGAAGGTTGTACTACGCAGAAGGAAATCACCGTGGCGGTAGCCATGGTTACACCACACATCCGGACTTGGCATGGCGTAGCCCAGGGTTATTTTTATAAGCGCGGCCTAAGGCCGCCTACGCGGAAAAGTGTTTCAACTTCTCATATGAGAGATAAGGCCATATGGCTTTAACTCACAATTGACTAAAAAAAAATATGGCATTATCTCTCAATACGAAGCGTGATAATGCCATATGGCTTTACCTCGCAATTGGATGGGAGATAGAGCCATATGGCGTTATCTCGCATGGCTTTATCGCACCCCACCAATCAGTACACATAAATCTAAGCATTTCACATTCTTCTAATTTATTAACACTGTATTGGTCTATGCCAGAGCATTTTGGTGATAAATGATAATATTTCCCACACACCCCTTCGCAACGAATTTTTGACACTTCTCCACGTATTGTACTTTTGCACTTGTCGCATTTACTCTCCATTTTTTATATAGAATGAATATATATATATATATTTAGAGTCACTTTCTCGCAAATATATTAAATTTAAAAAATCAAACTTTATTTGGTATAATATTCTTGAAACCAACTTCAGATTCCGCTTTTTGAGTCTCTGTCTCACACATTATTTATTCTTAAAAAGTATTTGAATATAGTTTTACCATTTTAAAATGTAAAATTCGAGGAGCAGAAATAAACACAACCGTACCGTTTGAAAGTCATCGTAGTTAGGACTAATTAAAATCGATTTTTTTTAAAGCAGTGAAGGTCGACATGCACGACTCAGCACTGACCGAGAGCACCATGTATTGTCTCGAAGTTCTGAACGTGTTGTCGAGAGAGAGTCCCAGCTAAATGATCAGCGT
Source organism: Eurosta solidaginis (assembly GCF_040869045.1). Taxonomy (NCBI): domain Eukaryota; kingdom Metazoa; phylum Arthropoda; class Insecta; order Diptera; family Tephritidae; genus Eurosta; species Eurosta solidaginis. The sequence goes on from NC_090320.1 coordinate 268,287,411, forward strand.
ATCCGCTCCGCAAACTTAAGGTCACAGGAAACAAGTGACCAAAGGGACAATAGGCAGATGGCTGATCGTGAAAGTCTCGCGCTGTCTCGCGAATTAGAAACCTCCCCTGAGAGAGAAATTCGTTTAAGTACGCAGCAAGTTAGGACAAATTTAAATCGCTTCTTTGAAAATGAAGAAGAACAACTTATACGACTCAGCAATGACCGTGAGCGCCACATATTGTCTCGAGGTTCTGAACCTGTTGTCGAAAGAGAATGCCGTTTAAATGATCAACGCATCCGCTCAGCAAACTTAAGGTCACAAGGAACAAGTGACCAATGGGCCAATAGGCAATTGGCTGATCGTGAACGTCACGCGCTGTCGCGCGAATTAGAAACCTCCCCTGAGAGAGAAATTCGTTTAAGTACGCAGCAACTTTGGATAAATTTAAATTGCTTCTTTGAAAATGAAGAAGAACAACATATACGACTCAGCAATGACCGAGAGCGCCACATATTGTCTCGAGGTGCTGAACCTGTTGTCGAAAGGGAGTCCCGCTTAAATGAGCAGCGCATCCGCTCAGCATGTCCAAGGTTATGCCAAACAAGTAATGAAAGGGTCGATATGTTGAACGCCGATTCTGAGCATAGGACATCCGAAACCTTTTCGCACCGTGAGGAACGTTTGATAAATGATCGACATCGCCATAACATTACTCGAATGCTGGAAAGTAGCAACCAACAACGCAGCAGTATAGTTATGACTGCAGAAAATTACGAACGCCTACGTGAAGATCAAGAAACATACAGGGCCAACGAGAGGGAAAGAATACGCGGAATACGGCAGTTGGAGGCAGAGGAAAATCACCAAGTTCGCCTGCATGTTGACCGCATTCGACATACGCTAAATAGGGAACAAAATGACTCTGAAGAGATTCCCCCAAATATTGATGTAGGTAACGGCTTACTCTCCTGGATTACTAAGACAAAAAGTGCTTTTGCATATAACCCTTTAGTAGACTATGCTAAATACTCACTAATTGGCGAAATGAATTTGAAATGCAGATTTTTTGAGGCCCTTAAATTCCAAAAAGAAACGGTTGGAATGTGTTGTTCCAATGGAAAGGTCAGTTACGAAATTTTCCTAAATCCGCCTGAAGTTTTGAAAGCTCTGCTCAACGGTGATCACTCGCAGTCAAAGCACTTTTTAGAAAACATTCGTGCGTATAACAGTGCATTTCAAATGACATCTTTTGGAGCAAGACAAGTTACGGAAGGACCTTCTATGCCTACCTTCAAAGTCCAAGGGCAGGTTTATCACCTTATTGGTCCATTGTTACCCGAGAATGCGCCAAAGTCCCTGCAAATATATTTCGTAGCGAATTATGAAGATCAGGCGGCTATTAGAAACGAAAACTTCCCACAACTTAATTGTAGTTTGATATATATTCTGCAAAATATGCTACATGATGTAAATCCATACGTTCGCGATTTTAAAAATGCCCTTGATTTCGTTCCCGAAGAGCAAAATAATAATTATATATTTGAAATATGTGCTGATAAAAGGCCCGCAACAGAACATCCAAGAAAGTACAATCCTCCTACTACAAATAAAGTTGCAGTTGTTTTAGTTGACCAAGAGTGTGAAAGGCGCGATATTGTTTTGCGCACTCATCACGATCGTCTTCATCGTATATACGAGAGACATCGATCATACGATGCGCTTCAATACCCATTAATTTTTTGTCACGGGGATAAGAGCAAACAGTTTTGTATACTTGCAAAGATTTCGTGGATTATTTAATCAGTTTATCGGCGATATGTATGCTAAAATTGAAATCGAGCGTTTGGTTTACATACGGACTAATCAAAGACGGTTGCGTGCTGAGGAGTATGTGCACTTACGTGATGCTATGCAACAAGATGGAAGTACAGAAAATTTGGGAAGATTAGTTATACTTCCGTCCAGTTTTACGGGAAGTCCACGATACATGCACGAACGTACACAGGATGCTTTTTACTTCGTTAGAAAATATGAACTCTTTATAACGATGGCAACAAATCCGAAGTGGACTGAAATTACATAGCAACTTTTGCCTGGTCAAAATTCATACGATCGGCACGACATAATAGCTAGAGTGTTCCACTTAAAACTTAAAGCTCTAATACACCTAATTACAAAGGAGAATCTGTTTGGGTCAGCTTTGTGCTTTATGTATAGCGTTGAGTGGCATAAACGAGGTCTACCACATTCACATGTACTTCTCTGGTTGGAAGACAAAATACGCCCTAACGATATTGATAATGTGATAAGTGCCGAATTTCCAGACAGCAACACAGATGCCACATTATTTGACATAGTAAGAACACACATGGTCCATGGTCCTTGCGGGATATTAAATAGCAACTCTCCATGCATGCAGGACGGCCGATGATCGAAATATTATCCACGGGCACTTATAGAACACACCATAACGGGAGTGGATGGATATCCCTCTTATCGGCGACGGTCCCCAGAAAAAGGCGGGTTTACTGCTACTTTAAGATTACGTGGTGAAGTTATAATTTTGGACAATAGATGGGTCGTACCATATGCACCTGTACTCTCCAAAACGTTTCAGGCCCACATCAACGTGGAAGTGTGCACTAGTGTATCATCCATTAAATATATATGCAAGTATATAAATAAGGGCAGTGACCAGGCAACATTTGTGTTAAGGAATGAAAATGACGAAATAACTAGATTTCAATCAGGGCGTTATATTAGCTCTTCAGAGGCCGTTTGGAGAATTTTAAGCTTTCCCATTCATGAGCGATATCCCCCTGTAGTGCATTTGGAGGTTCATCTAGGAGGGCAAAGGATATACTTCAATTGCGAAAACGTGACAGATCGAGTAGAAAACCCGAGGCAAACCACTTTACTGGCATACTTTCGGCTTTGCGAAAGAGACAGGTTTGCGAGGACATTAATGTATGAGGAGGTTCCCTCTTATTACACGTATGATAAGCAAAGAGGTGTTTTTAACCGCAGGAAACGGGGCAGATCTGTAGATGGGGAGCCCGGCATTTTTAAGGAACATATCATTGGACGTGTATATATGGTTCATCCGAACAATGCCGAGTGTTTTTACTTGCGGTTGTTGTTGCACACAGTACGAGGACCTACTTCCCAATACGGCTTACCCGAACCATCTATAGACGGTGAACGCGTGAACATTGAATACGCAAGCGAAATTTCGTATAATTCTACAGAACTTGCGGACACTCTACGTAATGGCATTCAACGTTTAACGGATGAGCAAAGAGGAGTATTCGAACGCGTTTGTTATAGTGTCGATAATGAAGTAGGTGAGATTTTGTTTTTAGATGCCCCTGGTGGGCCAGGAAAAACTTTCCTAACTAAAATTGTTTTGGCAAAGGTGCGAGCTCAAGGCAAAATAGCTTTGGCAGTGACTTCATCTGGTATAGCTGCAACTTTATTACCTGGTGGTAAAACTGCCCATTCCATGTTCAAAATCCCCATACACTTAGATATCAATGAATATCCAATGTGCAACATAGCAAGAAATTGCGAAAAAGCCAGCGTTATTCGTGACTGTGTGTTGGTAATATGGGATGAATGCACCATGGCGAACTGGACAGCCGTAGAAGCTGTGGACAGAACGCTGAGGGATATACGCCAAAATTACCAAGTTATGGGTGGTGTTACTTTTCTCTTTTGTGGAGATTTTCGGCAGATACTACCGGTCATACGCCGTACATGAGCAGATGAAATACGAGCGTGTTTGAAGAGCTCATATTAATGGTGTAACATTAAAAGAATGCATTTAACAGAAAATATGCGCGCTCGAATCGGAGGCAACATAAATGCGGAGAACTTCTCCGAAACTTTGCTAAAGATTGGAAATGGTACATAGCCCGAAGAAGAGGGAAAAATTACACTGCCCGATAATTTGTGCCGTGCCGTACATTCTTTGCAAGAACTAATTTCTACTGTTTATAATGATCTAGGAGTCTGTCATGATAATTTTTGGCTTTGCGAGAGGGCTATCTTGACGCCACGAAATGACCAGGTTTTGAAAATCAATTCGTAAATACTCAACGATATTCAGGGAGAGGAGGTCGAATACTTTTCAATCAACAGAGTTTTGGAGAAAGATGACTCAACAAATTTCCCTGTGGAGTTTTTAAATAGCCTTAGTGCACCTGAACTTCCATTCCATAAAATTATTTTGAAAATCGGCGCACCAATTATTCTGTTGCGTAACCTAAGCCTACCAAAATTGTGCAATGGAACGAGGCTCAAAGTTGTTTCTCTAAAACAAAATATAATTGAAGCAGAAATTTTGACAGGCAGTGGCAGAGGAGAGAGAGTCTTTATACCACGTATCCCCCTTATACCAAACAACTTTTCCTTTAAATTTAAACGTGTTCAATTCCCGGTGAGCAAAGGCTATGACAATCAACAGACGATGAGTGTTGTGGGCGTTGATCTGACTGTGAGTTGATTTTCTCATGGCCAGCTTTACGTGGCGCTCTCACGTGTTATTGAAGCAGACAAATTAATCGTCTATGTTCCTAACACTTCCACATCAAACGTTGTTTATAAGGAAGCATTATAAAACAATTCTTTTTTTTAAATAAGCATTAAAAATGTTAAATTTTGTATTACAAGTTAACTCTCCACACATACACATACATTCACACTGAAGAGCTTGGAATAATTTTGTTTTATGTGTGCTAAGTATGTAAGCATTCACTTTTATAAAAATCATAATGCTATATATGTCTATGTATGCGCATAAGTTATTCTATAACAGTTTTATATAATTCGCCTTAATGTATGCAACAATTAAAAATTAGAAAGTCGTAAAAAGATATCAAAATGAATTCTTTTAAAATTATTCACTCAACAAAAAACTATTATTTTTTCCAACCTAATTTGTAAAAACTAACAATTTTAAAAATGTGTACGTAGTTTTCTTTGTCAAACTCAACGATTTTGTAAGCAAAATAAACATGTATGTACCCATATATAAAAAAAAACTTTCCTTTATTCTCTGGTATATAAACAGGATCTGTAAGTAATTTCTGTTTTATATTTTGTATGTGTATGTATATCCATATATGTATGTAAGTTACTGCTTATAACTTTTAACCGATTGAAGCAATATTTACTGATTTTATTGCATGCTTTAGCGGTAAGCTTAGACAAAAGAACTGAAAATAAGATATGGTAATAGAAATGTGGGGGAAGAGTGGAGAAAATACCGAAAAGAGGTTGAGCGCGAGATAAGAAGAATGGGATCGCCAGAAAAAGGCACAGAGTAAAGTAAGTGGGATGCACCAAGCAATAA